>NW_020897809.1:7941743-8261450 GCF_003984885.1 Neopelma chrysocephalum
CCTTCCTTTAGGCTCCCCCCTCCCCAGCAAAGAAGAGGCCGTGCCGGTGTTTTTCCACTCAGCAGGATGGGTGATGCTCAAAGCTCCCTCATTAGACAACAGACACGAGAGGTCAGGAAGAAAGCGCTTATAAATTACCGTTTCCTCCAGCTCGGCGCTGCTAGTCGCGCCGCACCGCTCCGCCGGACGCGCCGCACCGCCGCAGGGGCGCAGCGGCGCGCAGGCACCGCGGCCAGCGGACGCAGGTACCGGCGCCTCCCGGGCGGGAGGGCGGGCGGGCAGCGGGGCTGCCGCCGCTGCCGCCGCTACCGCTGCGGTGGCGGCGGCGGCGGGGCCGGCGCGGATCGCCCCGGATCCCCCCTCTCTGCGAACAAAGGGGCGGCCGCTCCGCGCCCAGCCGAGCCGAACCGAGCCGGGCCGGTGGCGGCGGCATCGTCGTCCCTTTGTCCGCCCCGGCTCGGGGTGCCCCGCGGGCGCGCTTTCCCTTCCCCCTCTTACGTTTATTTGTTAATTCATCCTTCTCCTTCCAGCCCCCTCCTCCCCAGCTTTCTCATTACCCCGGCGGGGTTTTTGCTCCCCGGCGATTATTTACCCCACACCTCCCCCCACCTTGCGTTAACTTTTTTTGGCGATAACAGTTCTCAGCAATTCCCCGTTGCTGGCGGCTCTCCAGCACGTCTAGGGCGCACGCTTCTCTCCCCGGCTATTTTTGTCCATTTTCTCTCTCCTTCCCACCCCTCCCCGCTGTGTTTTCTCTGGCTGCCGTGCGCTAACCTCGAGTGAAGAGGCTGGTACGGGCAATGCTACATCTGATGCTAATGGGCCTACCTGGTGGGTAATAACGCTGCTGCTGCTTTCTTGCTGTTTCCCTCGTTTTCCTTTTTATTCCTTTCGTTTCCCATTTATTTTGCTGGTTTGATGCTGAAATCAAAGTTGTGATTGGGGCTTGGAAATAAAATGCAGGGACTGTACAGAGCAGGTTACTGAGCTCAGCGTGGTGTGAAGGGGTGATAATTTTGGGTTCGTCTGGGGGTAACTTGTATCCGAAATTCACCCGCTGGCTTTAAGATAATGAATGCCCATCGCTGCCTGAATATTGTACCAGGCGCTACGTGGGAGGACTCACAAGGTTTCCATATAAGAACATGGGAGAATTTATTTCACCCAGGCGAAGAAATGTGCAGAGTATGTGTTATTTATGAAGCTGAAGGCAAGCTGTGTTATCCTTAGGAAGCTCCGAGAGTGACAAAACTTGCTATTTAGAAATTGTAAAAGCTGATTTCTGCTGTTTAGTAAGAGCTGCGTTTAAAGGGAAGCATAGATGAAGGAAAAAAAAAAGGAAAAAAGTAGTGAGAGAGAATCCAGATAAGCACAACAAAATACAACCCCACACGTATTTCAGCACAGTTTGTGCCAAGGTGTAAAGATGGATTTTTTTTGTTAGTTCTCATTTTTTTAACCGTATTGGGAAAGGCATTAAGAAAATGTGCCGAGAGGAGCTGGTTACGTTGATAGTGCTATTTTGGTAACTGCATTTTTTTTTTATTGCTTGCATGTGAAAATGTTTTGAGTTTTGGACTAGGAAAACAGTGAGGCAGCCCTGACAGGGGCATATGTCATCGGCTGTGTAATTTGGGGCTCAGATGACAGTTGCTACCGGTTTAGATTTTATGAGTTTAGGTTTGAGGGTAAATCAGCCCGTTAAAACCTGCTGCGGTGGAATTTGGAGGGGAGAGGCTTTGGTGAAAACTCTGATGGTTGTTGACAGCCGGCTCTTTACCTCTGGGTCGCCATCCAGGAGAGCTGACTGCTTTGCCACGAGTGTTACGGAAAGGTTTCCCTGAAGGTTACTGGGGGTTTTTTTAAAGCAAAATGTGTGAGCAGCTGAGGCAGCCAGCAGCATGACAGTGTCCCTTGCCTGGACTAAGTCGAGGCTGAAGCACGAGTGTGAAGAGAGAATGGCTGTGTTGCCTGGTTAAACTGACACTGGAAACTTTATTTTTGGCACTTTCAGAGACAGTATCTTCGTGCTGCTTCTTCAACTGTCTCTTATGTGCTTTGCATGTTCTTTTTTTTTTTTTCCCACCCCCTGTATTTGCCTTTCACCTCTGTCCCTCCCTGTTCCCACCTCTCACGCTTTGGGCTGTGCTTAGGAAGCTCCCACTGGAGGGCGACAGACACCTTTACCGCTCCCTAGGTGCTGCCCGGGCGGGGCGGGACCCCGACCCCGGGGCCGGGAGAGGAAAGGCCGCTTCTTGCTGTCATTTATTAACCCGCTTCTTTGACCGTGCGCTGGGAGGGTTATTTTCTGTCATACTTCGCAAAAGACAGGAGATTGCAGGTGGTACCGTGATACCTGGAGGCCCCAAGAAGGTGGTTGCGTGCTCGGGGATGCTAAATCAAAATCCTGGGACATTTGGCTTGTTTGCTTAGGAATCTCGTTCTGGAGTCTAGTAGAAACTGGGAATCTTTCAAATGCTACCGACTTCTGTTTTATTTTGCTGTAACCAGGAGCTAAATTTGGCGTTCAGCTCTTTGTTGGTAGTCCCTAATGAGTAGGTTTTGGGTTGCCTGTTGCTTTCATGTCAGAGGTGAAATGTTGGGGCTGTAGCAGGAGGCTTCAGTCAGTGTGAAATGCTGTCAGAGAAGAGGTGTTACATTGCCTGGGAAAACTAGAAAGACACTTTAGATTGGCGTGCTCTTGCTGCATAGTGCTTGGGAAACCTCCTGTGCCTGAGCAGAGTCCTGTTTGTAAAGCCTCAGTGAGAATCTTGTCTTACAACTAATCATTGCTAGTATTTCAGTGAGGGTTTTTTTAATCAATACTCTTAGTGTATCTTAGTGGTTTCCAGCCAGGTCTTATGGGCTGGATGTTTCCAAAAAGACTCTCGGGCACTTTCAACAGGCTGCCATGTTTCCCAGGCAGTGATACTCCCAGGATTTTCATCAGTGCACCTTAAGACTTAGTGGCAACCCTGTATTATTTTAATTTTACCCTTTCTAGGTTTTCCAGTGCCCCATAGTTTTGCCTCAGTGGGTAACGGAGCAACATTGCCCCGATGCCCCAATGGCAGTGTTGCCAGTTCCACCGGTAAGGGGAGTCTCAGCAGTGGTGCCCTGCCTGGGGTTTTAACCATGCTGGCAAACAACTCTGAAAAGATAATGCTGATTAGTTTCTTTTAAATTTAACTGTATTGCAACACATAAAAATGGATGGGAAAGCACTGGTAGTTAAAGCCTTTTGTGAGTAATGCTTCTTTGATTGGTCATATGAATAAATTGTAGATCATTTAAGAAGTGAAGCTTTGAATAGATTACTCAGTAGGATTAGTGCCTTCGACTTCTTTCATCACTAACTTAATTTACATGACCAGAATGGATCAGGGTTATGTTTTTTAAAGTAATCCTGAGTCTACTTCAGTAAGAGCTCTATTCACAGAACTCAAGTTTATTCTAGTGCTACTCTGAGCGTGCAGCTTGCAGGATTGGGTTCTTGGCATTTGGAAGAAAAGGATGAGAATGCAGTGATTTAATATTTGTTGAATTTCTTCCTTACATGCATATTTACTTGAATCCTCAGCTGCTGCAGTGCCATGGATTTAATTGATTTGTGCAAGCTGAGTATCATCCCAAGGCACGTAAACTCTAGGCAATACCCTTTAAGTTAGTTACATAGTAGCTAATATTGATATAAGGCAATGCAGTAGAAATTAAGTGAAACTGCTGCTCCTCGTTGTCCTTTTTTCCCCAAAAACCTAGTGTTGGAAGGGCTGCTGTGCTTCCAGTCTGTGACACCATGTGAAACCATGGCTGGTGTCCTACAGCATCTTCTGTATTTCTATCAGTCTCTCTTTCTTCAATGTGTCTGGATTTACAGCAGCCCTAAACCCTGCTCCAAGAGCATCCACTAAACCCACGAGCTATGTTGGTGGAAGGGGAACGTGAATCAAATGCCACCAAGCTTTGGGTGGGAAGCAGCGGGGTGGGAAGCCCATGGCTGTTAAGGCCCATCGGCTGTTGGGAAGGTTTGTGCATTTTAGCAGTTACTGGGTTTCCTGTTGTGGTTCTCTGTCGCTCGGCGTTGTCGCAGCCTCGAAGGACACCTTTGCTGCCATGGTTGCCCAACCTGAGCTTGAATACAGTCAGTGCATGGAAAAACCACGGTGCCATGCCGTGCCCTAACACAGCAGGAGTGCCCTGCTCCAGGGTGTTGGTGCAGGTCAGCTGTCCATGGGTAGGAGAGCAACCCGTACACTGAGCCATGGGGTTATCAGTGAGCTGGAATGTAGTGAAAAGTTCATTTTTTGTTTCATTTTTTTGCTTCAAATCACGTGGCATTTGCATTTTATTTCACTGCTCTACTGTAATTTTCCTGCTTTTTAGATAGTGCAGGCAAATCTTCTGCAATGTTTTACATGGGATGAAGCACGCGAGAAATGATATCCTGTTTTGGCATTGGTACTATGTTCATTGTCTTGATGTTCTTCAAGTATAAGATCATACTGATGAAATTAAGAAAACATGATGCATGATAACATTGAAACATGTCTGACTTATCTTGCTAGACCCATTTTTTTCCTTTAAAATATTTTTCCCTTTTGTTTTTCTCTTTTTTTTTTCCCTAAACAGGAAGAGAAAATACATTCAGGAGAGACTCTACTTCATGTAAGTGTTATTTATGCTTGTTTATGAAATTACAAAAGGCTTATAAAGCTCATTAAAACGTTCAAATACTGAACACTTACCATCTGTTTATAGAAGCCAAGTATAGAGCATGTAAAAATAGACTGTAGTTATACAGCAATAATGCTCAGCAACTGTTAACTTAAACCTATCTGTGCAGTTCTTCTGTGCATATCAGAATTTAGAAACCATTGCAAAGCACTTTGCAGACATTTAAGCAGCATGTCCATAAAGTTGGTTTGTAAGTCCCGGAGGGATAATGTTAAATTGGTTTGCCCGAAGCAGAGGAGACCCATAACTGAGAACTTGATTTTAGCACCCCAGAGTCCTTGATTCCCAAACCCTGTGACAAAAATCAGCTTTTCTGCCTTGGATCCTACAGAATCCAAGTTCTGCCTATAGAGCCATTTGTTTGCGTGCACGTGTACTAGTGTGTGCATGTATACGTGTGGGTAAGAGAGAGTGTGTATACGTGTATTTGGCCTCAAATAGCCTATAGTTATTTCAGACCTTTTCTACAACCTATGGTGATACCCATTAAAGTAAGAGTAGATGCCAGCAGCCATTGGTGAATACTCTTGCAAATGTTTTGTGAAAGCATTTGGTTCCAGCCTGGCTGCTCTGTCAGGGGGAGCCTGGTAAAGTGTTCATCATGGGACCAAGAAAGCTGTTATGTCTTAAAAATACAACAGGCTTTTTTTTTGCCACACCATCTAGTGACCTGGGTTTTTTTCAGATCTCAGATTTGAAAACTGTTGAGTAGTATAGGAAGCTCTGCTCTGGTATTTCTTCCTAGTAAATAAACCTGATTAAATGTTTTAAGGGGCTGCATAGATGAAGACTCTCGTTGCCTTTATGCAAAATTAGCTTAGCAAGGAAAAAGACTGCATTGTTCCCAATGCAGGGCCCGCTTTGCATAACTTCCAAGCATGTACTGTGTCCAGTGGCATGGCAAGCCCACGAGCACTCCCCTCAGGCTGATTTCCCATAAGTCAACATTTTTTTTTTTTATTATTATTTTATAAATAACATGTATCTCAGAATTGCAGCACTCCATTATGCTTGCGTAGCAACTGCTGGTTAATATGTAGCAAAACGCCGTGTGGTAACAAGTGTTTTTTTGCTATTGTTGAGCTGGAATGTTAGTTCAGCTTCTAGATAAACGTGGCTTGCGCAAGGCGTCCCGGTAGACCATGACTTCTGTGGCTTGTACAGTAGTTCTGTAGGCAACCGTGTTCTGCTCTTCCTTTCCCCTGTACTTCCCTTCATCTTCCACATGAGCGAGGGGTGGGCTTAGGTAAATGCAGGGAACTGGCAGCCCTTTGCATGCCACAAAGCACCAGCGTGGGGTTTATATTACGCCCGTTGCTAGTCAAGCATCTGTTAAAAATACTCTTTATTCTGGTTATGTTGCTAGCAGAAACATTGTAAGATGCTTTATTTAATAGCTTTAAACCATAAGTGTTCTTTGGCTGGTTTTATGGATATCATAAGACAATCTTTAAAAAAAATATAAAATAAAAATCCAGTAGTAAGTGAAGGATACCCCACAAAGGATTAAAGAATCCTCCTTCCCTGCTGCTGGGAATCCTAGCTGAGACTAGGTTAAGCATTTGTATCTTTGAGAGGGTACATCATCATTTTTAAAAGGTAACGGAGAAGGAAAAAATCCAAAAGCTTTTTGAGTGTGACCATTTTCAACATTTGTAGCTCATTATTATTTCATTCTAGTGTAGGAAGTTCAAATGTCTTGAAAATCCTGTGAAGCATAGGCTTCCCAGAGATTATAAATGGGAAATAGTGCAACAAAAACACCTTTAAGAGAAGAGGCTCGCAAATAGAGAAGAACCCAAACAGACAAACCCTGCAGCAGCGACTGTGCGGTGTCTGGAAACTGCAGAATAAGCCTGCAGTGCAGATCTGAAGAGTTTTGCCTGGAGACTGCAGTATCACAAAGAAGGAATCGGGAATTCTTAACTCCGATACATACACTCCAAAATGAGTAATGAAAAGTCAGTGGTCCAGAGGCCATTTGCAGTGCAGCCTTCCATCACCTGCTGTGGCTTTTCAACAGCTAACGGCAAGCTTTGAGCATCAGAGCCTCTCTCTTCTGGTTCTGTGCATGAAATATTATGACTTTGACTCGATAACTCTATTTGTGCCTGTCTGTGCGTTGGCTCCCCTTGGCTTCTTCAACTGTGTGAGTTTCCACAGGAGAGTTAAATTCCAGGGAAAGGAATAGTGAGGCTATAACGAAATGGCAGGATGGTGAAGCATCCAGGGCAGGGATCTCTCCCAGGCCCTATTCAGAGGGGGTTGACTCCTGCAGCAGTGAATGCTCGGTGGGGCTTAACCCCTCAGACTCTGACTTGGACCAATCACTGTGACAGGAGGTGACCACTTTGAGAAAGGGTTCTTTGTGATAGTAACCAGCCATATGTAGTTGTAATGATAAGAAAGGGACCATCTTATTGTAGTCACTTTGCGACAAATACTACCACAATTCATTACTTTCCATCAGTGCCTCATCCTATGGAGGAATCACCACTGCCCATCTACATTGAGGAGGGGACAGAAGTCCCGATTGGTGAGTGCAGTTGGGATGGGATTTGTTTAAGGGAGGGTATAATGGTACTTGGGTTTTATATTCCTCACGTTTGTGTGTACCCATTTGTCATTGAAAACTGTAAGGTCTGTTGCAAATGTGTGGGGGTTTTTATTTTATTTTCTTCTTTATTTTCTATTAAGAGCTCCTGAGGGTTGTTAAAATACTGCTAGAGTTGGTTTTCAGCTAATCATAAATCACAGTACATAATTTATGCAGTGACATTGAAAGCTTCTGTGCAGGATGTCTTAATACAAGGCTGAGGAAGACCACGAGTATCACAAGAGGTAGTTCCCACTTTGGCCTTTGATCTCGATGTTCAGATACTCAGAATAATCTGAGCTCTGGGTCAGCGTTTTTTTTCTTGCTGACACTCATGCCCGGCACCCAACAGACTCACATTGCACACACCACTGAATAGCCAGAAGAGAGTCAGAGAGGTTTGCCATTACCTGACATAGATGTTGGAGCGCTGCACACCCCCATTTCTGAGCTCTGGTGTAGATGTATTGTCACTACATGGATATATAGATTGAGTGTTTTCTTGGGGTTTTTTAAATAGAAAAGCAGTCTTTAAGATAACTCATAAAGAACAAGACAAAAAGATAAGTAGGTTGGACTGTGGTGATCTCCTTGGACAGTAGAAAGCTATGATGGCAAAATTTCCCAGAGCTCCTTCCTCATACGACCTGTTCTGGATTGCATACAGTAAGTGTGCCTTAGCTATCACCTTGGGAGTCTACCTTGTTGAGCAGATGTGTCTCTTCAAACAACTTTTTCTTATTATATATCCTGAATTTTCCTAAATTAAAGCAGTTGCTTCTTGTCCTACTATCTTTTGAGCTAGATTAATTACCTTCTTCTACACACAGTACCTTGAAGGTATTTATAGCTGGATCTCAGCCCAGGAGTCTTCTCATTTATAGAACATATTAATTTTAGCACCGTTACTCTCTCCTTAGATCACTTTTATTGTCCTTATTTGTATTTCCTTTAATTTCTGTATCTCCTTTCTAATCTGTGGAGACTTGAACAGGTCATAATTTGTTCACTGTGGTTGCTTTGACACAGCATTATGCTTTAGATTTCCGTGTCATCCCTTCCCATGTACACATACAGAAATAGCTTAGCCTTTGACCCTTCTGCATCAATCAGTAGCACCACACAGAGAAACTCTATTACTTGGCTAATCTTACCTGCAATCACCTTTAGGTCTTTCTTGGATTCATAGCTTTGCTAGCTGCTCCTCAGGCAATGTCACTGTTCTCCTGAGATGTAGGGCTTTATACTTCCTAGCACTAAATCCCCATCCCATTGCATGTCACTCGCTTATTTTATCCAGGAATTACTTAAGACAGTATGCCTTTGTTTATTTTAATGCCCTGGGATTTTATCATTAACATAGAAGTTGTTACTATTTTATCATATATAGAGCAAATAAGTACTTATGATTTTATATTTTGATACCTATTACAGCTGTCTTCTGCATGTTAGTATGGACTCCTTTCTCAGCTTCATCATTCTTGTTTATATACCTTCCCTAACCTTTCCTTCCTCTAGTTAAAAAAGTTCATTATGTAAAAACTGACAGGTTTAGCCTTCTCCTTGTCTTCATTTGTACCTTTTCTCATTATAGAATTAGTATCTTGCTTCTGTATGTCTTCCATGCATGGCATGATGTGGTCTTTCCCACAGCAGATCATCTTTTCCTCATCTCCTCTGGGGTTGTAGTGCTCAACATCAGTCCCTTCTTGTAGAACTGTTAAGGCCAAGTTCTGTCGTGGCCCCTGGTATTTCATCTTGTCTTTCCCACTGCACTGAGGAAACCTGGACTGCCGAGATTGTGCCACCTGCACCAAGAAAAACACTGTAAGGCTGATGAGTCACAGAACTGATCGACCAACCAACCAAAAAAAAACCCAACTATGAGTGGAAAGCTTTTTAGAGGTTGTTTGTTCGGTGCTGTCTTGAAGCAGGTTTGTTGGATTAGGCTCTGAAATGCAGCACTGGCTGTGAAATGGCCAAATTGGGTTGGAGAGGGCAAAATGTTTACTTATTCTAAATAAGTATCTGGACTGTCAATACAGCAAGCTGTGGTTGAGGGGCAATGAGTGGAAAAAGTAAATGATGCAGAGATGAGGGCAAACCACAAGCTCCGAGTTTGGTATTTGAATGTCTGGCGTGGGTCAGGGCTTTAGATGCAGTATAAATAATCAGTATAAACTATCAAGCTAGGAAGTCAGCTGCAAAATTCTGATCTGGGTCTGGGTCTCAGTATTGGCCCTGCTTTCCATTGTGCTTACCAGCATGGTTCAGGTCCAGGGTGCCCATTTGCACCCATACAGACATTAATAGGAATGAAACAAAGTCCTGTCTGCATTTAGGCTCTAGAAGGATAACACACAGTGCAGTTGTTAAAACATTTAATTCAGCACAGCCATCATTTACTTTTAGAAAGTTGTTTAGAGAACTTAGATTATTTCATAATAACATTTTGGTTGTTATATGGTGTGCGTACTGTTCTGGCCCAGGCCTGACTGGTGGTGGTAGATTGCTTTGTAGCTTCTGTATTGAAAAAATAGAGAAATCAGTAGGTTTTTCAGTCTAAATTTAACAGCGCTAATTATTTCAAGCAATTTAAAAAAGAACATAAATCTCACTTGTTTATTACAGCTCCTTCATGAAAACAGCAGCTACAAATAATACTCAATAATGAAAATCTAGCTAACACTGTCATGAATTAACCAACAAGAGAATGAATATATGGGATCTGGGCAAGGGCAGCATTTCCTTCTCTGGTGAGAGGGTCTTTGCGTTGAGGAGAAGGTGTTATTACCTAAACACTGTTTTTACCTCCTTGGGTGAAATGAAGACTTGGACATTTCTGCATAGACAAATATGACTTCTGATTGGAAAAAGGCCTGGGCTCTACTTAGTTTTTATGTACTTTTGCCCTTTTTATGTACTTCTCCCCAGAGGAACGTAGGTGAGGGAGATGCAACCAATGTTTGAATAAACCAAAGAAATTTCTGAGGAGATGGAGAATATCTTGTGACCACTAGCAAAGAACCTACAGAGTAGTGGTGAAAGAAAGGTCATATGCTGGCAGTCTTGGTTCAGGCACAATTTCGGCTGTCTCCCATACAAGTAAACGGTTCAGGAGATTCCAAGTGAGGAAATAAACAGAGCAGGTCCTTATTCACCATCACTCTTCATGCTAAGGTCGTGGCCATATTCTCTGATCATTGTTTGGGACCTGTTGTGTTAAACACTGAAGAGAACACCTGAGGCCACACAGTCCAAATTTACGTTCTGTAAAGCACAAACACAGGAACAAAATATTTGTATTGGCAGTCATTGCATTTGGGCTATACAGGACACCACTGAGGGAATAATTGCCTCCTTGGGGATCAGGGAGCAATAGAGCTGTAGGCTGAGATGTTTGTTTATGTTCTCCTTCTGAGTCACATTTTGAGATGTTAATGTTGTTTCATACCTGTGAAATTAGCTCGAAGACATACAAATTCAGGATCTAATTCTGAACTGATTTATTCCACCGTAGCTTTGTTGATTCCATTAGCATTGCTATTGCTTTATCATTGTGTAAATAATGTCAGAAGTGAGATCTTCTTGTTCAGGAATCAGTCCTGCTGACTTTGAAACCTGTGGCATTTCTCCTGTAGCTCTGAGTCCCTATGTGGGTGAAATCCCAATGGTCCACTTCCATCTTACTGATCCACTTTTGCTAATGAATAGCACTGGCTTCAGTGGACTTGTGTCAAATGTGTAGAAGTGTTACATAGACCTTGCCTGTACAGGGTTTTTACCCCCAGTAAATCATCTCGGTAGGGTGGAAAGCTCCATTAGCACTCTGGAGTCATGTTCTCTTGGTCGTATTCACAAGTCATGGTGCAGCCTGGGCTCATTTGAGTAATCTTGATTACAGGAGAAGAATTTTCTTGTAATCACACACAGTTTCTTTTGCTACTACTCAGTCCCTAATTTTAAGTATCTCTGGTGCCTTCTCCGTGATAAAAACTGGATTTTTTTTGCTCTTGGGCAAACTCACTGAAAGGCAGATGCTCCTTTACTTCTTATGTCTCTTTCGATAAGAGAGTTAAAGGTCTTTTTTAAGCCGTGTGACCATAGAAAGTGCCCCTTTTCCAGACAGGAGGAGTATTTGTCACCCTACAGAGAGCTGGCTCTGTGTCTCTCTTGGAGGTTGCCTTCCCTTGCAAGAGAAGAAAACCATTTCTGTTGCACATGCTAAGGTTTGCTCTTTCATGGGGTGCTGGCACACAGAAAGCTTGATTTTTGCCAGGTACTGAGTGCCTTCTGCAAGGTGTTGAGTGCCCTCCTATCCTTTGCAGCCAAAAAGGAGTTGATTGCTCTTGGCATCAGGCAAATCTGGACCCAGAAGACCACAGGTAGTATTTACCAATTATTTATGTGCTTTCGCATGCCAGAGTTTGTCTGAATTGATTTTCATAGCATACAAGAAATTTCAGGCGTTAATGACACTTGCCTGCCACTAAAAACATTTTTTTTTAAATAATAATAATACAATAATAAGCATGACATTTATTGCATTGCCGTGGGGAAATTAAAAACCCCCAAAATTAACTACAGTCCAAGTAACTATTAGCTTTTCAGAGCTAATGTGTGAGTTATATACCCTGAATGAGCACCATATGCCAATTCATTGTGGCATAGTGAGTCAGAGGACACATTGTGGAAAACAATAATTGCTTGGCATGCATTTGAGCACTCAGTAGGGTTTTTCGTTTGGTTTTCTTAAAGGAATATGTTTTAATCTGACAATAAAATGAGTATTGTCTGATATGGTGCCACCAGGGACTGTTGCTTATTTTGTACTTACCTGGAGCTTACCCATTTGTCACTCACCTCACACCCCCTCAGTACCTTTTGCATTCCAACTGCTTGTATTCTATGTGTGCAGCACCAGAATATGAAGATTGAGCCTTCCATTTGGTACTGTCTTGCCATTTTGTGTTAATCCTCTGCTCCCTTTTCCTCATCATCTTCTTTTTATGTCAGATAGAGAAATTGAGATTGTTTATGTGGAAAAAAATTCACCCTGAGAGGAGTGAAGCAATGGAATGGGTTGCACAGAGACTATATGGTCTCCACACTGAGATTTTCAGAGGTTGACCAGATAAGGCCATCAGCAAACCAGTCTGATTTTGATGTTGGCCCTTCTTTGAGCAAGAGGCTGGGCTTACATGACCTCCAGAAGTCCCTTCTGACCTGAATTACTTTATGGTTCTGTTTATTATGCAGTTCCTGTTCTGATTCAGCCATGATGCTGTGAATGTCATTAACTCCTCACTCCCTGTCACTGTCACTCATTCATACCGGCATAGAACAGGAGTGAACTCCTGAAGGTCGGTGAGGTGACAGTGGTTTTACTCACATAGGTACAAAATCAAGATGTGAAAAAAGGTGAGATTAGTAGGTGAAATTTGGGTATCTCTGAAATTGTTTGAAATTTTTACCAGGATTTCGTTCCAGTTCTCTTCCAATCTTCAGTAAGTGCCAATTGAAGTTATCAGTTGAAGAGTTTGATGCATAATTGTGTCAGGACAATAAGTATTTAAAAAGTAAAAATCATCTTTTCCCCCTTTCAGTTACAAATCCCATTCTCTAGCAGCCTTGGAGAGAGCTTTGGGGTGTTTAGGATTTAGTGAGTCACCAACTGCCCTCGCTGTGCCGTTACGTGCTGGTTTCCTCATGTGGCTGTAACCACGTGAGGGAGTTAATGCTGCACAGAGCATCTGCTCCTCAGCTAAACGCCTTCCCAGCCCTGCAGCTGTCTGCCAGAGAGCTTTGGACGTGCAGAGGGGCATCTGTGAGCTCGATTGGGTAGCAAATTTTCGTGGGTTGCCCCATATGCTGGCCGAAAAACACCCTTTGTCAGAATAGTGTTATTTTAATTGTGATGAAAGCAAGCAAAATTGCACTCAGATTCACCACGTCAGCTTAGGGAATTTTCGACAATTATCTAGCTATTCTAGGGGGAAAAAAACCCCCAAAACTCCCTTGCTAGGAAAAAGAAATATGAGAATAATTTCATAGGGTTGCTCTTCCAAGTCTGACAAGATAAGGTGTTTTTTCTTGGTATTTCTCCTTTATCAGCAAGAAGTATATTGCTTATGCAAACACCTTATTTCCCATCAGGCTCTATCAAAAGTAAAGTTTACAAATGGGGCTACCATAGTGGATTGTGGAAAGACTTTAACATGAGCAACCAAAAGCCTTTGTTATCCTTTTTTATGCAAGGCAGGATTCTAAAATTGAGACTTAACAGGACAGACTTGCTTTCATTGCTGCCCTCCCTTTTCTGTAACCACATCAATACTCTCTCCTCATACAGATCCTTCTTAGGTGATTTAGACTACTGCTCTTTCAAATGTGAAAAAGGTGCTGTGCCATGTAGATGGAATTTAGAATGGAAGATACTGTTGCTTAATAGGGTTGAAGGTCCCCTCTTCTTCACTCTTTGTGCAGTATATAAGCTATAGATTACAAGTCAAATTTAATAGGAAGATAGTAATCACATGAGGAATTGAAAGCAATACATTGGACTTTGAGTCCCCGAGGTTTCTCCTGCAAAACTACCACAAGTTCATGTAGCTTTTGTAGTCACTTAAAAAAATTCAGCCAAGTAAACGAAAGCAAGTCTCTCACTTTCTACCATTAGTTTACATATGAATTGTTTTTGTTGCTATCTCAGCTGTTTGTCAGGTGCCCATCGTTTATAGTGGAACTGCAAACAGTTTACCACCTGTCCCTAATTAGCAAATAATGAAAGACAATTGTACTCATGATGAAAACAGCTTTAGATATTAAAGGTTAATGTGCCACGTTTGTATCTAATATAAGCATGTTCACTGAGGTGAAATTGCACTAAGAGAAATCCTCAACTGTTCAACTTTGAGCTGGTAACAGGAGTAAGGTGAGTTTACAGTAGTCAAGCTAGGACTATAAAAGCAACCTGCAGTGAAACCATCAGCTGGCATTTGTTTGAAAAGATAAGAGATGGAGAAAAGTACTCAGGCTGTTCCTATATTGTCATGCTGTATTTGGGGAAGCTTACCTGCAAAAGCCAACAGAGAAAACAAGTACCTGTAGCCAGTGGGATTGACCCTGGTATAAAGGTGGGACTGCAGATACTTGTTTCTTGTATTGGAGTCAGCCTTTGCTCTTACAGAATTCCCTTTGGAGGCAGCAATTCCAGGGTGAATTCTGTGGGGCTTTTGTCCAAGTAGAGTGTGGGCTCAGGGCTTTGTTCGTGCTTGGTGTGTGCTCTGCACTTTGCAGACTGTGGTATGCAGAAGTGGTTTGTATGTTAGTTTCCTTGGAAAAGTGAAGTGTTTGTTCTGGCACTCTTTGGTTTTCATATCTCTTGACATAAAAACAAGCACAGCTCTTGGTCTGTGAAAGCTGATGTCACAGACCCTGGCAAAAGTGAACTGAAAATACACCTCTGGTTGGGAATCAGTGTGAATCACGTGATGTTTAAAAGCGTGTTGGTTTAGTGGTCAATACCAAAGGTTTTACTTCCAACTCAGAACTTCAAAGCAGATGGGTAGTGATCAGAAATTTGTGATTTTTATCAAATAATGCCCATTGAGAGGACTGTAGGTCATAGCAGTATCCTTCTCAAATGCCCTCCAGGAGCATGGTGAGTGGCTCTGGATGGCGATGGAAGCTGAGAGGACGGAACTGCAGCTGGAGACTGAGCCAAGGCTGTTCTGGGATTAAACAAAACATGCCATTGTCCAGCCGTGCAAGCCAGCACCTGGCACCAGCTGCATGAAAGCAAATAAATATCATGTCTACAGAGCTTTGCTTTTTTGTGTGTGTGAAAGTCCACAGTTCACCAACCTGTTTTGCAAAGTTGGGCTCTCAGTGAGCTTGTTCACCAGCTTTGCCACTTCTTCTTTTAGCATATCCTCTGCAGAACCCCCCCTGTGCTGTTCTGTCCTGCTGTATCAGTGGTTTCGATTTCATTTCCTGTGTGAAACTTCATATGCTGAAAGTTTCTGTTCCTTTTTTTTTTTTTTTACTTGAAGGAAAGAAAACAACAACAGTAAATTAAACCTCAGGGTGATTAGGAAATCTCTGGTGACTGAAGGCCTGTGAGCATTGGTGCCCTGGCCAAGCACCCCAGTCACCTGAGTACCCCTGGTTCATCAGCAAAGGTTGTGGCTCCACATCTTAAAAGATTACAGCTCATTTCCGTCACTGAATCATATTTTTGCTGATATTTACTGCCAGCGTGGAGGAGAAGTCAAGGCTAAAATCAAAAGTAGCTCACTCTTGCCATTAAGTTTTAGTGCTCATGATCCAGCCCTCAGGGCTTTGTAACTGGCTCAGGTTTTATAGCCCTGTAATGGGACTAACGCTGCGGATCGCGTGCGTGTAATAGCTGTTTTCCTGGTACAGGTTGGCTGGCTGTTTTCCACCCACGGTGCCGTGTTGCACAACTCTTCCTTCCATTACTCTATTCTAGAAAAAAAATAAAAATCAGGTGTTATGCACATGGGGCACGGGAACAAAGAAGAAGAAAGGATTGTTCTCTTGCACCGATGGTGCGGGGATCTAGATTTGTAGGAATAAGTTACTGGGTGACATGTTTAAACAGCTGTCACAGGTGAGATAGAAGTCTGTCCTCAGTTATTAAGTTAAGATGAATGGACAGAGGCAATAAAAACACAATTCCAGCTTTGTGTGGAGGTGGTTTAGGCAGATACAGCAACAGCTGATCAAAGCCCTTATTAGCTATGGAAGACTCTACTTGTTTTTCCAAAAACATGTTATCTTATACATATATCTGTTTTTTACTTAAAAAACATACTGAGAAAGTACAGTAATCTTCAATTGCGAGAAAGCCCTGAACATTAACATTGGTAAACTCAGTAAATTGAAGGCTGAATTTGGAATTAGTTGAAAAAAACCCCCGTGCAAGGGTGAAATCATTTATTCCCCAAGAAAAAATTACTATGAAATAGTGAATTCATACATCTTATTGCACATTTGCTGTACTAAATAGCTGCTTTATTGTTTCTCTTTCCTGCACTGAGGCACAGCTCGGTTATCGTAGCACACAGGGGTTGCTGTCTGACATTATCACGTGTTGTAAGTGCCTTGCAGAAGTGTCACACAGGATCAATACGCCATTAATCACATGCAAAAAATTCAATAGGCACAGTGCACACCACTGACTGTTCAAGTTCATAAGCTTTGTAAGCTTTAAGGTTTTTGCCTTTTTTATAGCAGGATGAAGGACGTCCCTTATTGATTTTGGTGTGGTTTGTTTGTGGCAATAGAACTAATTTAATTGACACCAAGACTTGCTGGAGAATTGCAGTCCACTCAAGAGCAGACCTTCAGAATTGAAAACAAAATATGACAATGCTTGTTCCTTTGGTCAGAAGGTGTAACTGCAGGGTATAAGGTGGTTGAAGAGTCGAGGATGTGCACAGCTCGTTGAATCTTCTTCAACAATGCCCATCTTGCTTGGAAAGCCACACCATGTGGATATACTCCTGCATTTTGTTAAGGGCCCTGTCATAAGGACAAAGGCCTCAAGAGGTGGTGTCACCCAGTAAATTAATGTTTTTCCACTTTCACACCATGAGAGCTGGTAGAGCAGAGGGAGCAGGCAGGGACGGCAGCGGGGGGCTGGTGCTTCTTTCCAGCCTATTGACAGTCAGGAGGCTGTGAGCTGGCACACCCAGAGGCATTAAATTAGGTCAGCAGTTGGCTTCACGTGAACAAAACCAAGTTTTAACTGGTTGTTCTCCTGCACATAGTTACCAATACAGTGTACAAAGGACGAGCAGTTTCCCTTCATTCTCTCTGCCTCTACCAACCCTTGCTTTTATGCTCTCCTTCCCCATGGTTGTCTTTGCAAGAGTCACTCCTGGGCATTCTTCTTTGAGGAGGGGACAGAGCAGGAGGATCATGACTCTCCAGGGCAGGTCACTTGGTTTCTCACTGGGATACAGGAGACGCTGTGCCCACAAAGATTTCAGGAGGACAGTTGCAACCGATGTGACTCAGTGTGCCAGTCCCCTACTTCACTGCCTCTCATACTCTTCCTCACTGACCACTGTGGGGGCCAGGGCTGCCCTGAGCCATCTCCCTGAGAATCAGGCTCAATCCCTGAGGCTGGGAAGCATTATTTTTGCTTCAGCCTCTGTTTAGGAACAGGGTCATGTTCCCTCTGAAATGCATTGGAGTTTGTGGGTATTAATTTTCCTCCTTTCCACCCCACACAACGGGAAAGGAGTTTTTAATTTCCTCCTGTTCTGGGTTTAGTTCTAACTGCTTTGTTCTTTGACATAAATAAGTAGAACAAAATGAGCATCTAGAGTATTACGTGACTGCAGATTTTCTGCTGCTGAAATCTGAGCAAAGATGCAGGATTTTGTAACAGCTCAGTGCTGTGACATGGTGCCTATTTGAAGAGCATGAATGGAAACACCAACAAGAAAAAAGCATGTAGGAAAAAAAGATATCTTTTGTCCACACCACAACTGATGAAAAAGAAATTGCATTAAGCCCTGGGCTTTCCTTTCAGAGCAGACTCCAGCGTTATAAAGAAGTGCATTTTGCTCTTAGAAGATTTTCAATAGCAGATTTTCCAATCAATCTTAGAAGACTAAAAAAAGCACCATAGTGAAAGAAAAGGAAATGATGAAGGAGTGAGAAGGGAGATGAAGAAAATTGAAGGGAAAACTGAGAAAGAAGAAAGCAAAAATGGATAGATGTTTAAATAACCACCTGTACCCAGGGAAACGTAATCAGAAAAAGAGGAGTCCATTAAAAACAGAACAGTGAGCTGTAGCTCAGGGAAATTTTAGAGGCACTTTCAAGAAGAAGAGAGGCAGTGTGTGCAGTAAAGGGAGCCATATTATTTTCAGAAAATGTAGGTATCTTGTTCAGTGAAGCAGAACGAACTTGGATATGAGTTAAGGACAATAAGTGAAGTCAGGTGCTCTTTGGGTACTGGTGTGGCCTTGACGGCTGCCAAACATAAAGGCTTTTTCTCCTGCAGAGCAGAAAGACTTGCACTAAAGCCATAAGTTTGATCAAGGGGCTGTTTATTGTAATCATGTATCGATTGGCTTAACCACACTGCTCCAGGAGGGAGGGAGAGCTGTCAACATCAAGAATTACAGCTTTCAAAGTTCCAAGTAATCCTAGGAAATGAGCCAAACGTAATAAATGCAGTTTTATTTGGGACCTGATCCTACTACTGTTGAAATCAATAGCAGCTTTTCCATTGCTCTCAATGAGAGTGAGAGCTGCTTATTTGAAGAGCAGCTCTGAGCCAGCAATCAGGGCAGCTAATTTTGAAATATTCATGAATCTGAATGTAAAATAATAATAATTTGAAAAAGAACCAATCCACAAGTAGATTGGCAGATCTAGGAAAGTTCAGTTTTTAAAGGGAGGTTGACTTCACTTTGCAAGATACAAAACAAAAAATGACAGAAAAATAAGAGAGATGATAATATCTAAAGAGGCAGTGGACTTAAGCAGGGTGAGAAAAATTAATTATAATGTGGTAAACTGATGTCTCTCAAAAGTCACTGAGGCAGAAGAGTAGGAAAGAGCACTGAGAAACTCAAGACATACAATCTGCACAGGCTGAACTCTAGTAGAGAAGGTTCCTTGGAAGCAAAAGTAGTGGTGGTACATATCACGCTGCAAAAATAGTCCATAAAACGAGCAGGACAGCCATACAGACATTCCTCAGGCAGCATTCCCATCAAGATCAGAGGTACTCTGGATGTGTATTGTGCTTTTAGTTTTCTAACAGAAGAAGCTAGAAAAAAATGTTCAGTTAGCATGCTAGTCACCAATTCAGTATGTTGAATCTTTGGTCAAAGTTTATATGCATTGACCAAAAGAGAAGTGTCTGCTTTGCTGTGGTTTCTGATGTTCAGATGCAAGATAGGGCATGCATTTTAGCATGCCTGAATATTTACAAACGTATATCTGTGTGTACAGGCAGACTTTGATTTTCCCATTTCCATCAACATTTGGAAAACCACTGTTTGGAAGACTCAGTTTTTAGAGAGTATTAAATGAGGTAGCATCCATGATGGATTTATCCTCAAGGCTCTTCCTGGAAGGTTTTGACATGCGTTGGTCGCTTGTCTCCGGCTGTAAGAAGCTTGGAGCAGATCATTACTGTAATCCCAAAGCAGAAACTGATCACAGTGTATTTTCAGATGTGTAATCTGTGGGTTGTCTCTCAAAAAAAAATCAGTGGTTCAGGAGTAATGTGAGTTGTGTCTGTTCTGACAACCAGCAGGTCCTGGCCATGCTGGTGCCTTCCCCCACCTGCATCGCTCACCGTCTGACCCCTCTGTCCAGTGCCTCCCCCTTCCCCTACCCCTCATTTTTTTGCATGTTATGAAGGATTACATTTCAATGCCAGTATTTTTTTAAAGGGTATGGGTTATTTGAGATGTAGGCTGTACGTGTGAAGATCTGATTTCTGCAGTCCAGGAGATGGCCCAAGCCGAGTTGGCTGTGAAAGCTCTCCACTTATGGCTGGTCTTTTGGTATTTTCAGCTGTGCACCAAAGACTGGTCAGTCACAGGGGGTGGCAGAAGGGCTTGGGTTAGCGCAGGGTATTTCACCTAAGGAAATTTGAGCAAGGGACATACACAGATTCTGCTGCAGAAGGAGAAGTGCCCTTGAGGTGCTCCTGGCGGCACAGGCGAGCAGATGCTTGAGAAGCACAGTGCCCCCATGTGCACTCCCTTGTTGTGTTTTTTCCATATTTTACCAGCATCAGTTTGACAATCAGTAACTCCATCCTCTGTTAGTGTGGGTTTGTACCAGTGTACGTGAGAGCAGATTCTGGGCCTGGCCCAGTCTGGATCCTTTCTCCCCTTGCTTTCAGATCAGGCTCTTGCAGTGTGGTTGGGCTCAGCCTGGCACACTGTAAATAGCAGGCTTGACTACTGCTTTCTATTTAGCCATATTAAGTTCATCAGATGAAGCCAGAGCTTCCTGGGGCTGTCTGAGCTTCCGTCTCACAGGCAAATGTGGCTCCTGGAAGGCAGACGTGTGTCTCTGTGAGGCAAACGTAAGCCTCAGACTTGCATCACTCCTTTTGGACTCTCTGATTGTAAGAGCATTTTCTTACAATATATTTCCTTGGGGTAATCTGATGGACTTAGATCTCGGATACCATCCACACTAAGTGATACAGTAAAAATAACCTATTATTCTCTGGTTCTGACCTGGGCGGTGACAACATATTGTTTCAGCATCTCTGTCAGACTATTTCCTTAAGAGCCATTTTAACCTCACCCAGTGGGACATAACTGAAGGAAATGAAACTCCAACCCCATTAAGGAAAAAGACAATGCCTTTCACTAAACAAACTTGATTTTCTTGGCTTTTCTTCACCAAGGAGAATCGCCTGTACCCCCCACCCTTGCAGCCTTTGTAGACAGTTCCTGTAATTGGGAATGGCTGGGTGGACACCAATGGCTGGCAGCAAAGGGGGATAAATCCGACATCCCTTGAACGTGACATGGGCTGGGACCGCAGTCCCAGGTGGCCGCTTAGCGACAGTCCCTGTGGTACTGGTGGACGGTACGTGCCTGCCAGCCACAGCTGCCGGCCCTCGAAACACAATTGGGATTTTAGCAAGTCTAAACACAGTAAACTGGGCTGTTACTAATTTTGTGCAGGCATTGGATATGTACCGTGCCCCGCTATTGAGAGCTGGTGACTTCCACCATAGTTGTGGTGATCCATCTCTTGGCACCCGTAAGGTGGAACAGCCACCCCAGAAAGCAACCGTAACCTTGAGGGTTTGTGCTCCTGGGCTAAGGGAAAGATCCATGATCCATCTTCACACTCCAGCTAAGGTGAAACTAATTGCTCACTAATGAGGTTTTTCAAGCACAGCCATTAATTTGGGGTATCTTGAGACAAATTAGAAATCCCTTTTTTAAAATGCAGTTCCACTCAGTTACGAAGAAGGAGTCTGGAAAGGCAGCATTTCACTCTTTGTGTGCAGGTAATTGGGACAAACCACAGGGCAATCACCTTGTCCCAGGGAGAGTCAGGGTTTACAGAATGCAATCGACTGGTCAGCCTTGCAGACTCTGGGTAGAACTAACACCTGTGTCAAAGTAAATCCGCAGGCAAGAGGATTAGAGCTGGCAGAAAAATAAAGAACTCTGTGTCACAAGATAAAAGTAGATTGCAAAAAATTGCAATCCTGAAGAGTTTTTAATCTTTGAGGTGGCTAATGCTGTAGGTCCCCTTGGGTTTTTTTGACATAAGGGGAACCTGTGTTCCCAGTGTTCTCTTTCGGAGTATTTCCAGTATCAGTCCCCATGGGGAGCAGTTAAGCTCTTATTTCAAACCTAATCCCACAGAGATCTATGAATCTGTATGTCTCTGTGCCCTGTTAAGCAGGTTTAGGGCTGTCCCAGCAGTTCACCAAGAAGTTGTCTGTAAAACAAGAGTATACACTAAACACTAGGTGTGAGACACTCTCTCTTTTACACACTTTCTTCTCCTGTTGATGGGTGTTTCAACAACCCCCATGAAGAACAGCTTCCATGAAATGGTCCGAATGCCCTCCATTCCTCAGCTCAGAATAGCCTGTTGCATGATGATTATGACATCCAAGATGAAAGATAGGGATTCAAACAGCACAAATAGCAGAAGAAACTGGAATTGTGCTTTCTCCATGCCTGGTAGCTGTTGCAGTGAGAGCAGGACATCAGCCACCTTGTAGGTACCTCTTTGAAGAAAAGCAGTTGCATACGCTTTTTTTTCCTCCCTCAAGAGGTGACTCCAGGGGATTATGCAGGGTGGTGCCTGTGTGGAGTGAGATGTTGATGTCTTGGGGAGGTTAAGGCTGCTGTGAATCCCTCTCAGAGCCACCTTCATTAATCTCCATTCATGATACTACAACTCAAGTTAGCTATTGTGAATTAACTCCCAAAAGCAACTAAAGGCTGTTATAGAGCTGGCCCTACCGTTTTTATTCAGTTACTGCACTACTTTATCTCATACCATGTCTCTAATAGTGACCAACAGGAGATATTTTAGAGGAATATGTGTTCTGCCCTCATCCCCCTGCAGTGGGTGGTGGTGATGGTCCATCTCCCTGGGATTCACTTTCTCCTCCTGTGAGCTCTCTCTGCTGTTGACCACGAGGTATTGCAGTGCTCGTGTCACCTCTGTGCACTCACCAGTGGCCTTGTTTAAAAACCAGTAGAAAGTCATAATGATTAACATTGTGGAGATTAAAGTCCCTTTATAGATCATGGCCTGATAGGCAATTTGCCTGCTTTGCAAAGGCCACCAGTATGCCAGTGGGGCAAGTATCGAGCTGCCATGGGTTGTGACAGTGTAGCCTTCTGAAACTTTCCGTGGTGGATGGAAAGATTTACGAGTACCATGATGCATATCTATCTCAAAATCATGTCTGGATTAAAAACTTCCTGCAGAGCTAATGTCAGCTCAAGCTTCAGGTCACTGCCACAAGCTAAATCAGGTCAGAGATCAAAACCAGCACGCAGGTGCGAGGGACCTTGCAACTATCAAACAGGATAATCTGTAGCACAATTCTTTTATGACTGTGCACTCCTAATGACATGTGCAAGCAGGGAATGGTCGTGGTCTGGAATAAACTTGCTGGTTTGCCTGGTTCTGGTGAAAATTTCAGTATAAAACACTATGCAAAAGTAACTGGTCAGATCCAGATAATGTCACTTGAGTTATGTGGGGAATGAATTGGCCTCATATGCCTGAGATCTGAGTTAACATGAAAGCTACAAGTTATTCCTAAATTGTTTTCATTAGAAAATCCTGCGTAAAAGGGCACTTGTTAGAATAATTCTTTCTGTTATTTTGATCATAAATTACATATATAAATTATAAATCCAGCTATGATTTGGTATGACTCATGCCACTGACTTTTTAATTAACTAAGGAGCCATCATCCTTGGCAAACTATTCAGTTGCATAGGTGTGTGTAACACAATAATTGAACATAAAGGCTTGGTTTTGTCCCTTTATTGATGTCAAGGGAAAACAGTGCAGTTATGAAAGTGGAATAAACTGCAAAGATTCCTTCAGTTCCTGCAGGATTATTAGAACAAATGACTTTCCATTCCAGTTTTTATGAATGTATAGTTTCCTGAAAGCTTTATAGTACTTCAGGGAATGGAAATGGCAGGCAATAAATGATACAGGACCTCTTGGGTTATTGGGAAATAGAAGAATGGGTTTTATCTGGAAAGGTGAGATTTACTGTTCTGCTGTATTTCATGTAAATGTTTGAGAAGGAATCAGATGCAGTGATTTGTACCTTACTTTGGTCGTGGAAGTAGCATGAGACACTTGCTCAGTAATTCTTTGTGCTGATGCTTCCACAGTGGGCAGTGTTGGGACACCTTTTCCCTGCAGCAGCAAGTGGTGTCAAAGCTTTGCTGTCCTCTGCGCTTCATTGGCAGCAAAGAGGTGACCCAGAGTTCAGGGGTGGTTTGTGTCTCCTGGTCAGTGAAGGCATCAGATGTATTTTCCTACATCAGCTTGATAAACAGCACTGGTTTTTTTTGAATGAGTTTGTCTAAACAGTTCTCACAGTGTTAAGAGAGCTCTGCTGGAAAAGACTGTTTAATAAACCCCCCCTCCCTTTTTTTTTCTTCTTTTTCTATGTAGAAAGCAGAAATATGGCAACAAAGGAAAAGCTTCAGTGCTTGAAAGATTTCCACAAGGACATCCTCAAACCTTCCCCCGGCAAGAGCCCGGGGACACGGCCTGAGGATGAGGCAGAAGGGAAGCCGCCCCAGCGGGAGAAGTGGGCGAGCAAGATTGACTTTCTGCTGTCCGTGGCAGGTGGATTTATTGGTTTAGGCAATGTCTGGCGGTTTCCGTATCTCTGCTACAAAAATGGCGGAGGTGAGTATTTATTTTCTTCTTAGGAATCAATCTGTCTGCCTTGTGCTTACTGTTTTTCAGTGCCTTCATCCAGTTTTTGATAAGAATATTCATACACCTGGTTTCTGCCTTCCTCACCAGTCTTCAGGAGAGATTGTTTTATTACTTGATAGTTTTTATTAAAAATTCATTAGGGAAAAACAACAGCAGTTTAAAATGTTGTACTAATGAACCTTTTCTGCTATAATTGAGTCTGAGTTTTAACCAAAAGATAGGCTATCAATATAGACCAGTAGGATTTCAGACCAGGGGATTTCAGAATAAGAGCATTCTGAGCCACGTGAAACTGTTTGGTGCTTAACAATCTGCCATTGTTATTGCAGATTTTCACTTTAAAGAGGTAAGAAAATGCCCTTTCCAACATACACCCATTCTTTTTGCAGCGAAGATGAGCGAGAATACCCCAGAATAAGATTATTGTATAATGATATTAAAGTATCAAGTATGTTTCTTTGTTTATATATGCCTGTTCCCACTTTTTAGATGACCTTGTGTAAGTTCACTCACTTCATCTCAACTTTGTGCTGTTGTATTTTCTCAACAGGTGCATTTCTTATACCTTATTTCATTTTCCTGTTTGGGGGAGGTCTTCCCGTGTTTTTCCTGGAGGTGGTGCTAGGACAGTATACCTCTGAAGGTGGAATTACATGCTGGGAAAAGATCTGCCCTATATTCACTGGTTAGTACATCTTGTTGTGCTTTACTGCTTAAAGAACCTCTGTAGACCGTATGTAACTACACCATTCCCCTCATGTCCATTAATTCAGCTATTTGCTCTTATAATTTAGGGTATGATATTGGTTCCTGGAAAGGTAGAAGTCAGAGAGTCTGAAGGACAAAGTGAGATATTGATTTTGATGCTATCATGTTGTTAACTGGCAGAACTGCCAGTAAGCAAGAAAGAAATTGCGTATTATGCCTTTTAAAGGCAATTGCACATTTTGTTTACAGGTATCAGAGAAAGTGTTGCCTTGGAAAGCTGGATGGCATTAATGAAACCGTCTTTGAAATGTTATTTTGATCTGGAAATCAAAATCCCCCTGCCATATGAAAGCTGATCATTGACATCATCCCTCTGCTACTGATACAGCCAAAACCTGGACAGCATTTTTGGAAAAGGACTTTGGTCATGACTGAGTAGCTCCTGGCAAACAGGAGTGTTGTTACCGAAGGGCCTTTGCCTGACTCACCCCTCATGGGAACAATACAGAGGCTGCTCTGGAAGTAAACTAGAATGAAAAATGAAAGACAGACTAGAAAAATGAGCAAGGATGCCTATCTTATGTGTAGATTGCCCTTTGCAGTCAGACAGCACAGGCAGAATCCTTTGGAGTAACTACACTAAACATGTGGCACCGTTCAAATCCCATTTGGGAAGAGTGGGCACTGGTGCGTCTCTAGTTCTACCACTGTTGCTGTTCCAGGCATCTCTCTCCCCTTATGTCACCCCAGGCAGAAGTGGAGGTTTTCTCTGGGGCTCACACTCCCACCTAGTAGTCAGAACACTGCTGAAGCTGATGTAATTGTACTTCTTTAGTTTAATTTTATTCCTCCTCCTCCCACTGTTATGAAGCCTTTTTTTTTTTTAAGAGGGAGGAATGTTCCTTATTTAAATAGCAATCTCCCAGGCATCCGTAAAGAGAAAGTGTAGCTAATGTGACTAGCTGTATATCCTGAAGGAAATGCAAATGTACAGAATAAATAGCACTTGCTTTGCTTGTTTCCACCTGGCATAAAAATAATCTCTGGTGGTAAAGACTGCTGCTACAACAAGGTTTTAAACTGTAAAATAGGAGGCAAGTATCCCAAGTGCTGGAATAGCTGTCAGAGTGATGTGAAAGGGAACCTCATAGGTTCTTGTAAGAGACTACTCTAAGTTTTTTAAGGAAATCCTTTTTTTTTTTGCCTGTAAGTGCCAAACTTTGTAAGCAGAGATTGATCCCGTTAACCATAAGAGCCACAAATACAATGCTTCCTTTACACAAGTGAAATTGGGGCAGAAACAACAGCTTTCCCATTGATTCCTTCAAAATTTTCCTTTTTAACTCATTCAAGGACTGTCTTTGTTTTTTGGGGGTTTTTTTGCACATAGACTGAGCCCAGCCAGTAGATAACCGAGCGGTGCAAGGGCTGCCCAGCTGAGCTGCTACCAGGGAAGCTGTTTGGGGGACAATGTGACAAGAATAAGGTTGCCCACGTAGCTACCTAAGTGAGATGGTGTAAATCCCAGATGAGCAAAGCATGATGCCTTGAATTCCTTCTGCTAGAACTTGAAATAACCGGTTTAGTGTTAAATTGGGTAATCATCCTGCAGACCTCCCTTCAGTGTCAGCAAACCATGGCCAGAAACTCATCCCTGAGTAACAGAGATGGTGCCGGGTCAGTGCTTACGAGTGATTGAGTTGAGTTGAGTTTCCATCACGAGTGTGGTAGAGCAGGATACAAGTCCATGATGCAGTGGGAATAGCAGCAGCTCCATGAGATCACAGGGTGCTCTAGGAAGAAGCAGCTGTCCACGTCTGCATGTTTTTCTTTTTTCTCTCCTTCTCGCCAGGAATTGGTTATGCTTCCATAGTGATTGTGTCCCTTCTGAACGTGTACTACATTGTGATCCTGGCCTGGGGACTCTACTACCTGTTCCAGTCGTTCCAGAGCGTCCTGCCATGGGCCCACTGCCACCAGAAGTGGAACACGCCGACCTGCGTGGAAGACACTCTCAGGAAGAACAAAACACTTTGGATATCACTGAATGCCACTAACTTCACCTCTCCTGTCACAGAGTTCTGGGAGTAAGTACCCCCCTCTTTGTGGTGTCTTTGGGGAGCTTTGGTGGCATGCCAGGGCCTGAGATTTTGTGGAAGCCTAGTGGGGAGTGTTGGATAGGAAAATTGCTCTGGATTTAAGTCTGGGAGTGGTGGAGGGAAGTGTTAGATGTGTAACTGTCTTCATCCTAGAGCATACAGGGAGCCCTAAAAGCTCAGTGCAGCTTCTGGTTTGGAAGAAAACTTGTTTCCTTCTTGGCTGGGATTCTCTTGAGTGCAGCAGGAGAACAGAAATAAGTCACTGCAGATGCCCTGATAGGAGAAGTTACTATGGAAACAGTGACAAATCACCACCTTTGTGGTTGCCTCTTCCCCAACTGTTAGCATTTGCAGTACACTTTGTGAAACTGTAACACTTCTCAGTCTGATAATACAGCAAGGCTTTGAGCTCGCTAATAAATCTGACAGAGGTGGTGAACGTTGTTTGTCCTGTACTGCAGGTTTCTCAGGTCATGTTCATTACATCATTTTTCTCTGCAGTCTCTGAGGAGACTGGTTTGCCAGATGCCTGAATTTCATCAGTCCTAAGCTTCTTATTCTCATTTCTCTTTTATTTTTCAAGTTTTAAATCATATTGCATAACGTGATCTCTGAACGGGCGCGACCTCAAATGTCTGTATGTTTACGTAAGTGTCAAAACATAGCAGCAGAGGAAGACACCTGTAGGGAAACTTAAATCCAAAGGATCTACAAATAGCTTAGCAATAATTTATTTTTTTGGGGGGGGGCTTGCTCATATAGTCACTTAAGAGTAGAATTAGTTTCTGGCCCAGCTTGGCTTTTTCAGCATGTTTAAAGTCCAGTTTTGTCCCTGATCAACTTGTACCCACTTCTCTATTTTTAAAAATAAGCATTAGCCAAAGCCCCAGCAGGAATGGTGTTCATGCTGAAGATATTTGGCATGCGTTAGGTTTAGAAAAAATAGTCTTATGAACTATGCTAAAATTTGTAACACAAGAGTCGAAATACAAAGGGCAGATTGGATCTTGGATCAGCAGTTTGTCAAAAGGCACTGGTGGCTGGTGTGAGGGATGGGGTTGAGGCTGTAAGAACAGTCATTTTTATTGTGAGAACTGTGTTTCCATGTTAAGGTACAGTTTTTTTCCCAGGTGACTTCCTCCCTTGTAAATATGGAGAAAGTTGGGAAATGTTTGGTAAATGGTACCTTTGGGTGTTTTAGGAGAACTTAGAGGCAAGTTGCAGTAGAAGAGGAAGCAACTCTCACTCCATTGGACTCTCCCACAATGTCTTTGGGGGACTGAAGACCTTGAATCCAAATGACTGGCTGGCTTGGTAGGATGTTCAAAGGTCTCCTCAAGGCCTCCAGGGGAAGCAGAGATCCACAGCATTGCCCCTGAAATAGTTGCTCCCCCAGGATGCCCAAAGCACTGCATTCATCATCAGCTTTGTGCAGTAATTTTGCTGACAGGTTCTCTTGTACCTGGGGGCAGCCACGAGCTTGGCAGCCTCCTGAAGTGGCCACAGGATTGCCCTGCTACTCTGAAAGTTTCTTTTCGTGGAATGCACAGATTTTTTGCAGGCTGAGTTGTCTCCCTGGGGCCCCATGTTCACTTCGGGAGACTGAAAATACCATAGCAGAAAGGAATAGGACTGGGAGTGGGGAAGGGGATTGTAAAAGAAAGAGTGAGGGCTCCAGAGGAACACCAGAACTCTCTGTGGGTAACAACACGGCAGGTATGCAATGAGGGGTGTTATGGCAAGGCAACCTCTCCATGGGCTGGGGAAACAGTGTCCCCACATGGGAGCATGTTAGAGGTGGAGCTTTTAGTTAACTTTCCTCTAAGAGAAAGTCTCTTGTTGTTGGAAAACTCCTCTGCAAGCTGAACAAAATCCTCCTGTACACACAGCCTGATGTTGTCAGGTTGGAGGTGCCTGACTTTGATTTGAATGACGAATCCTTGATCCTCACAGCACTTCCCTTTCCTCCATTGTGCCCTCACCATTTCTGTAGCACAGTTGGAGCAAAGGTTGCTCAGTGATTAGTGCTCTCCTTGCGCTTTGCAGCCACTTTAACTTGTGTCCTCAAATAACAATTTTAAACATTGTGAGCTGAACTCTTCCCTGGAGTCACACTAGGGAGGAGTTTGGCTCCATAATCCTACTAGTACAGACATACTGCCCATAACTCACTGTTTCATCATGGGCAAAACTGTCCTTAACAGAGCGAGCTGCCTTCAGGAGTCATGGCACTTGGAGAAGTATTAAAAATAGCTGTTCTCTCTGCATAAATAACTATTGGTGTCTTAAAGTAAGGGCAGAGATCATGCAGCACTGTTGTAATCGAAGTAGCATAGCTTTTACACGGTGTAAGCATTTAATATCCCCATTTTTTTCCCAGCCATGCTACTATTCTTTATAGTTCTGAAATTAAAAATAATTTTAAGACCTTTCAGGCCGCTTGCCATCATAGACAATGCTGGCCGCCAGCCAGCTACCCACATGGAAAGGACAGGTAAATAATTAGTCTTTAACTGAAGATATCCATCTGCTTTGTGGCACGATTAATTTCAGTTTAATTCAGGGGTTTGTGAGTATTTGGTTTCTGAAACCCAATGCTATTTTTATTGTGGGACATTTATATAGTGTCCTCATCAGTATTGCTTTGTAAAACTAATGCTGCCAGGATATAATTGACCACATTGATGCATTAACCTCTTCATGTTGAACTTCTCAGCCTGGCTGGATGTATAGTACAGCCTGACATTTCAGTTCGTTTAAATTAATGTTCTGTGCAAATCACATGCTTGCTGGAGCAGCAATAAAAGGGGGTTAAGCAAATCAGGCTTTATATTAGGAGACTTACCTCTTGGTATCACATGCTTCAGGTTTATTTCTGAAGATTTTATTTTAAAGTCCAAAACCTTAAGGGCTTACACACATATTAATACATAAGGGATAAGTGTAATGGGGTAATTATAGTTGAACAAAACCTCTGATTGTCTGGTGCTGGCCAAGTGTTTATAAATATTTGGTAATCAGCAGACTTTATTCGTCCAAATCCCAAGAAAGCCCATCACATGCTAACAGCATGTAATCTTAAAAGGAGCAACACAAAAAACTAAACAAAATCTAGAGCAGCTGTCTCTGCCTTTGGGGGCAAACTTGAGAGTTTTAAAAATTGTTTCATGTTCTCCTTTTAATAATCTTCTCTACAACCACTTCATGGTTAATTATTCTTGTCCATCCAATGTGAAAGAGTGCTTCACCTTTCCTGGTTCGAAAGGTCCTGTCTGCATTCACTTGATTAATGAGCTGGAATATCCTTCAAGGGTTGCATAACTCTCTTCATTTTGTTTTTGTTTATGTTCTAGAGCCAGTTACGGCTCCTATTACATTTCCATATTGCACACCAGTAGAACATATTAGTGTATGAACAAGGGTCAAGAGCTCATGTTTACAACAAACTCAGCCCCAGCCTGTTGTCCCATTGATTATATATGAGTGACAGTTAATGACAGCATCAGGACTATAAATTAGAATTAGTAACAACTCTGTGCATAAATGGTGTGAAGGTAGTTGAGTGGGCTTGGCTGAATCTCAGCAGTGGGTTATGTAACAAAATGGAAGAGGTATCAGCACAGCCCAGCTCGTGCTCCTTCCTGGGCGTGAATTTACAGGGTATCACAAAACCAGGTTGAGTTCTCCTTCTGTGAAAATACATTGGGTTAGAACTCCTGGAACAGTTTTAATGCTGAGGCTCCCCTGGTAATTCCGAGCAGATTCCTCGAGGTAGTTGGTCTTCGTGAGATGGGATTACCCTGGACAGAGAAAACCAGCACATCACTTAGTGTGCTTGCTGCCTCACCCTAGAAAAGTAAGATATCTGACTCTCAGTAACCCACTGGGGTGCCCTCCAAAAAATCTTGAAAGAATTGCTGGAGCAAACTCCAGGAGAGAATGACCACTTGCTTTTAGTTCCCTAATAAAAAGCAAAGAAGTCTTAGCTGAATGCATTAGTAGGGCTCCCTATTCCAAAAGGCATTTGCAGTTAATTATTCACGGTTTCCCGAGAGCCAGCTCTATAGGTTGCCTTTTTAATATGAACTGCCACTTTGATTGGAAAATTGCCATTTATTTTTACAAAAGCCACAGAAGTTTGCAGCTGAACTTTGTCATCTTATAAATGTATTTTCTTCTTTTGTATACGCACAGCGGGTTTTTTCTTTGTTTCTTTAGGTTCAGGTGAAGCAGGACTGCAACTTTATGCCAAATATTCATTACCAAGGGGTTTCTCATAACTGTTGAATAGCTGTGCTGATTAGGGCAGACTTACCCTGTCTGGTGCCATTAGTCCTTTTCCATAACAAAATACACATGCGTTCAGAGAGAATAATGCATTTGGTGTGAGAACGCAGTCACAGGTAATCCAAGTGAGTTTGGCAAACAGAGGCGCAAAAGCAGATGGGTGAGGGTTTGAGTCCCATTAAACTGGTCGATCCAGGGCTTTTCCAAAAACTAATTGCAAATTTTCCATTGGTGACTTCATTTACTATTATTTCCATGGTAATAGCAAAAAAAAAAAATTAATTCAGAGGAAAACCAAACCACAGTGGTTTGTCTTGTACTGGATCCACACAGAAAGCTGTGCGCACCACACATGTGGGCCTGACCCTGGTGCAGCACCTGGACTGTTCTGGGCTCTGCTCTCCGTGACTGTGGTGAAGGAAAGGGCCTGATTTTTTTAGCTGCCTGAAAATAAAAGTAAATTAACAATTTCTTAGGTAGCAAGTTCACTCCTGTAGTCTTGGGGCAAAGCGTTTTTCTCGTAATTGAGGTCAAACTACTCCTTGACTGAAAAACTCCTTGCAGAAATTCTTCAGAGTTTGGTAGGTTCATTTGCAAAGGAGTATTAACTCAATGAACAGTAAGAAACAGTTTGTTCTTTCTTATGTGTTTGACAAATGAAGCAAGTGTTAGTACAACGATGTCTGTCCAGTGTGTGAGAACAAGTTTAAAAAAACAGTTTTAAATCACTATTTAATGAAAAACCATGGCAATTTCCAGAAGAGAGAAGCCTAACTGAATATTCCCCCTCAGGACCAGAGCATTTTGATGGTCGGATGTTGTTCCCTTAAGACACAGCTTAGGAATTTCTTTTTATTTATTAAGCTAAGTGACAGAATAAAGTTTCCCAAATATTTAGTGGTAGCTAAACAAGACCCCGTGTCGGGGGTGCTGAGGGCAGGTGGTGGCGCCCGGGCAGTGTTTGTGTGGGGGGGCCCCAAGGGGAGAATAGATAATGGCTCCAGCCTTCACCCTGCAAAGCTGCGGGGCGTGACTGGTCCCTGTGCTGCTTCTTCCTGTCCTCCTTGTGGCAGCCTTGCTAATGAACTGAAAAGGAGGAGAAACATGAGGCTACAGGCCAGCTGCAAGTGTCCATGATGGAGACATGGTGTGCGCTGCTGCTGGGTGGCTTCAGGGCCAGGGTGTGTTGTGACACTGGGGTGAGGTGGTCTTGCACCGTCAAGGAAGCAAATACTTTCTTATCTCATACGGAGGTGGTCAAAGGCTGCTAAAAAGAGCCTGAATTTTAAAATGCTGTGGAATATATTGAACAAAAGAGTCCCACAGGCATAAGGGAGATGTAGGGTTGCAAAGCACAGCTCTTCTCACATAAGCCACACTGACTTAACAAGCAGTGTTCCAAGGTCAGAGATCTGCCTGTGCATCGGCTGCCCTACACACCCTCCTGTGCTCTCAGCCAGCACAAACAGAGTCTGCATCAGCTGAGCTCCTGCATCTCTCTCTTGTTTTGTTTCCTTTCAGGCGCAATGTACTGAGCTTGTCCTCAGGAATTGAAGATATTGGTATTATCAAGTGGGATCTAGCACTGTGTCTCCTCCTTGTCTGGGTGATATGTTTCTTCTGCATTTGGAAAGGAGTCAAATCCACTGGGAAAGTAAGTGCTCTTTTACCCTTTCTATAATCATTGCAGTTAGCAGATGTTAGGAATACTAAGTAATGCTGTTCTTGAAGATATTCACCATTTCCTGGAAAAATATGTATTTTTGCACTGAATAAGAGGGAAATTCAGATTCAACTTTCAATCTGAAAGTCATTACTAGTGCCCAAAATGCCTGTGAGTCAAGTAGCCATTACTGGAATGGCATCAAGAGGCAGATACAAATGTGGTTTGAGTACCACTTTGCCTCTCACAGGACAAGTGCCCCACTGATGCATGCCATGAGCATGAAAGGTCTTAGGCTTGTGGTGGAGGCTGCTTGGCCTGTCCGTGTTCTCACACCAGTCAAGTTCATTCTCAGTGCAGGGGGAGGGATGTTAACATAGCTGTGGTAGGGGTGTTCTAAGTCAGTGGAAGCTGTTGGATGCGTGGCATTTTTGAAATGCCGCTCGCTTATGGCAGAGCTGTGTGTACACAGAAGACTAAACTTAGGTACTCCTTTAGAAGCACCGTCATTAACAGAGATCCTGGATAGCTTGTGGCTTTAGTTCCATCGCGTGCTCTTCAGAATCGTGTTTTCCTTAAAGGATAACAGTTACATCATTCCTGAACCTCATCCCGCTCCAGTTGAAGAAACAAATTGCAGCAGACCTTGCCCAGTCACTTAGCATGAAGCATGATGTTATTGCCCCTTGTGTTCAGTAGTGGTTTTGTACCTATTTTCGTGAGAAAAGGCTTTTGAAGCCATTGTGTTTGTGTGATTCTTAGCTTTCAAACCTGTTGTTTGAGGCAGTGTTCAGATAAGTCTGGTAGAGGGAGAGGGATCTCAAGATACCAAGTTCCCTCATGTTTCTTCTCAGCTAGGTGGAAGGGAGTTGACCCCATTAGTGCCCTTCCTGAGAAAAAGGACACAGAGTGAACTTATCCCTAGAGAAGTCAGGAGGATAAATTGCAAGTGCCCCAACTGCAAAAAGAACCTCGTTTAAGAGTTTTAGTTTGTTGCATACTGCAAAATCAACCAGGAGACAAAACTCCGTAGGAAACCAGATCTTAGCAGTTCCACTGTTAATTAAACTTCTTGTTTTACTGTAGTATCTGTCTTGCTTTCTGTGATTTTTATCCTGAAGCCTCCTTAAAAGGCTGGTGCCTTACCCTAGGTTCCTGCCACCTTTGCCCCAAAAAACAGCTTCCACACCTCTAAAGCACACGTTGGAAAAAATGTTTGCTTCTCTGTTCCCTCTGATTGATGTGACCCCATGAGGTGATTGTGTAAGTTTTATAGTAAAGGTGAATGCAGTAAATGTCCCACAGCAGCCAAGTGGAAGCACACATTTCTTTAGCACCTTTGGCAAGCCTGGTGTCTGCTCAGTAAAGGTTACAGTAGCCCAGAGAGACATCCCACGCTCCCTATGGTACACTATTTCCAGTCCCTGTGAGGATAACAGGTTGAAAAAAGGTCTGTTAAAATCAGTTATATAAAAATCTGTGTTCTCTGGAAATCCTACAGTATGGTCTCTTTTCTAAAACAAGGCAGTTAGTAGGAATTCACTCCCCACTCTCCGTGGCGTCTGAGCTCGTGCGAGTGTGGAGCCAAAGCCCAACAAAACCATTGGAAAGTCTCTGGTTGACTCCATTAACTTTGGGGTCAAACAAAAGTAAACTGTAAATTCTAATGGAGGACTTGAATTATTTGAGAAGTCGAGTTTACTTTAGTAGATGGTTGTTTATAGCACTTCCCTGCTTTCCAGTGTGTTAATGGCTCTTTGGAGAGCAGGGCGGGGGGAAAGATGTAGTTTTTAAATCTTGTAGTAGAGGATTGGACAAATAAACATGAAATCATGGTGAAAAATAATAGTTGTGCTTATGCTTTGGATAAAGTGCTTGATCTTAAAAATTCCTGCGGCATTGCGAGAGAATCTCTACCCGCAGTGCAAAGGCCTCTCTGTGAGTGTTGTTTACTCAGTTCCTGAAAATATGTCAAGGCATATATTTTTGGAAGAAAACTTTGACTTTTCATAGGCCTGATTTATGTTAGAAAAAAATCAGAAAGTGCAGAAATCCCCCTTTTTATCTTCTGCTTTTGGTGAAACTAGGCTAATGTGTAATACATATTATTTGTCAGTGGAAAATATACAGAAAATTCAGGGATAGAATTAAAAAGGACATGTATGAAAAGATTTCCTTTCATTCTATGAAATCAGTCCAGCTCTGTGAATTATTATGGCAATGCAGGCTTTGAGTTCTCCTTGTTATTCTCAGAGGACACACTTAAGAAGAAAAATGGAGCATCCCAGGAGCTTTGCAGTAGTTAAGCAAATTCTGGAAAACAAAAATGCATTCTAACTCGTGGCAGCAAACTGTAATTACCTGGGGGAATCATCTTGACTCCAAGAAAAATGTCCTTTCTTGGACAGTAGTGATTCTTGACTGTAACACAGTGGTTATATAAAAAAATGAGAGAAAGCACTGATGAGCAAAGAAAGCAAAATGTTAGAGGTCAAAAAGTGTGGGTCTAAAGATAGAACTGTCCAAATGCAAGCTCAATTAACCCTCGTGCTGGAGATGAAAGCAAAGGGCTCTTTCATCAAATGAATGAGGAGATAACAAGAAGAGAAGAAGTAGGCTGTTATTCAAAGAGAGTGGGAATAGAGGTTAAAGATAATGAAGACATATTCTCAAACTGGATGAATAGAGCCTTAGTTTCCAATAATGATGTTGCTGAATAGGCAGCAAGGGCAAGATGAAGTTATGGGACTGGAAATTACTGCTGTTGAGGCTGATGCCAACCTGAAGGGCCTCTTGTGTTCAAGATGATGGGAAGGGAGACATGGGAGCATGGACTAAATTACCTTAATCTGTGGTGAAGTTGCCTGTAGGAGCAGTAGTGGGGCCGCACAGCAAGGTCAGAGGTAGCAGCAGAGCTTGCGAAACAGGTTGCGGTTTGTAAGTTTTAAAGTTCCAATAAAGAATGAGGTAATGTTTCAGGCACCCTCAGTGAGGAAACCTCTTCACTTCCCTGGCAGAGGTGCGCTTGTCATGTGAGGATGACAAACAGGGCAAAGGCAGAATTTGAACAAAAGTCATGAGTTGTATAAAATCGTGCTTGTCCTCTGCCTGAGTGACATGACCACTGACTGGGGGGCTCTGGAGGTATTCATGCATTGCCTTTAGGCCTAAGGCAGTAAAGTGGTAAAGAACATTAAAACTACACACAGAAACTCAGGCTGGGTCCTTTTTAGATATGAGGGGGCTTTGAATTTTCCTCATTAGAGCTCTCTTGGTTTTGGAGGTGTAGCTTTGGTTGCCCCAGGCTAAACATACTTTTGGGTTTTTTTCTTTTTTTTTATTTCCAGGTAGTGTACATCACTGCCACGTTCCCATTCATCATGCTCCTTGTTCTACTCATCCGTGGCGTGACCCTGCCTGGAGCTGCAGAAGGCATCAAGTTTTATCTTTACCCTGATATCTCACGGTTAGCTGACCCACAGGTACAGAACCAGGAGCAGGGAGCGGGACAATTTCCTATGCAAAGGGGGATGGTGGAGGGTGATGGTGGTGATGTAATGGCAATAGACTTTTTTCCATGGTCTTTAGAGGTCCAAATATAGCATGAACATTAATGCTGGGTTATATTTTCCAGAGCTCTGCTTGAGAAGGTCACTGTTAAATGTGTTAATGCATCTTTCCATGTGTATGTATGTGTGTGTATGCGTGTGTATTTTTTTTGTGTCAAAGGACTCTGAGGCTGTAGACTCTGTCCCGTTATACAATCTCAGCTTTCTTGTTGGTAAGGTAAGGGAGATGCATTTTTTTTAAATGAGGATAGTCTTTAGTTTCAAAGGAGAGACACATGAACTTCACAGATGGAACAACAAGCGACAACTGTGAGTACCAGTGTCACTTACCTCCCACTGCTCGATAGGAGGAGATTGGGAGAGAGGTGGATGGAATTACAGAAGAATGAAAACTCATGGAAAGGTGAAGAAAATGCTTTCTGAGGCACAGGAACTACCATTTGCTTACCCCTTGCTAGTGGGAGCCAGGCTTACTCTTACTGTATAGATAGAAATTCCTGTCTGAGTTCACTGAGTGCAAGTGTGGGACACCTGAGCAGACCAGCATCGTTTCAGCCAATAGTGTTCACATGAGAAATTAAAAAAAAAAGCAATACCCTCCTCCAAAAAAACCAAAAACAAGGGATCTTTGAAAATAACAAAATGTTGGTCACAGTGATAGGAAATAACATCTGTCTTTGCTATTTCTTTCTATTGAGTAATTGGTAAAAATAGAACTACAGTGATAGTTAAATAACTGAAGTAGAAAAAGTGTAATGAAAAGAAACACTGTGAAAATTAGGTGCATTCTCTAGTCTTGCCCTCTTTTACAAGACACCCTTTTCACAGGAGACATTGTATTTTACGAATTAATCTTCTTTTATGGGACTCTATCACTTTTATGATCTAATATTAGCCCTAACCAGAGTATCAGCCGATAATGGAGAAGAGATTCATGTGAGCTGACAGGCCCCCTCCCACGGTCTAGCAAAAACATCACTCCAAGGAGACACTAGTCAGCAGGTGCTGGAAAGCAGTGGTGGGAGGGAGAAGGTAATGGTCCTCAGTCTTCACTCTCACTTACTCAGACTCCTGGGTGGTTTCTGCTGGTGTTTGCAGATTTGCATTAGCACAAAGAAGAGCACAGATGGGATTCAGAGGATACATTTTGATAGTTCTCTATGTATTTACTAGCCAAGAAGTTCATAGTGTATGGTTATTTCACTCTGTATATGGTTTTTTTTAATGTAATCGGGACAAAGAATCATGAGACCAAGATCAGATATGTATCTTATAAAGTGCATTGTGTTTTGCTTGTTTTCCCCCCACCCCTATGGCTTTTTATCTTGCATTTGAACAGGTACAAAAACAACCAGAAAGCTAGAAAAATAAACAAACCAAATACACAAACCTGTTTCTCAAGCTTTTCACATCCTCAGTTTAAGGAATCTGCCGGTCGACTCTTAACTGAAATGAATTACAACAGAAATGAGCAATGTTATAAATACTTCTGCATTTCCTATTGCACTGAAACACGTTTATTGTTGCGCCAACAGGAAGGATCAGCTGAATGACTAAGAAACTAGAAATACTGAGCACCTCTGGGGAGGGGAAACAGGAACTGTTGTAGAGATTGATTATGTTCTTTTGGGCTCTGATGCTAACAATTTTCTTTTCCCTGTGAAAGCCAAACTTGCAAATGTGATGTTCTCTTTCCCCGTCTCCCTGATCCTGTAGCTTTCACCCTCAATGGAAGCAATTATTTTGTTGATATTGCTTAGTTTGAACTGTGTGTTTGCATAGAATGTTGCAATGCAATGATGCTGGTAATAACAGTATTTCCATCTTTCCCTTTAGGTCTGGATAGATGCAGGGACACAAATCTTCTTCTCATATGCAATCTGCTTAGGAGCAATGACTTCCCTGGGGAGCTACAACAAGTACAAATACAACTGCTATAGGCAAGTTTCCATCTAAGGGGGTTTAGTGTTTTAGCTAAATGATGTAAATAAAGTAGGGACAATGGGTTAATTTTTTTTTAATTAACTTGCTCCATGACATATGTGTGACTTAGGGACTGTTTGCTGCTGGGATGCCTGAACAGTGGTACCAGTTTTGTGTCTGGCTTCGCAATTTTTTCCGTCCTGGGCTTCATGGCACAAGAGCAAGGGGTGAACATTGCTGATGTGGCAGAGTCAGGTACGATGGTGTTGGTGGCAGTGGTGGTGGGCACTGCCGCCTAGCGTGTGAGCAAAGTTCTGCAGACTCAATCAGCTAACATCTAAGCAATAAAATAGAACAAGATTTCCCATAATCTCCAGAAAAAATAAGCACGTTGTTGATTTGGGCTTCCATCTAGAGCAGTGAGGGTTAGCCGGGGTTATACTGTTTACTCTGTCTTGATTAACAGGGCAGCGAACACATTTCCTAGAGTGTGCTAACCCATGTGAGTTGAGATCAGAGTTAACTACACCATTATCTAGGGTCCAGAATGTCATTGACTCGAGAGTTTATTCCATCCTTCTTTTCAGACTACCTTTGTTTTCATTCCAATGCAAATTGCCAGTGCTTACATATTTTTCATAGCTTAGTTTCGCTTACTTGCAGCACTAGAGTAGAATTAGTACCTTGGCCTTTTGAAGGGTCATACAGACATGTATTCCCAAGTCTCACTGAAAGGCAAGAGAAATTGGAGAACTCCATCTCTAGGGTTTTGTGGACCATTTAATCCACAGCAACTTCAGCTGTTGCAATCCTGCATTTGTCCTCTGTAGTTTCAGGGTGAGGTTGACAGAACCGTGAGAAGTCCATTTTGAAACTGGATGTACACTTAGGTTCCTCCCTTATTTCAGAAGGGTTCTTCCCATTAACATTCAGCTATGCACATGCAGATGAAGAAGGCTAAATCCTCATAGCATGTGACTGTATTTCAAACAAAACAGATGACATTTTTTCCTCTGTGCATTTCTTGTCCATGAAGGCAGGTGTAACCATGTGTTTTCACGTAGAACAGACAGATTAGATGGGAATTACCATGGAAAAATAATGAATCAGGCCTTGACAGCCATGAGGCTTAAAGCTAATCAGATTCAAGTAATAACAATGTCACCTGAGTGCACTTTTGACATTTCTTTCTGATTTTTTTTGAGTACTTTTAATTCACGTGCATAGTATTTGAAAGCTTTCCTCTGCAAACATGCTATTAAAATGAAAAAGTCAATATATCTTCTAATCACATGGCTCTGGGAGTTAAGTCTTTTAGAAAAATATCTCACTTCCCAAGGGCTAATGAAAAACTAATGACATTGACGGCACCACTGGATTCTTGGGTGGCTGCAATTGGCAGACCTCTTGCAAGTGCAATTAGTTAACAGTCTTGGCCTTAATGCTTATTTTGATCGGAGGTTGATTGCTTTGTTTGGAAACAGGAAGCAAGGGAATAATCCTATTGAATGAATCATAAATAGCCCCATTATTTTTTTATTTGTATGTAGGTGGATCAATTCCAAGAGTAGTATTTTTAAGTATTTGCACATTAGGTTTTTATCTGGTCAATATTTATTCTAGTTTTTATTATTAAATCTCTGATACTGGCAGCACTTGACATTTTTAGAATTAAACAATTCTATAGTAACACTGGATCGCTAAAAACATTTAAACACAAATTAGCTAACAGTGTTTACATAGCATTTTTTCAACAGCTCAAAAAACGTTTTTTTAAAGGAGGGATTTTATACAACAGGGGCACTGATTAGCTTCCGAATTTGGCTTTTGATTTCTTGCGGAGCTACTGAAGACACTTGGTCCCCCTGGGGTGAGTGTCCCTGGACCCACATGGGGCTGTGAGGGAAGCTCTTGCTGCTGCTGCTGCCTCAGTGCTGCTTCTTAGCACAGAGGCATCCAGCAGGCACTTGAGCCTGTCTTTTCTGGCCTTGCCTTTTTTTGGTTTCTTATGATGCAAGGTCAGAACTGCTCCCCTGGATCAGGGAAAAGGTGAGCAGAGGCACTGCCACTTGGCTGTAGCACTCGGGGGAGGATGTTGTCCACAGACCTCCTTCTCCCCCCAGGGAGTTAAATCCCTCCTGCTCTATCCATGGCACCACTTGTTTCCTTGTTTGCCCTCCTGCAAGCCACGGGAACATCAACAAATTTGCTGACAGCAGAATCTCATGGCCACATTTTTTACTGCTGCCAAGTTCAGCCTAGGTGCCATGTGCCAGGGACACACTTGTCAGCCAGGTCTGGCTCCTGCTGAAAGCACTGGTCACTGCTGGCCTTCGCTGCCTTTAGTGGGTTTACACAACAGTTAACTTAGACTCCTCTGGCTTCTCCGTGAAAACAGATTTTTAATGAATAGCTTTTTTCATTTTTTTCTGAAATTATTTTAAAGGCAGAAAGGAAGGCAGTGGAGGCTCAACACAATCATAGTGAGTCCTGTCTAGTCTGTGCAGCCTCTCTTTGGCTGGAAGAAGTACTCTACCACCCATGCAATTTGTAGCAGGATTAAACCAGCACAAGATTTGCTTTTTTTTTTCTTGTTTAAATTCCATTTGCAAACAAATTCAGATTAAACAGGTCTGACTATAGTGCCTTGGGTTTCCTGATGCCTGCCTGGTCTCTGCCTCTGCAGCTCTCCAGCCATGCCACAGCACTTAATGGCAAAGAGCCAGAGTGTGGGCTGGGATCATGGCAGTCCTCACCAGCTTTTAATAGCAGCCACAAGTGCTTCACTTCTGCAAAACACCCTTCCAAAGAACAGAGTTTCAAATTAAATACAATTTTTAGATTATTTATGTTTCAGTTGAAGGGTTGCCAGGAACATTTTCTTTCACATGGACTATTCTTTTTATACTTGAACACTTAGTTTCAAAGGAAAATCAAAACTAGCACAGGGCTTAGGGCACTTTGTATTAGTTGGTATCACAGTGCAAGAACAGTTTCACTGGCCAAAGCATACAGAACTGAGCAAGTTTTGAGGAGAGCAGTTTTACATCTGTCTCATCAATTGCACAGATCAGCTGCAAATGCCATCTGGTAGCAGTTCTCCCTCAGGGAAGATCTGCTGTATCCACTGAATTAAGGGGGAAAAAAGCAAAGCCCCCCAAAATTTGAGACATTCACCAATTTTTTGGTATCTTCTGTCTTATAAAATCTTAGTTGTGTTTCATTTCAAATAAAATTAGTTGCTTGATTGTTGGCTAATTTGTATTTATTTCTGTTCAAATATTTTCAGTGACTTAAAGTTTTCTTTAGTTTGAAAAAAAAGTCATCCTTTTTTATCTCTTTCTCTAGCTTCTTTTTCTGTCTTTCTTGTTGGAAAGGAAAAGTGGGAGTTAGGAAGAGCAGCGTTAGCAATTTTTTTTTTGTACAGATCAGAGATAAGATTTTTTGGCCCTGCAATGCAGCAGTTCAAAAAAAAATCCCTTTTCCATTGAAAATGACATGAGTACACTTGATAACTGGCATTTTCCAGGATTTTGAAGGCTCCTTAAAGTAAACAAGCAGACAAGCCAGGCATTCCTGGGTTTAATCTGAATTTAAATCTGCCCTCAGAATTTTTTGTCAGCCTCACCAAATTTCTCCGTCCCCTCTGAGAGCCTGCTGTAAATGCCAGGCTGCCAGTGTTCCTGTCTCCCACTTGTGGAGGGCTCTCTCCCTCTTCACAAAAGCTCCCATAAGCAATAGCACCTGGCTCCAGGTGGGAGTGCCTCTGGAGATGAGCGTGCGAGAGCTCCGTGTGTGGGTGTGAGTGAGATCCCGTCTGGTGCAGAGCGCAGACCAGACCCAGTCTAGAGAGGAGCCCTCGCACACAATGCTTTGTTTTCCAGAGCAGAGAAGCCCAGCACTTAGTCCCAGCCCCGCTGGTGCTCCAAGACTGCTGGAATCCATCCTGCAGCTGGGGCTGGTGTTGGTCATACTCAGTGTCACCGTGGCAGGACCGTGTAGGCTGGCTGGATAGGGGCAGATGATGTGACAGCATGGGGAAGCAATTTTCTGCAGAGTGATTTTACACCCCAGCGGTTCCCAACAGCAGGAAGCATTTTTTCAGGAGCCCCAGTTGATATAATTAGGAGTAGCCTAATCAGTGCAGCAGTGAGGGTTTGCAGAAGCAAAGGAGCAAACTCCTGGAGTGCAAACCCTGCTTTAGAAAAGCCATGCTGGGTTTGGAGGTTGCATACAGAGAGTAGGCAGTGGTTGCATTAGTGAAGATCCCGGGGAACGTTTTCAGCAGAGTCCCCTTCCCTGCATGCAAAAGAATTTCATCACCATCATCTTCATCATGACCATGTGGGCTAGCAGTGGGATTCTGCCATTCCCCTGGGTCACCCCTTCTCCCCCCTGCCCCCAACACTGTCCTGTGTCCGTGCAGGGCAGATGTAGGACACCTCCATTATTGGCATGTTTGAGACAGATGTTAAAACCGGTGATCTGTTAGCAATGGCCTCGGGGGTTTGCCTGTGGTTTCTGCTGTAGTCATGCGTGCTTCGATTTCAGATAAAACAGCCAAACTGTTTCACTTCTGGTATTTCCAGCTGCGTTTGGATTTATCTGAACGGAACCAGGCATTCCTGAATTTGAGGGTGGCTACCTTTACCAAAGAGCTGGTACTTACTATTTCTCTTCCCTTCCCTTTCCCCTTCCCTATTTTCTCTTTCTCTAGGTCCAGGCCTGGCCTTCATTGCCTATCCAAAAGCTGTGTCCATGATGCCACTGCCCACCTTTTGGGCAATCCTTTTTTTTATTATGCTTCTGTTGCTTGGACTGGATAGCCAGGTTAGTATGATGGGTAAGGGATATGTGGCTTATTGTATTGTCGCTGCTGACTGAGAAAAACTGAGTTAAGGCATGAATTAAGAGGAATTTGTCTGTATTCCTCTTAATTTGTCTGTATTTTTAGTGAGGGGCTTCACTTGATGAATCTGTGGATGTCAATTTGTAATATGTTGCTCAGTAAGTCTTTCTCATCAGGAGTTAGCGGAGTCCACAAGACTAGACCAGTACTCCATAACCTAAATTTCAGTCCCTGTCTGGCCACAAAATACCACTATTTTGGTTGCAGTGCAGTATTTTCTTCTTTTGAAAAAAAGCTTAATCATTTTAAAACATGCAAGTCTACAGCAGTCAGTTCCACAGAGTACTTAGTGCCATTGCGATTACCTGCAGTGTGCATACACCATCATTAAAGCACTTCAAGAATTAATAACTACTAGAAAGACAGGCTTTCATAGTTGCCAAGTGCCAAAAAAGTGAAGTTGTCATGAGATACAAAAAGCACAAAATGTTTTGTACAGGGTGGCTTCATGAGCAGCCAGAGAACAAAGCCACAGCCTTTTTCGGTGGCCTTGGGCTTGGAGGTGCTGAGGAATGTGGGATCCTGCTGACTTTCACGTCACTAGCATGAATTTAGTACCTCCAAACAGACCAGAAAGCATCTCATATTCCAGCTGTACTAATTTTAAAGCACACACTGCTATTAATCAGTGAGCATGAAAAAATCAAAATGTTCAGTCCAAGAAGTTAGGTTATTTTTCCCAGTGGTTGCTTGTAGGAATGTTGGACTAAGTACTGCCAAGGAACCTGTAAATCATCTCTAGATAGTCCACTTACAAGGAAACATGGGTGACCAGGGATTATGCAGTAACTGCATATTCAAAACTCAAACTTTTCTGCACTCAAAAGGAAAGTCATTAACATTTTTTTAAAAAAAGGGATTTGTAAGGATGAAATGTTTATGTAGCCTAAATGTCCTCTTGTATGAGGAGAGCTCTGTAAATGGATTTTTACCAATTGTTGTGTACTTAATCTCTTACATTTTTTTATATTTCATTTGCCCTAAATTGCTCTTTATGGCTTAATCTTTGAACTCTGGTGAGCAACTTTTCAGTCACTCCAAAGTAAATGTGAAAGTGCCCAATGCTGTGGTTCAGCAACCCTATGCTTATGCAAATTGGAAGCTGTCTAGTAATTTTAAAAAGCTCCTCACTGCGTGGAATGATTAAAACTAATTGGAGCACTTAATTTCTCTCCTCCACCCCTCTGGTTTTTTGGAGTGCAGTCAAGCAGGTTTCTGGAATGCCAGAGCAGTTTCAGATCAAATCAGCCCAAAGGAAAGGGTTACATTAGAAAAGAAAACTAGTTTTACAAAAGTCAAAGGAACAAGACAGGAGGCAACAAAATCTGGTGTAGGACAAAGTCTTTTTGCAGGACAGTCTGTATTTCCAAAATAGAGCTTCGGTTTGTGATCAAAGAGGGTAGAGTTGTTTAAGGGCTCTTCTGGGCACTGTAAGAGCAATAGAGGTACCAGGTAGGAAAAGGCAGCTTTTCCTGAAATAATCTATGTCATAGATTAATCTGTTAATAATAATGTGATAAGTTATTAGTTATAAGAAGATATATCTACTTAAAGTGAAGATCAGTTCTACAGAGGCAGCCTTTATGGATACCTGTGTGGATACCTCATGTCTTCAGTGAGCTTTGTGCTTTTTCAACCTTCCCAGGTTGAAAGTATAGATCAGTTTAAAGATCCTGTCTTTGGTTTTATTTGGGGGAAGTTCAGTAGTTGCTTTCTGCCATGGGCAAAATGCATCTGCTTTTTGATTAATTTAAACTTTTATTTAAGTCCAGTTTGGGTTATTTGGCTAACTCAAGTTACACATCTTAAATGTATAGTTTTCCAAAGGCAAACAAGTACAAATACAGATATTGTGAAGCTAGATAAAGATTTTTAGTTCATCTACTCAGAGCTTCATTTTTGATTTACATGTGCAAATACTTTACCAAATCATTTTATGGGGACTGTATGAATAGCTGCATTATTTTTGCAAAAGTGACCAGAGCCTCACTCAGAGATACTCTGCTCACAGATCCAGAAAAGACATGTTCAGTCAAGAAGAGCTGCTATTTCATGTCAAAGTCTGCCTTTCCTTGGCTGGATTTTCACTAACAAACCCAAGAGTAGAATTATATCAAATTGTGGAATTAACCTAACTAGTATCTATGAGGTTTTCTGGCACATCAAAAAAAGGCTGGGAGGTACTCTCCTAGCTTGGACTTTCTTAAGTGTTTTCTCTCTGCGTCTTTTCTAGCATACATCTTATATTCATCTGGAACAGTGACAACATGAAAGCCACATAAGTGCCTTCCTGTCATCAAATTAACCTCTTTATCCTTGTGGCTTGCATTTACAAAGCCCCTTTGGTAGCTCATAAGGCTGCTGGGAAATAAACAGCAATTCTGAAAGCTTGTTCCAACCTGAAAACTACCCCCACGCTTCAGCCTCTGGGTTACAAAGGAATGGCTTCTGATTTATTTATTCAGAGCAGCATTTTGCCACAGAGCGCAGTTGGGGTGTTGCTGGAGAGGGTTTGTTCAATTAGGAGCCTGGATGAAATGTGCAGTGGGTATTCTTCAAGTGACATTTCTCTGTTGCTGTTTTCCCCCTTTAGTTTGTTGAAGTTGAAGGACAGATCACGTCATTAGTTGATCTGCACCCATCCTTCCTAAGGAAGGGTTACCGACGGGAAATCTTCATCGCTATAGTGTGTTTCCTTAGCTATCTTCTGGGACTAACTATGGTGACTGAGGTAAGTAGCACCAGTGCTGGAAATTGCCTTCTTTGCCAGCCATTTTTCAGGCCAGTTTTAGCTATTTAGCCACTCAGAGGAGCAGTGCTTTTTAGATCTACAGAGCATCTTTCATCCCTAGATCTGAAAGCATTTTGAAAGGGAGCTATATATACACCCGCTTTTTAGTCAGAGGAAAAGAGACATGAAATCTCATTAAATTCAATCTGATCTCAGGTACCAATCAACATGAGTATGAATATTAACATCTAGCTCTAAATGATGAAACACATTGGAAACCTTCAGCAGAGCAGATTAAGAATCTATCCAATGTATGCAGGGAAAGAGATTTTTATCTTAGTTACACAGATTTGAATTAATTAAATACCACCGTGTTTATTCTAGTATAAACTAGACAGGAATATGTTCCAGTGCCTGCACTGTTGTGATATTTATCTCCAAAATAAAATCCAAGCCAGATTTTAAAAACAACTGGAAGAGCACGAATGTGGGAGGTAAAATAGCACCTGTAACAGAGGTGCCTAACAAACATGGGGTTTGATGTAGAAGTGCGGGTATATATAGTTCAGTGTAGTGAGAGCAAAGAGTCTAACAGCACGGTATAAATAAAGAGAGTTAGAAAGCAAAAAATGAATTATTCTCATGAAAAAAGTCCTTTCACTCAATTAATAAATGAAGGCCCTCCTGTTGAACTGAATTCCATTTGCAGTCTTTTGGAGGTGTTAGTATTAGGAGACGACCTGTTGTTTCTTTGTATCGTTGGTTTCTTTAAATGCCCATCCTAAAATGCTTTTGAGAAGGAAAGATTTAAGTGTGTCAGTAGATTATACTAAGTGGCTTAATTTTGTTTAATCGTTGTCTTGTTTGGAATTCTTCCTGTAGTAAACATGCATATTCCCTGGGGAAGGCAATGCCAAATATTTACCTTACATACTTGCTTGATACTGCTTCTTATTAGACAGCAGTCATTGAGATAGGTTGATAGATGTTGCTGGGAGCTGGGCCTGAAATATTTGGGTTTTTCCTGTTGTATCCCAATCAGTTGTGTCTCTCTTTTACAGGGTGGCATGTATGTTTTTCAACTCTTTGACTACTATGCAGCTAGTGGTGTATGCCTTTTGTGGGTTGCATTCTTTGAATGTATTGCTGTAGCCTGGGTTTATGGTAAGTGAGACTCCTTTCATCTGATACCTTTTGATGAGTCAGTGACAATTTTGCTTGCCAAATATTTAATCATCAGCCACCCCAGAATCTTCTTCCCAGCAACAGACACATGCCATTAAAATAAATTTGCCCTGACCTCTTGGAGACGAATTTGCATCTGGGATGAAGCCAACCTCCAGTGTTTTTCCACAAAAAAATTAGTATTTTTCCATTGCTAATTAACAAAGGCACAATTAAGCATTTACGTGTTAAGTTTAGAGGTGAGAGTTGAAAGTTTGGCCAGCCATGAAAATTCCTCTTTGTCTCTCAGAGAATTTCCTTTCAGGGCTGCAGCGTCCACGGGGCCAAGCCAACCAAACAGAAAGTACAAAAAGGGAGCTGACAGAAGAGTGTATTCTGCCCCATTATTTTTAGGCAGTGCCAAGTACCAAGGTCTGACAGTAGCCTCTAGCTGCCTGAGCTGGGAAGGGATCAGATGTTTGCTGGTCAGGACTAGTCATTTCTTTGATTCTTTATGTGCTCCATCTCCTTAGAAAAGCAAAACAAACAAAGCCATAATTTCACACCAGTCAGATTCCTGTGGAAGCAGAGTGCACTGTTTGCTGTCAGCTCCTTCCCAGGTGATCCATCTGGCAAGTTCAGTGAGAATCTGGAGAGAGGAGAGGGTGTGTGAGGGGGGCACTCCTGCATCCGAGTAGTGAGGGGAGGGGTGGGATGAGAGTCCCCCAACCCTTGCGCTTCTCTAGAAAATCATGTAGGACTTCACAGCTGTGGGAAGCATTTGAAGAATACATCTGACACCCTCCTCTTCCCTTTAAATGCCCCTTTGAGGCCTAGGAAAGCAGCTTTAATCTTAGAGGGCTTTTATATGTTCGATTCTTACAGGCGCTGATAATATTTATGATGCCATTGAGGATATGATTGGATACAGACCTGGTCCCTGGATGAAATGGAGCTGGATTGTGATCACACCAGTTCTTTGTGTGGTGAGTACTGACCTGTGCTCTTTCAAGTTTTACACATGGCAGTGCTGAGCCGCCTCTTACTGCTTCTCTTCAAGAGAAAGCTGTTGCATTCAGAGGCCAATTTGCAAAGAGAATCTGGAGGCTCGAACATTCCCCTCAAAGTCATTATGTTCTCAGATGTCAGCTGCTAACGTGACAGCTCTCTGCTGTGCCCGTGCAGATTGGAGTTGGTTACGTTTCAGTGTATTTTTCTTAGGATTGGCAAAATGCTACAATCATGAAGAGAAAACTCACTTTCCAAAGAGCAGACACAGGACTGCTGGGCTGTTGTAACAAAAAGACTTGAGCAGTCTGAGGCAGATCTCAGCATGAAGTATTTCACTGGGTGGGAAGAACATCCTGGTAATCTCCTTGCAATGTGCAGCAAATAGTTGAGCCCTGAATAAAAACAGGCAGCATGCTGCAGCTGTTCAGCACCATCTCTTAACACTGTTTCGAGCAGCAGATGCTATAAGCAGATGCAGATGCTCTTTTAATGATTTAAATGGAAGAATAATTCCCACATTGGTTTAAAATACACAGGGTATTCATCAGCTCTGCCTTTCACTGCCTATCTTCCTCAGGGCCAGTGGTAGCACCAGAGCCCTACTACTTTTGTTATTATTTGAACCTCACTTTGTTTTCCCTTCTCATCCACAGGGGTGCTTTATCTTTTCTTTGGCCAAGTACAAACCACTGACCTACAACAAGGTCTACACATACCCAGACTGGGCAATTGGCCTGGGCTGGGTTCTTGCCCTTTCCTCCATGATCTGCATCCCTATGGTGATGGTCATCCGCATCATTCAGTCAGATGGGTCGCTCATTGAGGTAAGAGCAACCAGTTGTTTGTGTAGAGGAGAAAGGGAGCTTTAACTTACTGTGTTTTATACAAAATAATGTTTGGAAAACTGCCACCTTGTCCAGGTAGGGCAAATAAGACTGCTAAAGATCACCTGTCCTTTCAGCAAACAGTAGAAACAGAACAAACACAAAGCCTTCTGTCCTCAGACAAACATCAAGTGATTTTACTCGTGTCCCACTTGTGCAGTTGCCAGCTTGGCAAATCATTACCTCCACGTGCAGACAAACACTCAAGGACTGGGGTGTTTCTAAGTATCAGGTCTCTCTTCTCCAGCCCACAGGGACATGGAAGCACCACACCGAAAATCACAGAGAAAGCAAGAGATAGAGAGAGAGAGACCTGGGTCAAACCTGCTTGTGTAAAAGCTCATTGAATTTCAAGGAAGTTTGGATACACCTGGGGATAGCGTGGCTCTCAGGCATGGCCTTCCCTGTGGGGGACTAAATAGAAGTCAAAACCTCCTGCCAGTGGACTTCACTTTTTAGCTTTTTTAATTTGTTATTGTTTTATTTCAAATTGAAATACTGGATCGAGATTGCCCTGATCTTTGGAAAACTGAGTCTGATTCAGACTTAACAGTGCAAATTCCCTTGGGTTTGGATTTGCAGGCGGTCTCTTGCCCTTTGCAGTTCAGTGCAGGTTCCCCTAATTTGCTTTTATTCCAGTTTAAAGTTTTTAGAGACTGTGCAACTTAGCAATTCTCTTCTAAGTTTTCAGATTAGTTTTGTTTTTGCCTAATGAGATGGTCTTAAATGCAGCCCAGGGTATTCTTGGAGGAGAAAGTGGGACACTTTGGGTTATTTAAAAAGAGATAATAGAATTTTAAAAAAATGCCAAAACCAAACATTTCCCAGAGCACAAACACTTGCATTTGTTTTCATCCTAGTGTTAATGGTCTTTTTCAGCTGTGGCCAGGGCATAAGTGTTAATTTTCTTGCCTACATTGTCACCATTGTCACCATGAGAGACAAGTGTAAAAGTAGCCAAAACACTGCTCAAAGACTATGTTAGGAAAGGAAAGAAGAGTAAACATTGGTCAGATGCCATTTAGTTCTTCCTTTGTGAACTGAGATGTAGGAGAGAAGTTGCCACTTGGCAGTGAAGGCTGGGCTGACGGGCAGAGCTGTTTCTAAATGAGGAAGGAGAACACACATCATTTGAGCAGCAGCAGCAGCACTGAAAGCCCAGTGTGCAGGATGCTGGATAACATATCCATAGGAATATCCTCTCCTATCTGTCTTCCCTGCGTCAAGTCAGGCTCTGCAGCTGAGCAGAAGTTGAAGGCAGGGCCCCACAGATCCCCGTGTCCTTGGGGTGTACGCACGGCTCCAGCAGCGCCCTTGGATTGCTGCATCCTCCGGCCTGCACGTGGAGACTCAGAGGCCTGCTGGTCATCTCACCTCTGCTTTCCTTCTTTCTTTCAGAGGATAAAGGCGGTGGCTGCCCCCAAGGAAGTGAATCGGTGGTCCAAAGAAACAGAGAGTGGCACCCCCTTCTGCCCCAATGGAACTTCGAATGGCGGATTGATCAAGCCAACTCATATCATTGTGGAAACCATGATGTGAGCTCTCTCTGTGAGAGGATAAACCTGCTTTAACTGCCGTTTACTAACCATAGATTCTCATAGGACCAGGTTTACAGAGCTTTATATTTGCACTAGGATTTATTTTTATTTCTCACAGAGAAAGTTATTTTTTGTGTGTGTGTTTTTTTTTTTTTTAATATTTTGTAAGGTAATCACAGCAGACGTCTCTCTGTAGAGGGAGAGCTTTCATATCAGACTAGACATATTACAGGAATTTACTATTATTGGGTTTTTTTAAATATATATATCTTTATCTCTAAATATTATACACCTTACCACTTGAATTGATTGTCTTACCAGCAATACATTCAAGTCTCAGAAAGCAATTTTAGGTGCTGGTATGGTTGGGAGCAGGGTAACCTACAGAACACACAAAAGGAGCTCTGTTGAGAGATACAATTTGTAAAAAAAATGCTGTTTCAAGAGAATTTTCAAAGGTGTAGTATTTCCACCCTCTGGTTCAATTATGGTAAATGACAGGCGTCAGGGTCACTTTAGGGAGCGGGTTTTGTTTAGCACAGTTCCTGAATAAGGATATGGCCAAACAGCTGGAGCAGAGAGTTTGCAAGGGAAGCTGGTTGTGAAAAACCTTGTGGCCTTCCCTCCCAAGGACAGCGTTGGGAGCCTGTCACACTGATGGAGGAGGACTTGAGGAAGGCATTTGCAGGATTTGGCATGGTTTTCAGGGTTTTTTTAATTATTTTTTAGATTTTTTTTTTTTTACCTGAGTGAAATGCCTGCTGTTTGTGTTTGGGCAGGGAGGTTGAGTACCTGCTCCTGAGTTTTCCAGAAAAGCATATTTTGATGCAGTGACACTGGTGTAAACTTGAATTCTGCAAACTGGGATGGCAGCCTGCCCCCGTGGCAGTGGGATGAGCACTAAGGAGCCGAGAGGGGAAAAGCAGCACCTGCCCTCTGGGTGCCTCAGATGTTCACTTCCTCATTTGGATTTTGGTTTGGGGCAGAAAAATAAAAGAATAATTTTTGGACTCTAACCATTCAGGAGTGAACACAAACCAGGTCATCCATGACAGGAGAAACAAAACCACTCACCTGGTGAACCGGTATTGATAACAGACACATTATACATAATATACACAATAATAATAGTAATGATGATAATAATATCACACAGCAAACAGGTGCTTTTCATCCATGTATCTCAAAAATGCTTTTCCAAGTTTGGTAACCAGGATTTGCTTTACCTTTGTATTTTTGGGGGGACAGGGGGTGTCAGTCATTGCTGGTTGAGGAACAGACAAGAGGACTCTGTCCCTTGTCCCATGTTACTTAATACCAGCAGTGGACCCAGAGCCCCTGGTCTCCTTGCTCATCATTGGGTTAAACCGTGGTTTGATTTGATTTGATTTGATTTGATTTTTAGGAGGGAAGGAGGATGGAAGACATATTTATGAATCTTCTATGCTGAAGAAACAGGGCTTTTAGGAATTTAAATTAAAGGGAACATGTAACACTGAAATATTTTTTATTGATCAGTAGGAATTGGGTACCATTCCAGGTGAGACTGGGGAGTGAAGAGAAACCACTACAAAGAGTGTAGGAATGGGGGGTCCACTTCGTGTGGTCCAGGTGAATGTTTCCATGGGGAATTGGATCCCTGAAGACTGTCCAAAACATGGACAAAAGCCTTTTTCTTTTTTTTTTTAAAACTTGAGCAGGTTGTGCTGGGAACAAGTTCTCTGGCGAAACTTGGCCTTTTCTTGTGGGCATTGTATTAGAGGAAGAGAGTTTTTTCTTATGTACCACAGTTAGGCTATCCAAAGGTATTTAGAAGAAATGCTTGATAAAAGCAGAGTTTGTATCTGTTTATTCTGCTGTCAGCCTAGTCTGTCAGGGCAGAGTTTGTAATTTATCTAAACAGGAACATAACCAGTTCTTAACATTCCTACACAGTAGTTTTATTTTATTTTTTCTTGTCCCATGGGCTAACTGGCCACAGCAGCACAAACGCTTGTTAACTTGTTGGTTTTCCTGTAACAGAAAAGGGGTGATTTAAAACTGAGAGATGGACCAAAATAATTATTAAAGAAAGAAAAAAGTGGCTGCATCTGTAACTTTCAAAATCTTTCTAGTTGGAATTTGTAGATATTTTTACATCAGATAGCTGAGTTGCAGCAACAAAACCAGCCACCATAGAGTTACTTTTGTTTTCTTTTTCTGGTTGCTGTATTACGAGAGCTCTAAATGAAACTTTTCCGCAGCTGGAGATGGCAAACATCTAATGACACTTCCTGAGCAAGTGGCAACAGCCATCGAAGGTCACAGGAGGAATTCTCAGAGCCACAGGGTGTCATCAAATGTGCCCAAAATAAAGAAACATGCATACAGCTTTTTTTTTTTTTTTAATAGCCTTTAACAATCAAAGGCAAGGAAGTGTAATCAAAGATAACTCTCCTAGTGGGCTTCAGCTTGGACTCTCATTTTTGAGTTACAATTAGTGTCTGCAGCAAACAGGCATGGGTGAAGAGGGAGTAGCAGGTTAGGGGGGTCTAAATTAATGGTTTTTGTGAGCGCAGATGAAACACTGATGTTTGATTTATTTCTTTTTATATATATATATATATACATTGTCATGCAACTGTGTTTGAGATTATATAGTTTGCACATCACTTTTGTGCTGTAGAGGTGAGACAAGCTTTAGTTAGGGGAAAAAATGGTTTGGCTACATCAAAGATATCTCCAGCAAGTCAGCTGGGTATTTAAACATCTCCCATGTTGGGAAGAGTGTGTTTGTGTGAAGAACCAGAGGGCTAATACTACACCTTTAAATATACAACTACTAGAGAACTAGAACCCAGCCCCATTTCAATACAAACTGTGCCATTCAAATCAGTCGCTTCCATGTTCCAAGTGAAAATGTCTCACACATATGCAACAACCTCATTGAAGTGTTCTCTGTGTCAGCTTCTCTGGCCCTGCTGTGCTCCTTAGCACAACTGCAAGGGAGGTCTGGGACTCACCAAGAGCCAAAAAATTATTGTTTCTGGAAAACAGTTTTCCTTTCCCCTCCCTCTTCCCTGGAAAAAAAAAAATATACTTAATTCCTCTTGTTTTATCTGGGGTTTTGAGTTCCAGTGAGAACATTTGCATTTTTATAGTTTGGGGGTTTTTCCTAACAATTTTATCAGGTTTCTAAACTTCTCTTGGTGATAAATTTGCATTTCAACATGATACTCTGCCAAATTTATTAAAAAATAATTTTTTAAAAAAGTTTGTGTTTTCTACCTATTTTGACTGCAAAGACAACTGATTTTTTTCATATATTTACTTGTTTAAACTCCTGTGACCTATTTTACCTGTTTTGTGTAAATGAGGAACTCTATATTATAAAGTATCATGACTAGTCATAGATGAACTGGTTTGGATCCAGGGAAAACTTAGTGTAGTTTTGGCATGAGATCTTTAGAACCAGATCCCTGAGATTAAAGCCAGAATAAACCAAGACAAAACGCACACCTTTTCATATTTCATGTACCTTTGTATTCATGGGTTCTTCTGGGCTTGAAAACGGCAGAATTTCAGCAGTATTTATTTCGAGCTGAACTGTAATCAAGAAATAGTAGAAATGTAAAGGGGAACATTTTCCCCATGAGATTTTCTGATCTGTTTCTTATTTTTTCCAATTTTCCAGACCTTTTCAGTTCACCTGTCACTAGTGATGATCTCACTGAATGAGCATCTATTGTAAGGGACTTTACCAGTAGTCTGTATCTCAGTATTTAAACAGTATGATTTCATAAATAGAACTGGTTTTTATTGTTTTTATTGTTGTTATTGTTATTATTCTATTTTTCCTTCTCATCCATAGCTTTCCTTTTCATCTGGTCCAAACAGATTCCGCACACTTAGAAAAGTCCTCTTTTAAAGTTTGAGACAGTAGGTCCACAATGGATTTTTTTCCTGTGTTGTAAATGAAAATACAAAAGTCTGTCAGCTGTATTTGCCATCTAGAACAGCGCTGGTGGTCACCCTACAGCAGCAGCGCAGCTCCTGGAATTAGGGGCTGGAGGGGAGTTAGGAATAGTCTGCTGGAACAGCTCAGCAAAATTGATTTTCGCTGCTATTCTTGGGGAGAGGAAGAAATGAGGAAAATAAAAAAAATGCAGCCTTACAGTTGTTGTAACACCAAAAAAAAAACCAAAAAAAACAACCCAGCAACCATCAGCAGAGCCTTTAATGCCACCGTCAGGACCGCACCTTCTGCAGCTGTTTTCAGTCCTGTGTGCATCCTCCTTTCTCAACTGCAGATGCTCCTGGTTCCTCTTCTTTGTCTCAGCGTTAAATAAGTCAAGTACATCTGAAGACACATGGACATCTCCATTCGATAGATCTTTTCCAAGTCTCCTCCTGGTCTGTTTTTATTTGCTAAGGAGACTTACAGTTTCGTTGAGGTTGTGCTTGTCACACTTGGGTTCAAAGCTCCCACTTGTTGCATCAATGGCAAACTTCCATCCATGGGAGAAGGATTTGAACATTTTTGAATAACTGATTATTAGCTTCCATGTCTTGTGGTCACTGCAAGATCACTTGTGGAGGCATAATGTATATAAAATGTTAAATAAGCTGTGCATTGAATGGAGTGGAAAAGTTAGTTAAGCAGCTCAAGTACACTTGGAAGAAAGATGACCCTGACATCATTTCCAAGGAGGTTCAATGGAAGTTGCTCACTTTCAGTAAAAAGAATAAAAATAAATCTGTGTTTAAGTAGACTAGTAGATGAAATCTTCCACCCTCATATGCACGCACACAGTGGGGACATTGCTTCTATTCCTAGGCTGCAAATCATGTGTGTAAGTCTTGCCAGGCTGTTCAGGATGAGGATTGAGGAGGTTTAGGCACCACTTGCCTGTAAAGAGCCAACCTACCAGCATGTCCAAATGGTCTCTACTAAATGAGGGTGGTGGAAGAAGGAAAGTAATGACAAAATCCTGGACCATGGCCCCTCCAAGGAAGCCTTAAGGTTGGACTTGAAAGCTCTCCTGGCTCCTTGTAGGCATTACATGGCTCCTGGCATAGGAGGTTGAATGTGGTGTGGGTTCAAGCAGCTGCCTTGGACTTGTTTTCTCCAAAATCAGCATCCAAAGCCTTGTGGTTAGGATTGACATGTAGTTGTGTATTTGTATATTTGCATGAGCAAAAGTCAGGAACTGTCAGACCCTGGTAGCTTGTTTTATTTCTTATAATCAAAGGTAAGCTTAAGAAACAAAGTATTCAGTCGATTCAGTGACACTTGACACTTAAGAAACCCATGAACTAATGAAAAAGAGGCTCCCTGAGCTCCATATTTTGGTCACAAAAATTTTATTATGGTATTAATGGTCAATTTTATTCTATGGGAAAGATTGCTCAAGAAAGACTTGAGTATAACCAGCACCAGCCACTGCTGGAAAACTGCCCTCTCCAGCCCTGCACCCTCCACTGGATTGTGGCTCTTTTCTGCCAGCTCAAAATAAATATTTATACGGACAATGCTTCTTTGTTAAAAAAAAGAAAAATCTCTATTTGTTTGTTTCTATTAAAAAAATAAATAGAAAAAGTCACATTTTTGTGTGGAGTTTTTTTTCAAATTGTCAGTGGGAATTGGTGATTTCAATTTACCCAGGTCCTAAAACAGGAGCAGAAGTAGCTTCAGACACCATTTCACCAAAAAAAGAGGCAGGCTCAAAATTTTGTTGGTTGAAACCATTAAGAAAACAAATCATCCCACCCATCCCCATCAAAGGTGGAAAACTTTAGTGACAGGGTTTGTGACTGGAAAAGAGCCTGACCCTGCTGGTATTGCTGGACTATTGAATGTCAGAGCAGACACAGCTGTTGTGTCCTAATTTGAAATAATCAGCAAAAGTGTCAGAATTTAATTACCTCAAGCTTTAGGAGTAAAGTAAATTAAAGAGCATGTGGAAAGGGGCAAGTTTTTGCAGGCTTGTTCCCCATGGCTCTGCAGTGCACAGCGGGATGGTGCTGCTCTCTTTCCCACTGGCAGCACAGGGAAAATGTGGCCTGACTTGAGAAATCAGAAGAAATAATGGGGAAAAAAACTAAAAAAAAAAAAAGCGAAACTTGATTTCTGCTAAGGAGCTGTGCAGGTGCTCTGTGTGTGTGCATATGTGGGGGGAGGCCTCAGCCCTGTATTAGAGTCCCTGTGAGCACGATACACACCATTTCTAACTCTGCCTGCTTCTGCAGTTGAGATGTTAAAAAGATTTGAATTTTTTTTTTAATATAAAAAGATAAAAAAAACCAGTGGCAAAATCATGTTGAGAGGCTGATAAAAAAAAAATCCTGAGGGGGCAAGTTGAGTTTGTCACCTGCTCCTGTCCTGGAAGCCAGCGCCAGTCTCTCAGCATCACAGCATCCCAGTACTGTTCTGAAGTGCTTGTTGTTCAATAGGATGTTGTTTTTCTCCAGTGTAATGTTGTGATTGTTACCTGATAATATTGCCAGGGACTTCACATTGTAAGAGGTGGTCCATCTTGTTTGATGTATTTGGCTAAAAAAAAGTGGTGTTTTTTTTTTTGTTATTTAAACTCCTAGCAACTGTGACTACAGTAATGTGATGAGTAGCACATACAGCAAGGAGGTGAAGGCAACAATGGCCTCCTTAAAAATGTCATCTGAACTTTTTTTAAAGAAAAAACGTTAAAAATATTTTTAAAACATTTTACAACATTTTTTGTGTGTTCCAAAATGGAATATTTGTATTTGAAAAAAAAAAATCCTGGAGTGTAATTTAATCCTAAAACCCTCTAACCTTTGTGTATATGGTAAATGTTTGTATTTTGCAGTTTCTGTTTTGCTTTTTAGATAAATAAAATGTATATGGATATTTTTAAGTCATCTTTGCTTTTTTAGATGAGTTTGTAATCACCTTATAACTGAAAATAAAACTTTCCTTTATAAACCAGCTATGCTCTCAAATGGTTTTTTTGGTGTTTGAGTAGCTCAGTTCTTCAGTTACTTGTTTTGGGGTGGGTGGTTTGTTTTTGGCAGCTCAGCCCCACGCAGCCACTCCTCCCCTCAGCCAGCGGGATGGGGAGAGAATCAGAAGGGTAAAAGTGCAAAAATTTGTGGGTTGGGATACAGACAGGTTAATAATTAAAAAAAAGGGTTAAAAGAACCCACAACAAAGAACATCAAAGAGGTAAAAAACAAAACCAAGAAAAACAAGTGATGCAAAAGCCATTTCTCACCTCTAACCAACCAGTGCCCAGCCCATGCATGACACCACTATCACGAGGGTTCAAATACATCAGGAAAGCACAATAGGAAGAAAAAAAACCCCCAACATTTATTTTCCTGGTGTATAGGACTGCTTATTTCAAGCTCGCTGATGACCTCTTCAGTCAAACAGATGGAGGTTAAACCAGAGCCCATTCCTTAAGTCCTGATTTGAGGCAGGGAAAGAAAAAAACCCAACATGTAGGTGGCTACTATTTGTGAAAAGCAAAGCCTTTGAATATCACTGCTGAGCCTCCAGCACCCCATGCCCAGGATCAGCCCCACACCTGTCTTTATTTGGTGTTTTTTGGCTTGGTTGGTTATTTTGCTGGGTGTGATTGAGGACTTTGTCAGGGATTTCTCCTCTCACCGGCACAACCCACAATGCCTGGGCTGAGCAGCCTGCTAGCAGCACAGACAGCAACTGCAACGTGCCTCAGGTTAAAATAAATAAACAAGGAACTAAAAAAAGCCACTGAGTGCCACGAGGTGCTGCTGAAGGGTTTCAACTACCTGCCATGGGCGGCCGTCACCTGCCCAAGGCTGCAGCTGCTTCTATCAGCTGAGGTCCACGGGATAAAAGGTGACATCAGCAGGAGGAGATGTTGCCCACCAAGGCACATGTCAGGGGAGCAGCACCGTGTTAACCTTTTACCTGGTAAACACCAAAACCCTGTGGGTCACGTTGCACGGGCACTGGTTCAACCTGACATCGCTCCAGTGCCTTGGTTGGCCAGGCCCTGGTGCCAAATGTGCGAACGGCCTTGTTCTGAAGTCTTTGCCCCAGGAGGGCAGCCAGAGATGGCAGATAATCTGGCAGATAAGGCTTGTTTATGTGGCAATGATTCCCCAGGTCTAACCAGGAGCACTTCCGTACCCTGCTCAGTCTCCGAAAATTCCTGCATTACCCACTCGGCCATGAAGGGTTGCAAAACCCAGCTCACCCTTTCCTTGCCAGTGAGCAGAGATTCCCTATGGCCTTATCCAGGGAGTATTCCAGTCTGTACTGCCCACACTGGGAGCATAGGGGCACCCCAAACCCCTTTGCAATAGCATAGGAAAAACATCCTCAACATAGGAACACAAGGAACTGTGTTCTGGATTCATGGCAGTCACAGAATCACAGAATATTCTGAGTTGGAAAGGACCCACAAGGATCATCGAGTCCAGTTCTTAAATGAATGGCCCATATAGGGATCAAACCCATAACTTTGGTGTTGTTAGCACCATGCTCTAGTCATCTCTTTGGATGTCTAGTTTCAGGGGTGGCGTAATTTGGCTACCACAGTAGAGCTCCCCAGGGCACCCCACTGGAGCTGCAGGGTGCTGAGAATCAGATGGGACATCTCCTGCCAGCACATTGTCCTCCAGCAGTTTTCTAACCCATCCCCAGGGATTAACCACAGCTTTGCAAACACTGCCACGTCACAGCAACCATGTGCTTTGCTGCATCAGTGTTTTGTCATGAAGTAGCTCAGCTTCAACCCAACAATATTTCCAGTGTGGAAAAGCTGCAAGCAGTGCTGTAAGCACGTGCACGTGCATCTCCAGCTCTTACTGCTACCGGCTACAGCAAAATTACCTCCATGTGCACAGGGATGGAAGTGACCCAAGTCCTGCAGCTGTGTGGTGACATGGGACAACCCCAGCCCTGCGCTGGTAGCCCTACAAACAGTGGCCTCCCAGAAAAACTCTCTGCATGTTCTCCCCTTGTCCTTCAAGGTCTCTCCTAAATGGGGGTCCTCTGGCAATTTAAAATGCTGCTGGAAACAGAGCGTTGCCTCACTATTGTCCTGCAGCAGAAAGAGACACAAACCAAAACAAATTCATTTCATTTGCTTTTATTTAATTAAAAAAAAAAAAGTCAAAGTCATTGCAATCCCATTTAAATACAGAGATTTACAAATAGGTCCAAAACAGGACTAAAATATTCTTTGAAATGCTGTACTTTTAAATATTGTGCTTTCATAGATACATAAGAAAATTAGCATATAAAAATACTTTACAAGGAATACACTCTAATATATGGATAAAAATACACATTTAAGTAATGCATTTCATCTTCATATCATTCAAAATGCATAGGAAGGGATACAAGGACCAAGTTTTTCTTCCTCCTTTTTTTTTTTTTAAAGCCTTTAATAAAAGTCTTCATTAAAAACCTAAGAGAAGCCCCAGTGAGCTTCCACTGCTCAGAATATTGCATATAAAAACACTTTCAGCTGCACTGTCAATGCTCCACAGTATCAATTATGGCACATTATCTAGGTGTGGCAGCAATGGTATGGGATATTGCATACTCAAAGAGAAAATGGCTACAACGACAAATAGCTGGATGGGGCCGGGCACATGTCTGAAAGAAACACCCTGATGCGTTGTGCTATCACAGAGGGATGTCAGGGACAGACAGTGGGGGGAGAAGTCCTGGCTCAGCAAAGCGACACACATGTGCTGTACACCCATCCAACAACCTACGGGCACCCCTTGAGGTGGTGATGGAGGAGCCAAAAGGGTGAGCAGGGAACGGGCACAGTGGGCTCGGGGCTGCAGTGTCCAACTGACAGGCCCCTCCACTCCACTGTGCCCCAGCCTTCCCGGGGAAAGCGATGCCAGGATCACGCCACCACCAGGACACAAACATCATCATAAAGTGCTAATAGGTGGAACATGGCAGGCAGACAAGGGCACCGATGCAAACATCACAGCCCCTCTTCCAGGTGGGGCCGGGGGCTCTGGGGAGGGAGGGGAGCATCATGCTTGCAAAGCCACATGAGGCCAGCAACAGGCAAACACACACTGCCCAGCCCCCATGGGACACAGGGACACAACCTCCACCTAACAAAGGGCTTGTCATGCCACTGCCTGATGGGAGACAACAATTCAAAACATCAGGGGCAGTTCTGGGAATTTTGCTATTCTGCTATTTACTTGCAGGCACAGGCCAGGTTTGCAAGCAAGACATCTCCGTAAAGCTCAGACAAACAAGGTGGCTGGGGATTTGAGCAGGTACTCAAGGCTTTTACCCTTGGGTACAGCCTCTACTCTGTTTAAAGTACTGCAGCACAGGTAACCACATTGTTCATGGGAACCCATGCCAAGACAAGGTGCCTCATCCCACTGTGGGGCGAGCCAGGCCTGGGGGAGTGTGGACAGGGCTGTCAGGAGGCAGCTGCAAATACCAATTTTGAACAAGAATTGAATCTAGCCACTCTCCAGCACATTTTGAAACGTCTTTTAGCCAGCGCTCTCCACTGCCCTGCACTGGGAGTGCAAGGGGCTGCAGGAATTGATTTGTCAGGAGTGTCGGAAGGAGGGAGATGGGCACAACATAAAAGGAAAGGCATTTCAGTCCTGCTGTATGCAATTAACTGAGCAAACAAGGAACATAATAGCACCATGTGTGTTTATAGGATGGCCAAGGCCTTCAGGGCAAGCAGGATGTCAGAGGCAGGACCCTGCACACTCAGTGGCCAGGGCACAGGGGGATGATCTGCCATGGGAGATGGCTGTGGATGCTCCGTCCTCCCGTTGGCAGCTCGTCTCATCGCCATCGCTGCCACAGCCCCCAGATGCACATCCAGCTCTGACCTTCCCAGCAATATTTGGCGGTCCATAGGCTCACTGAAGACCCACCTCCCCACTTGCAGGTTATGGTACACACAGCATTTACAAATACCAGTGCAAAAAACAGGAGAAACACCCCAAATACCACATGGCTCAGCAGAGGCCCTGGGCATCATCTGCTCTGCTCCCACTGCTCAGAGCGCCTGGACACTCGCCTTGACCTCGGCTCCGAGGGACACCTGCGCCGGCAGCTCTCTGTTCCCCTCCGAGGGAGCGTTGGCAGCCAGGGCCAAGGGGTTTCGGCTAATCACCAGGTCCAGCTTATCTCCAGCCTCCGAAATCAAGGGAACGGCCAGACAGCAGTCAAAGTCTCTTGTTCGGATGCGATTTACCTGCGGGGATGGATTTAGGATGTGCCATGGGGAGGAACAACAGAAAGATCATGTTTGTTAGTCAGAAAATATAAAGATTAGTGCTAAACCCACACCCGGGAAAACACACAACGCTTGGGGGTCCCTGATTCCAGGTTCAGAATGGAGCAGAGTGGAGGCACCCCTTCAGACTGAGCATCCTTGCTTAGCTGAGGAATGATGCAGAGGAAGGCGGAAAAAAGTCTGGATCAGGCATGACCTCTGAACCCCAGTGCCTGGGGCAGTAGTACAAGTATTAAACACTGCAGGGCTCAAAAACAGTTCTCCAGTTCAAACCTGTAGAAAAAAGGTTGCCGTTTTCCATGATTATTTTTGCCATCATGGCTTTTACTGGCCCTAAATTTGTGGTGCTAAGTATTCGGCACCTAGAAAACAAATAAAAGCCATGAGGCTTCTAGCAACCATTTGCCAGCTCAACCAGCAGTAAACTGAGACTATACTGAACAGTTTCTGCTTTTTCTCTCCCCATTTACATTCTTCATTTCACAGGAATCTGGATGCGTTTCATGTGGGCTCAAGAGGCAGCTGCAAATTCTCTCCATAGGATTCAACAGTGAAAGCAGGTACTGTTGGCTCTTGCAGACCTTCAAGTACATTTCTGGGCTGGGTCATCTGCAGAAACCACCCCAGCTCTCTTGCCTACAGCTAACAGAACACCTGGGCTTGGTGGCATGAGAGCTCTGGGATGGAGCAGGCTGGCAAACAGCAGGGAAAGGGAAGCAGAGAAGGGGGAAAGGGATTTCCCACCCACCTTTGGAGTGAACATAACCCCTTGGGCCAGGTGTTGCTTCCTTCTCTGGATAAGGGCTTGATGAGTCCATACAACCCTTCCACCCCAAACCCTTTCCCAGAATTAATGCACGCCCACACAGCTAGGCTCTCTGATGGTACTGGTGTCCCCCTGTGTCCACACAGTTGATCCCAATACTACTCCTTACAGTGTAGTAACAAGGGACAATTTCTAGCCAACTCATGGACAAGGAGAGATAAACAATGAGCTTGCTCTGCCCTTGCTCTATGCCAGCCAGGCAGTCCCAGTGCAGAAGTGCTGTTACTAGAGTGCCATACTCCGGTTAATCCATCCAGCCAAGCAGCAGAGGGTCTGTGACAGCAGGGACAAGGTGTTCCACTGGCCTTCAGGCACATCACCGTGCCCACAATCAGCAGCACTGTGAAGCATCCTCAGCAATGCACCTCTGTACTTCTGGAGGGGAGTCGCCTGTACCAGGTCTGCAGTCCCTCACTCACAGCTCCACATGTCAACACCATGGCAATCACCTCATCTGCTCGTAGGTGTGAGCTGTGCGGCGCAGCATGTGCAAGAAGGGTGTCGAAAGTTTCCATGCCGCTCTGTTTAGGATTTTGGGCACACCTCCCAGAGCCCTTGGCACTCGCAAAAAAGCATCACATCCAACATGGAACAGAAAGGCAGCCCAGAGCCTAATTAGCTTCTTGTTCATTCTTGCACCATCTTTTATTTGAAGCTGAGAAGGAGTAATTGTATAGCAGCCAACTGGCTAGAGACCATAACAAGCTTAAACAAGGTTCCCCACAGTGCTGCCAGTCCTCCAGTTACCTGATGTACATAATATACTGGCTCTACTCCGACAGCTAAGAACCCCCGCCTAGAAATTAGTACAACTAAACATCTTTCTGAGTGTTTCCAAATATGGTCACAATATCTACATTTCCAAATGGTGGCAATTTTTCCATTGAGGTTGTACTTCCTTCAGTTGCTGAGTTGCCCCAAAGCTAAAATAGTTGGTTTTCATCCATATAAAGCTCCTCTCTAATCTCCAAAACTCACCACGCTCTTTCTGTCCCTCTGGTAGCCTGATATGCCCAGGACACACATCACAGACTGTGCTTTTGGCCAGAGTGTTTATTCTGTTTCTGCATCACCTACTTCAGATCAAGTCTGTTTCAAAGAAAAATATCCATAAAAAAACACTTTGCTTGAAGGATGTGTTTCCTAGAAATCTCTTTTAGTTGTCAAAGGCATGCACAGAACTTCATGAATATTACTTAACTCTGCAAGGGGCTTCACAGGAACATGTATCAGTCAACATGATCTGGTTCATCCAAAAACCAGGAAAAGGATTCAGGGTGAGGAGAGGAAGCAACGCAGTTTTTTGCTTGTTTTGAGCAGTCCAAGTTCAAAAAGGGCAGTGCTGGGACAGGCTGTGTCCTGGAATAGGAGTACCACCTGGGGTACCACCTGAAGGTACTACCTAGTGATTTCTTATTATAAAACACAGGTCTCATTGAGTGCTTGGTGGTTAAGAGCTCACCTAGTTGGCTAACTATTACCTTCCATTAAAGTTAGTGCTGTCATGGATGGGTCTCACTTCTCTCTTCCTCTCAGCCACTCATTCACTCCGTCCCAGTCTCCAGAACTGCATTTTGCATTTATTACCTGAAGCACTCTGTCATATGGCTTGAGGCCACACTGATCTGCTGGCCCATCCGGACGGACCATATTTACATAGACACCTTTTTCTAGCAGGCCATCCGACAAACTGAATCCGAAATCTTCCCTCTCCGGGTCTTTGTGGAGTGTCATCTGGAGGGGCAGAAACAGACAAAGCATGTTTTAATGCAGCAGATTAAGGAGGTGATGTGCAGGGTTGGCAGGTTGGCAGTAGAACAGGTAATGCATGCAGACCTACAGAAATTTTGCTCTGTGTCTCTCTGTCTGTCTTAGCCTGTGCAGTTAACACAGATTGAGCCTTATTTACCTGACACCATCACCTCAGGTAGATCACATGGTGAATTGCTTTGGTGACTGGCATAAAACCAACCCCACGACAGTCCCCTGCCCTTGGATGTGGAAAGAAACACAAGCAGGGTAATACAGACATCTGCTGTTTCACCCAAAGAGCAACAAACAAGTGTTATTAATGGAGCATCTCCTTCCCTGGCCAGGTTACACCATGTACCTTCTGTGTGTGCCAGACCACCACATGAAAAATTAACATGTTCTCAGGGAAATTTCAATGTAGTGAGTGAAATGTGAAAACAGCTCATTTTTAATACATCACTCAGCAGGAGCATCTAAAATTCTGCATATTATTCACAAGTTCTTTTCAGAAAACTCATATCAATAAGTGCTGACGTACTGAGGACAAGAAATACGTAATCTCATCACCCTTCCCTTGAGCACATCACACTTTGGCCTTGTCTAAAGGACGAGAGCACTGCTTGAACTGTGCCTTGCCACAAGGTAACACTGGGAACCAGGGACAACTGATTCCCCAACACTACCAAAATCTCCCTTTGCCTCTCATGAACTGGGAGTGCATCTCTACTGTGGCTCTAACTCCACAACTGTGCTCTTGGCTGGGTAAGCCTCATGGATGTGCAGTCCTTGGGAAGGACAATGCTCAGGATGGCACAGAGGAGCAGCCCACTTGGCCTCAACCTCGTTTCCAAACAGCCAACACCAGATGCTCCAGCAGAATGAAGAGTCACCCTATAACATGCCTAGTTACACAGCTCTCCTCCTTCAGGTACGAAGGAGTTTTATTTAAATACACATTTGCCATGCCCTGAAGGGCAAAAGCAGATCAAACATGAAGAGGTTGTTTTTCCATCTACCATAACTGTAGGTTTTATTCTAAAGTCACACTAGGAAAGAAAAAGACAATCAAATTCTTGAAAACTCTCCAGCTCCCTTCCCTGCTTGCATTCTGCATCAGCAGCTTCAACATTTAATTACCTCTTCTAATTACTGCTGCCTTACGCCATGCTTAAACTGGCTACGTTCATCTGGATGCTGAATTCAAACCAGTATCCCACCATTGAAGTCCTACCACTGTCACCCCTACAGGAAACGCTGGGGGTGCAGTGGAAGGGGAGGGAAAATAAGTTATTTTTTATATGGGAAGTGGCCTACTGAATGGAGTGTGCCACAGGAAGAGGGCTGATGTTTCTCCACAGGGACATATTTTGAGCTCTTTCATTTTTATCTGTAGTACCAATTAATGAATTCCAGAACACAAGGATCTGGAAATCTTATCTATTAAGCAAAACAGCAAAGCACAGGTTTGAACCCTGTTGAATGATGGCAGCTAAATCCTGTTACTCTACTGAAGAGTGCCCTTCATCTTAATCTGACCCTCTGGAAACCTTTGCTCCGACCTTGGTGAGGGCCAGCTTTAACAAGGAACATTTTCTGGGGATCCCTCTGAACAGCGAAGATTTTTTACAGGGTTGTAAAGCTTCTACAGCTTTAACCATCAAGGTACTGCAGTGCTAGAGCTAGACTGACCCCTGGCAACACAAACCTTGTGAAACTCAAGGGGAGTCGGGGACATGATTTCCTGCATCTCCTTCTCGATCTTCTTCATGTCCAGGTTCCTCTCGTTCTTCTTGGCAGGGGAGCTGCTGCCCTCAGTCTGTCCGTCGCTACAGCTGGAGTTTGCTTTCCTCAATGGGCTCATTCCCGATGGGTTGACAGAGTCCAGGAGCAGCTTGCTGCCCTCCAAGCCCAGGTTGTGCACACTCCCTGTCATGATGGATGCCTGTAGGGAGAGGGCATCATGCCACTCTGCTGAGCCAGCAGCAGGATGGACCACGCGGCAACTAAAGCGGCACAGACAACAACAAGGCGGTACCATTGCTCTCATTAATCAGAAAATAACTACCAAAAATCTCTTCCTATTAGGTGTAAGAGCCATTCTCGACCTCACGAGCCTGCTTCCAGGTCTATGACTGACCCACTCTGTGCTCTCCATCCCCACCCCAACAGGGAGCTTTGTCTCAGAAGGAAGCACTTGTGAAGCATCTTTTTTAATGAACAGGACCAGACAGGCCTCATATTGTGCAGGAACCATCTTGACAGCCAAGAAGGATGAATATCCCAATCTCAAGGAGCTCCCAGAGGAACCACAGTCTGACTGGCTCTCTAGCCTACCCCTGCAGGCTGTAGGTCCCCACCAGTATCACACAGTGCTGGCAATGGCCCAGGGAAGTCAATACCTCGGACTCCACTGAGGCCAATTCAGCAGAGAAATGAGGATTTTATCTGTCAGTAAATGAGAGCCGTCACTGAGCAAAACTGAGTTAAAAATATGAAATTAAGTAGTATTTAAGCTTGGTCATCCTTGATAGAATCCATTAAAAGATGCCCCTAAGTAGCTTCGATTCCATTTGGCAATGCTTTTCACTAATGAGATTACATTGATCAAAGCTAACGAAGGAGTCAAGAATCCAGTCTGTGGAACCTCAGATGGCTCCAGGTCACAGAGTCCATTTAAACAGCGTAATGAAAACTGTAATTTCAAAGTTCAGTCTTCAAGGATCTGCAGTCCCATTAAATGTCAAAAGGTAGAAGAAAGGAAACGAAAGGTAGGGAGCAGATAGCAAAATTCTCCAACGCTAAACATGGCAAGTCAAAGAGCAATTTCCCCTGTGCACAGGGGAAATATCACACAACTAAGTCTCTAATCAAGACCCTCCAGCTCTTTGCTTCAAGCTGGAGCAAAGGTGAATAAAGTGAATTATGGTGGCAGTAGGAAAATGCCAGCACTACCCACATTATCCCAAAATGGGATGGATAAAACACAGAAAATCTTTCAACTTTGCACTTTTCAGGTTTGGGCAAAACTCAAACACCTGCTACGTGCTGGAAGGACACTGACTTACCACATACTTGAAAGGCAGATTAACAAACAGCAGTACAGCCAACCAGGGTACATTTGTTCACTGACCTCAGGCAGCCTCAACACTCCCAGGGTGTTGTGCTGTGCTGTACCAGCACCAGCATTGCTGAGCCAGGGAGAGCAGAAAGGTCTGTGCACGCTGTGCTGCTGCCCTCCCTCATCGCTGCAAATACCGTAACCAACCAGCACCCAACAGCATTCGACTCCTTCTCTATCTTCAAGGTACTTAAATCCTTTCTGCAGCATCATAAGCAATTTCCCAGGTGCTTTGGGTTTAATGCAAGCAGCAGAAAGGGCAATTTCAGACTTCTCCAGCCTTGGCTGCCCCACATTGTTTTTCCCATGTCTTGGCTGCCCTCAAAGCAAAGCAGGGACACACGCTCCACTAGACACACCAGAAAAAGCCTGTTTCTACCCATACCCATACTCTGGAAGTGGATTGCTACCATGTGTGAACCTGTTTCCAGGCTACCTTGGGTCACCTTGCAGGACTCTTTTTTCTTTTCAAATGTGAAGCATGAAGGGTCAAAATAAAACAAAATAAAACAAAATAAAACAAAATAAAACAAAATAAAACAAAATAAAACAAAATAAAACAAAATCTGTGACTGTCTAAAATCACAGGAGGCTGAGAGCTGGGGCTGAGAAACCTGTAACACAGCAAAAACCCCAACGAGCCCCGCACATCCCACAGCATGCCTCAGGAAGGCTGGGGACATGGAGAGGGAGGAACGGATCAGTGGCAATTTGGATTTGATAAAAGGGGAGTTGAACCCATCAGATTCCTGCTAAAAACACAGCACTTCCCTTCTGCCCCCAGAACTTTCAAAATACTCTAGAAATGTGCTAAATACACCAAAACCCTGGAGGTGCTCAGCTTTCAGTAAAATTCCTTTATATGTTTAAAAGCATTGCTATAACTGTCAAAGCTCCAAAGCCTTAAAACAGCAACTGCATCACAGATGCCTGGAAAAGGAAAGGGAGTCCACAAAATCCCTTTTTTTGCATCACAGAAAGGAGTACTTCCTCTTAAGCAGTTAATAACTATTCAGAAAATTTGTTAGTGGCTGCCTAAACTCATTTCTAAATACATTCAGGTCCAGGAAATAAGTGATCAAGGGAAAAAGTTATAGTTTGGGGAGGTTGGGGATTTGGGATTTTGTGTGATTTGCTTTCTTTTTAAGTCAGCATTTTCTTAAGTGTCTACGATAATAAAAACAGCATTTCATGCTTCAGCACAATAAATTTAATTGAGATTTCCTCATCCACTTACAGTTGCTAAGGATCAAGGAGGAAAGGACAATTAGTAAGTCCCTTGTCACCATACAGGCCAAAACAGGACTTTCCTTTTTGACCTTCAATTAGTCAGAAATTGCCTTTTTTTCACTGAAGCCTCAGCAATATGCAACTGTGCATAAAACCAGTCCCACTGGGAATGATGGAGAGCACGACCCAGGGAGCTCTTCTGAGTCCTCTGCACCCGGAAGGCAGGGGGAGGAATGGGCTCGTGGGGTCCTGCTCCTCCTGAGGAGGGGAGCAGCACGGGCTCCATCCTGCTGGGCAGGTCTCACAGTCTCAAGGGAGGCCTTTATTTGCATCCCATGACTTAGAAATCCAGGCTCCTCATCCTATAACCGGACACAATAACACGACCTCCAAAGCATTTTGGATAAAGAAAAGAGAAAGTGGTTTGTGAAGAGAGGAAACACCTTTATTTCTGCAGGAAGCAATTACTTTCTCAGATTTTTCCATGGGGAAAGCTGGCTGAAAAGCTTCCAATTACCTATTTCACTAAAACAGTTTCCGGCAGAGTGACAGCTGAATGCAAGATATATGTTGTGCCTGTCTGTACTTGAAGCAAGCCAAGGCTTCAGTCCCAATGGGGGCTTGGGGGACTCCTTTTGCTTGACCTTCAAGTGCTTTGGACAGGCAGTATCCTTCCAAGCAGAGAGTTTACTGTTGGATAGGAAAGACTTGCCAACAGTCATGTGAATATTATTGGCCAGCAACAGTTCGTGAAAAGAGCATGGAATTCCTGGTGGGTAAGACATCGGCTCAGGGGAAGAGCGCACGCAAGCAACTGTCTAATGAGACACAGTTATCCATTAGCACAAACACTGACATGAATTAAACCCAAACCCTTCTTCACACCACTGGCAGCACAGGGATGCTACAGGCAATTAACAGATCTGGGGAAACGGTCTAACATTTATGGAAAGAGCAACACAGTCAGATCAGCAGCAAATTCAGAAAGTGATTTACCTCAATCTCCCTCAAAAGTTCAGACTGGCCACATGTTTCCAAATCCTCCAAAGCTTCTCCAAAAACACGCCAAAAATTATCCTCGTGAGTGGTCTCAAGGCCATTTTGGCGGTTGGGGTATCTGTTGTAACGTAGGAACCAAACATTGTCAGCACTCTTCTGCAGCGGGATGAAAGCCGCAAGGCTACAGCAAGTGTCTCACCAGTAAAAGCAGACTTGAAGAGTCTTCATATACAAAAGCAAACAATATGAACTTTTCAAACAAGAGTCCGCATACGAGACCTCCATGCATTTACTAACGGGGCAAGTGTCCTTCAAAGGAAGAATTAAGTTGGTGTAGTAATGTCAGAGTTCAAAGGGTAAATTAAAAAGTGCCTGTAGGAAGATTGTAGGTTTAGGAAGACGTTTTGGTGAAATAGAGAAGTGAAAGAAAAAAGGATGCATTATGGGTAAACCAGGAGCCTCAGAGACTGTTAGTACAAAGGCTGATGGGATAGAGCTCAGATCTGAGACACAGAACACCTGAGAAGAGAGAGAAAAACACAGAGGGTAACAGACATGGTGAGAAAATGATAAATACATTAGGTCTCTATGAGAGTAAATAATGCAAAGATGTATATAAAAATGACTGCCCTGGGCTGAACAAGCGAACGCACACTACAGCCAGCAGTATCAACAGTGTCATGTATAACCCATACAAACCCAGTTTCATTTGCTTTGGGATGGCCAGGGAACTGAGCTGTTACTTTCAGGAGGTCTTTGTTTTTTTTGCTGTATAGCAGTCTTGGCACTTAAAGCTCTGTAAAGTTTGCCACCAGTTCTGTCTACAATAGAGAGTAAGGTTAGAGAGAACCTCTCTCAGGCTGGTACAAACACACATTAATGTGAACACCGTGTGCTGGGTGTTCTGCAATTTTCCCCTTTGGCAGTTTCAGCATCTCTTATCTCTGACCACAAGCCAGGGTCAATTCTCAGACCTCTAAATCAAACAGCAATTAAACATGCTGAAATCCTCTGAACAGGCTAGAAAAGTAGGTGATGCTGGACACTGCTTATGGAACACCAGACTGCAAAACTCAGACCAGCAGTGCTCAGTTTAACAGAAGCCTCTTGAAGGAATCTGTGGTGTTAAATCCAGGTCATGATAAGCCCACTAATGTGTCATGGGGAGAGGCCCCAAAGGTATAGAGACATCAGAGCAGCCCTAATGCATCTTCTACGTATCTTATAAGGAGCTGCATGGACGAGGCTCCACCTCTGCAACATCTGGCAGCATCTTGCATGGCTTATTCAGCTCTGCAGATGGGAAGGGATACTCATCCACCACAGCCACTTAGCAAAGTCAAAACATTTTACTTGGGTACAAGTCACAGAGAGGTTGTCCTCCATTAAATATATAATGACCCCTTGGGCTATTAATAGAGCTTTTTCCAGATCTCTAACAACTGCAAAGTCTTTAGCACATGCTTTGCCTTTTCATCCACTGGCTTAAATGGGAATCTGTAGCAGGCAGAAACTCACACACACACACTTTTGCTCCTTGTGGGTGGTCTTCCTGGAGGTAGCAGTATCTGACATGGCTTATTGCATTTTAAATTCACCCCCTACCTTTCATCAGCTTTTAAAGGACAGTAGCTTTTACACTAGGCAGAAAGGTCAAATAAACACCCAGCAAGACTTTATAAAAACAAACTGAAATTTCCCCCCCAAAAGGAATTTTTGATTCTTTCCCCTTACTCATTTCCTTCCTCTGCTCTCAGGTTCCCAAAGAGGCAAACGTCTCTTCTAATTACCAGTTTCTTGCCTCTCAGAGCAGCAATATACAAACACATCCAGGACGTGGATGAATCAGAACCGGCTCCCACACCACTGGGTCAGCAGGTTTTTCCAGGCTAGAGGCAGTCAGGGTTAGAGACATTTTGTTTTTCTCCCTAATAAAATGGGCTCAGTGGCATGAACCATTTCACTTGCACTTTGACATCAGGGCTCAGAGTCCTCATTAGGGACACGGGGGCTTCGAGTGCTCAGATTTGCTAACTTCAGCTGTCGACGGCCTTGCTGGGGGGGCCACGAGGGATCAATGACCTGTGCGAGCTGGCTCTTGCTGAGAGGCAAAACAAGAACAAAGTCTCCGCTGCTGCCAGCCTTCCTGCCAGTTTGATCATCTTTAAATAGGTGGAAATGGCCATGAGATGTTCTAAGGGTTTCGTTTGGACAAACAAAAGTTAAGGAAAAAAATAAGAAAGAAAAAAAGAACCGACAGTAACAACACAACACACACAACTATGGGGACTCTGGAGGATGTCAAGGGGAGGGGTAGTTTTGAAGCAGTGGGGCTTTTCCACTGTGTATGGCTCAGCAAGGGACAGCCTCCGGCCAAGGCAGATCCATCAGGATTTTCACCTAAAGTAAGGGGCAGCTGCAGATTCCTCACTGGCCTCAGGAGATGTTACAGGACTTTCCCCACCTGGCTGAGCTGGGGGATTAACTCGACCATGTTCATTCAGCATAGCTTTGTTTGTGGTGTTGGAAGGGCCAAAGTGTGATGGAGAGAGAATCCAGCCACTGCTTTGGTAGATTTTAACTTGGACATGCAACCTCACGCTGGTCCTCCGAGTACTTTGGTTGGCCTTTTTTGCTTTGTAGCATTGAGCTGTTGCAAAGCTACATCCTCACCCAAAAAAGTGTGGCCAACACATGCAGGGGCAGCCCTGACCATATCTATTTATTACACCTAAACCATGAAAATACTGCAGCCTTGACATGGCAGGAGTAAGAGACATGGTAGGAACCTGTGGTCCATGCAGCTGAGACCACCTAACTCCAGACACAAATGTACACCTGGACATGGCAGAGGTGCCACAGAGCTACACTCCGGGTAACCTGAGGTGGCTCAACAGGGCAGGTTCGCCATCCCAGCATCCTTCCCCATGCTTGCCCAGTGCCAAGGCTGGGACATCCCTGGCTGCTCCATCACATTCCCATGCCCTCTTTTCCCTGTGCAGTGACACCCACATTTCCAAACACACCTCCCTACCTCCTCCCGCCCCTCCGTACCTGCTGGGCTTGTCCCAGTCATCTTCACTGAAGCTTCCATCCATGTAGGGGTAGTTTTTTCTGGGGTCCCCTGGAGGGGTGCTGCTCTTTTGCCTGCTGTGTCTCCACTCGTGGGGATGGAGGGCTATGCCTGCAGCCTGAGGTATGTACGTACCTAGGGAAGGCAAGAGGGAGTAGAGAAAGAGAAAGCATAACACCTGGTCAGAAACCCCAGATGGAGTAAGTCATGCTGAGCCAGGAGAGGCTCCTTCCCTAGGTCCCAAACCTGAGGCCACATGGATTGCATACTGCTTTCATCTCAGTCATCCAAAAGTGGTTCTTCTTCCCATCTCTTCTGGCTTTAACTAAAGCAGCTTCTCAGGATCTTGACATGGGGTGCCCCATTTCTCCTTTGCTCCCTTGCTTCTCAATAGTTTTATGGTGTGAGTTTGGGATCCACAGACCTGGGAGTACACATACTCACAGATGCAGATCCTGTCCCCAGTAAGATCCAGCCTTGGCTAACAACTCTTTTTTCTACATTGAACCCAGCAGAAATTATGATGTTGAATCAGCCACTTTTAAATACAACAAATCCTTCAAAGGTCAAAGAGAAGATCCTGCCAAGCTTCCTTCAGCAGGTCCAATCCCATTCTTTTTGAAGGATTTGGAGGCCTGAATTCTATTAGGAAAAAAAAGTCTTGATTTATGTTCTCAACTGTGTTTGGGACCTAATGGACAGCATGAGAAAGGTAACAGAATAGAAAAGGGCAGTAGCAAAAAGCTCCATCCAGAGCAGCCAGAAGCAAGAGTCTCCCTTAACAAGTGTAATGGTGCTGAGGGTACCTGGTGGTGGTCACAGGTCCGGTGTGCTCAGCAGTGGTAATGAGGAAGAGTCAGCCCTGATCCTGAGAGCTGCCAGCCAGTTCCCTCAGCCCTCCCATGCCTTTGGGATCAGCTGGTGTAGGTACAGGAAGATGCTTTGGGGACACGTGTGTGAAAGGCAAGAAATAGGGTGAAAATCTCTGCTGGCTCACGTGTATCACATTTGATAGGAGATCAATATGGACCATTAGGATGAAACCAGGCAAGTTTTGCTACGTCTGCTCCCATGGACTTTTCCACACTCCAGAGATGTAAATCCATCACTACCAAGTCACAAGATCCCCAGGTCTTGTGAGGAGCTTCCTGAACAGAAAACTTTCAAAACAGACCATTCCTCAGCAGTGTCAGTGCCATTTGCAGTGGAAATAAATCTCCCGAGTCCCCTGCTCACCTCCTGCTGCCCATTCAGTGTTTCAGAGAAATCCTCACAGCCTTTCCAAGAAACACCGTATGCTCCCATCGCACGCTGTGCCAAGTGAACAGGAAGAAGTAACGGAGAAACATATAATTAAGGGAGATTTGACCTCCTAAACAGCTAAGAGCCCTGGAAATACCCAAAGACAATGCCAACACTTTCTTTGAAAATGCCAAGGTCTGTTATTTCACGTAGCTGAGTGTTTCCTCTGTGTGTTTTTAAAGGTTAGACTGCTCTGGAAAGAGCCCCAGGAAAATTGCTTGCCAACATCTCACAGCAGTCAGGAGCACTCACTGCCTGCCAGAGCAGGACAAGGGCCTTGGATGCAAGTCCTTGCAGCAAGTGGGCAGCAGGTTTGGGCTGGGTGCAGGGGTTGGGTGCAGAATGCTCACTTAGTGCCACTTAGTGTAGATTCACCTCCTCCTTCCAGCGAGAAGAGCTGGATCCTTGGGATTCAGAGCCACCTGGTGGCATGTTCCCACCAGGCCCAGCACAACTCCCCCACCCAAATCCTTCCTTGAGCCATTTCCTAATGCTATGGATGAACCTAAAACCTACAGGGCTGCAGAGCCTGATCTGTAATTCTCCATTTGGTGTGTGAACCCTAATCTCCAGGCTCTGCACATCCCAGGTTTCTCTGCATCATGCCTTCCCTGCCCATCCCATGGACAACCCTGCATGCCCTTCTCCCTGCCTTCCAGTATCCCTATTCCCAGCCAGCACCAGCACAGCACCATGCAGCCCAGTGCAGTTACCAGGGAAGACAAGAGAGCCCCTGAAGCAAAGCTGCAGTGTGTGGATGTTGGGCAACTTGGCATCAGCCCCACACCCCGGGGCTCTGTGCTCAATTATCTGTTCTCAATTTACCGGTAAAGCAATCACTTTCCAGTGTCCAACTTGTGTTAACATTCAATTAGATGGAGAAGGATTGCAGCATTATGAAGGCCAGGGGATTCCTCCTTAATGAAGCCTCCAGTCCCAAATTAAGACTTCAGACCAATGGAGGCTGAAGGAAGACACAGGAATGGGGAAAGAGACACCCAGGCAGTGCTGTCCTTTGAACTTCTCTAAGCCAGACTGCAGTGAGCACAGCATGCACCTCACTCAGCACAGGGAAGGTGCTTTGCAGCAGCATCCTGCAGCATCCCTCCCTTTTTTCACATTCTGTTCTGGACAGGAGTCTTTCCACAATTTCCTCTGGCAGTGTTAATTCAGAATTTTGGTTTGTTTCAATATGGGCTAATACTACCTTATGTCACTAAATCTGAACTGGAATAACTATTTTCCAGTGCTTTTCTCCATGTAAAAATTTATCCCCATGACTAGACCATCATCCATCCCAAATCCATATGTTTGCCAGAAGCTACAGCTGAATAAACCTGGCCTCGAAGCCATGTGTCCAACTGATCACTCACTAGAGAGTTAAAGATACTTTCTTGTAGTATTACCTTAATTATTTTGTTAAGTGAATGCTTCTAGTCACAAGACATTCTTGTGGATTTTAAAACAGCCTGAAGAGGATTAATATGTCCTACAAGGCCTCTCTGGAGAGTTAAAAGTGAGCTATGGACCAAATACTCTGTAAAACATATCATCAGTGAATACTGCCTCTGATTATGTGAATTATAAAGTGCTGTAATGGTTTTGAAAATTATGAGAACAGTATGACACCATATAAGCCAGAAGAAATGTGCCAATAAAAGCCTAAACCAGATACATCAACTCAGAGCACCACAGGAATGCATTTTAAAATACATTTTGTTCCTTGCTGGAAGTGAGAGACCATGAAAATGTGGTCAGGCCACAGGTTTCAGCTCATGCTCAGAGACAAGAGTCAGACAGACCACACAGGTTTGGAGGCTCTGTCTGTCTTCACCTTGGCCCAGAGATCCCTAAGAAAAGATGACTCTGGCTTACCTTGGCTTCCATACCCAGCATCAATGGCAGAGCCATCCCAGGACTCCATAGTATTGTCCACACTAGGAATTGCAGTGGAGTATATCTCAGACAGTTTGCTAGTTTTCTGGGAGTCTGTCAGTTCATCTTCTGGGTCACTCACTTCATTTATACTCCCCGATTTCTTGGGATAGGATTCTGAAAGCAGAACATCCTGCTTTAGCAGGCACGAAGAGCAAGCCTCAGGGAAAAGCTTGTGCTGACACAGGAGCAAGCCCAGGTACTGTCTTTAAAGTACCTCTTTAGCTCTTCAAAAGTAGCTGAGAAAGGCATGTGCAATGAAGCTAAAAGGATTTAATGCATTACTCTTATCTCAAGCTGAATCAAGAAAAAAATGCCTTTCTGGGTTTTTAGCACACGGAATACAAGGAGCAGCTATGGGCATTTGAGGATTACCACATATGAAAGAGCTGGGACCTGATCTCAATTCACAAGCACATCTTCTTGTGCCTTTGGAAGCTTCCTCCAAAACAGCCCTGCCCAGAGAAGTGTTGGCCCTTGCAAGCTGTAGCTTCTCTGGTCTCGAAGGGCCTCCTTTATACTCAGAGCAGCACCAGGGCAAGGTGCTGGCTGCAAAATTTGCCACAAACTGTTTTAATGAGATTCCAGTGACAAAGCAACCTGGTCCCAACCACCACCACTGAAGCCCCCTCCCAAGATTGTACAACCTCGTAACAATTCAAGGCTAATCACCTCTCCAGAGTCTCCCATGCAGTCTCATGACAATAGCGGAATTCCTGGGCCTGGTATTTTGAGGCTGAATTTCCCATGATCAGTGATTGGAAAATGGAAGTTGAATGTGAATGATGAAGCTCAGACCTTCCCTTTCATTATTTTAGTACTAACAGGCCCTTATTATCATTGTATCAAATTCCCTTTCAGGTAAAAGCTATGCTAGGAATGGTTTCTCAGAACAAGCATTTCTCTGTACTGAATATTTTAAAGTCCTTGTTGATTAGATATCCTGTTAGCCATCCACACCCGTACCTCCGACCGGAGGGATAAAAAGCCCTATGAAAGTCTGCATTTGTCAATGAGAACAGATTATTTTACCAAACAAAGCCTGGTGTCCTGAAAGTCCCTGTTTTCCAAGCATTCAGAAGATTGCTCACCATGATTTACTCAAGATTACCTTGAAATTTCAATTACACCTGCTTCATTCTCAGAATGATTAACGAGTCTCCAACTGGCACTTGCATGTCAATTATTTCACTGAGTGGCTGTGACAATGTTAAGTGTCAGCAGAGGGAAAAAAACAGCATTTCAGACTAAGGATCAAGACACTTAGCTATGGGGGAAGAGAGTGGGGTTTCTTGAAGAGGAATCAGTTTTTCAATTCTACCTCTATTTGCCAAGTCTCCACTCCCTGCCTGGGCTTCCACTATTTGTAAAATAGGTTGATTGCCACACATTTCCAAACTGCTTTGAGGTCTACAGAAGTTCTATGTTTAAGAGTGATGTCACTTTTTCAGATGCAGGACAGGCATCCCATGGGACACTCTTGCTTGGAAAAGCTTTATCACTTGATTTCTTTTAATTCCCACAGCACTGTGGGCCACTGGCTGGGTAGGTCCAACCAAATCTACAAACTGCAGAAGCATGGCACCCCAAAAAAAAAGGAAAATACTTGGTGTGAGGGAGACAGGAATGAAGCCAGAATGCACCTGTTGCTTTCTGAACTTGATGAAGAAGACTCTGGTTGGGGAGAAAAGTTTTCATGATCCCTGGTTTTGCCAATCACCCCTCCATTCCCAAAAAACAGTAGCCTGCCACTAAGTGTGCTTCTGATCTTTGATACCAAGATCAGCTTCAAACCCATAGGGAGCTTGGCAGGGAAATGAGAAGGGGATCTCTAAGTGAAGTTTGGTTTGAAAGATGATCTTGGGACTCCAAGCCAGGAAAGAGACATAAAGGATTTATTGCCAATTGTTTTCAAAAAGCTGAATTAAAGGTGTGGGTTTTTTTCCATGGATTCTACCAGCTCAGAGTCCCTTTGCTAATTTTGGAGGGTTATGTTTTTTAAAAATCCCACATTCTTCTACTTTTAAAAGCAACTTCTGCTTCACTTCTGTGTGAAACACCCACACAGACAGGGAATGGCAACAACAATGGTACAAGGTGTTAATCTGAAATAAAAATTAATATCATCAATAAACCTGCTGTTTCACCTTTTCCCAGTATCACAGAGAGCCCCTGGGTTGCCTTTCCTTTCATCTGTGAGTCAGAAGGTCAAGAAACACACACCTTTTCCCTCTGTGCCTGACCACGCCCACAACCACACTGCCTCATGTCACCTTTCACAGCACATGCACTGCTTACTCCACCGCCTGGGGTCCCTGCTGGGGTGTGCCTTTGCCCTCCCACCCCAAACCAGGCTCCCCAGCTCACTCTCTGTCTGCTTCTTGATCTTCAGGGTGACCGTCTCTCCCGCCATCTGCAGCAGGTGAATGGCCTCGCTCAGCGGTTTGCCCTTGAGGCTCACGTTATTGATCGCTAATATCCGGTCGCCGATGTGGATGGCTCCGGTTCTGGAGAGAAAAGGCACTGTCAGAAACTCCAGAGAAGTAATTTGCCTCTGCAAGACAGGACATTCAGTTGTCACTCGACACAAGAGCATGTTAACTCGCAGCATTTTCAAATATGTCTTTGTTTTCTCTTGGTACACTGTATACACCTACAGATGTACACATCACCACCAGGAATCTGGGTCCTCCCCATCTTCCATGTGTATATAGACATACAAATACACATGGGAACATATGAATTCCACAAAATCCCAGGCCCCTTGGGGACTGGAACTGCAGACCAGTTTACAGTCAAAACTCTTCAAAACGATGTGGTTAAAAGCACAAGCATTTCCAGTGTGTGGTGTCCACCCAGCATCACATATGGAACTGAAGGACATGTTAACACTGACAGAAAGAAACTATGAGACAAACCTAGAAACCTATTGAAAAAAACCCAATACCAAAATGGCTCAACACACAGATTACAGGTGCAAGCTTGAGCTGAACCAGTTGCAGCTTGTGACATGTGTAGAGTTCACCCTTACACAGCTACACTCCTGCGACTTTCTCCATCAGCTCTGGAAGAGGTTGTTGTGCTTCATTGCACAACCACACTCCAGCATTGGCTATTGCTCTCAGATAGGTAAATCCTTGGGTTTCAGCAACAGCCAGGAGCAAGCTAACAAGTCACAGCAACTCTCTCCCTTCTCCTCCATCCTTCCCCTTTGTGTCTGCTCACAGACAGGGACTCAATTTACCTCTCCTGGTGTTGCTGCAGCTCCAGGAAGAGCGGGCAGGGCAGGATGTGTTCATCACTAGAGCAGGTTACCAAGGCAGGAGCTCAGGCTCACCACTGGCTGGACCAAGCTCACCACACTCACACTGCAGCTCCCCAACACCAGCACATGAGAGCAGCAACTACCTCCTACAGCAGAGAGTGAGTTTCTGCTATCAGGAACCTGTGTGATGAAGCCAGGAGGAGATGCAAATCTGGACTGCAAAATCTTTTTGTCCATGGCAATCTGCCTCTCTCAGGTTACATCTCCCAATTGGACTGCTTCTCCTGCAGAACTGGAATTTGATATGTCGTCGCAGGCAAAACAGCTGCTTGGCTTTCCCCAAAATAGCAAACTTTTGTAGACATACTGCTGTGGAACATCCACTGTGAGTACATCAACTCAGCAAATGCAACCAAGCAGGCAGGACTGCTCAGGCTCTGCTTCTGCTGCTCCTGGGGTATTCGAGCAGTGCCATGATAGTCCTATCAGCCACTAGATGTCCGTCTTGTCCCACCCAAATAAGCCTGGAAGAGCCATCAGGGAAAACTTGTGCATTCAAATAAATTACAGATCAAACTGGAACCAAAGTATATCTCTTAAAAGTTTCATCTACATCATCAAAAAAATCAAGCTAAACCGCTGGCAGTTTGTCCAGCAGTCGATCCTTCGCTCACTGCAGTGCTTCAGCATTTGAGGATCTCCTGCTGTATTCCTGAACCCGGCACAGGGACACACCTCCTACCCAAGACACCAGCCCAACCACCCGCCTCCGAACAACATGACTGCTCTGCAGTAACTGTGAAAGTCCCTCAGCAGGGAAAAATACAGAAACAATTAAAGAGAAAGGTCATGTTCTGACCTTGTTTTTCTTCAAGGGGGAGGAAGCAAATCAAAGTCCAGTACCCTCAGCTCCCCAAGCGAGGACAAGCAGACAGAAGCTGAGCAGGAGTGACAGAGAAAGCAGTTTCTAGCTTATGACCCTCGTGCCTCTCCATCACTACCAACAGTCCTTATTTCACCTCAAACACAAAGCAGCCTGAGGAGGTGTGTGTTATACATTCCCTTTTGCTCAGAGGGCACATGCAAGAGTAGAATCAAGCAACAGGTAAGTGGAAAGGTATAAAAGGGGCTGCAAGCACTTCCCAGCAAGCACTGGAGAAGAGGCAGCTGCATGCATGTGCTATGGATTTACTTGGCATATGGACACACAGGCAGAGCCATCATCCCTTTTCCTCCCTGCCAACATGGGTTAGTGCTGGACACTCCTGGACCAAACTCTCCTGCAGCCACCCCCATCTACTTGAGTAAGAGGCACTAAAGGGGGCTGGTCAGGCACTTTAAAATGTCAGTGACAGCCCAAAATTGCTCTTGGAGAACCATTACACCTCGACCAGAATTGAACAACATTGTTCAGGCACCCTCCTTTCCTCAAGAAGAAGGAACACAAGTCCCATAGCACAGGCTTAAGCCACCTGCAGGCACTGAAGGAGGGGAAACAGAGAATAACACTGAAGAGAGCCACAGCTCAACACCAATCCAACAGCCTGAGTTGCCTTTGTAGGTTTCTATAAGATCAAACACTTAAAAAGAAAAAATGTTCAAGGTCAAGATAAAACCTAAGTCATTTGAATCTGAAGGCTTAGGCAGCCTGTCACCCACTGTGACATGCATGTGACAGATCCTAGAGGACACCTTGCCTTCCCCGTTGCCAGCAGTCCAAGCCACAGCACAGACCTTCACTTGTGCCTCTACAAGAATGATCAGTGCACTCCTGTTATCAGATGCTGGGATCTGGCCCACCCTATGTCAGTGCTGCTGAAACATGTTCTGCACTCCAGCTCTCTGTCCTTCAGAAACCTCTCCCACACTTCAGAGCCTGGCTAAGGGTGCTTGTGACACAAAGGAAGGCAGTGATGTCAGGAAAGGGACAATTTAGGGTAACACGAGGAGCACCCCTCTTCCCTTGACAAGGTCAAGTCACTCCCTTCTGTTACTCGCAGGAGAAAACAACACACCTTTCCCGCAGTCAGCCTTCATCCCAGTGCTCCTCATCCTCCCTGCAGGGAGCCAAGGTTACCCAGAGACATCCCTGTGCTGCTCCAAGCCCAGGCTGCTCCTGTGCACAGGCACTGCTGTTTGCTAGTCAGCCACGGTGAACATGCTGAACAGCTCCATCGCTCCTCTCACAAGGCTCTTCATTCCCCACTGCCTGCCCACTCCTGATCAAAATTCAGTAGTACCGCAGCACCTGCCTGCACTACGTTTCTCCACGGAGCAGTCACCGATGTGTATCTGAGTTTGAAGGAGGAACAGCCACGGCATTGCAAAGGGAAACGAGATCAACAAGGGTACGAGATTGTCTTCTGACACCTGACAGTGTTTGAGCTGGCTGTCCTTAACCTCTCTCACGCTGGGCTGCAGGTACAGTGCAGAACTGCTATGCAGAAAAGCCTCAGATACTCTGTGGCTATTATTTCACAGGGGAAAAGACTGAATCCTACAGTGCTGGCAGTAATATAAAATCCTCAAAGAAAAGAATCACTAATGACTAAGTCCATCCCTCTTCTTTCCCAGGAGACACAGACATTCTGCATTCTGCACCAAAGGGAAGCAATGCAAAGGCACAGCAGTGTGCTGAGAGCTCTGAGAACCCAACACAGAAAGAGGCACTGAGTTGTTTCACAGCTAAGAGAGAGTGAGAGTTTGAAACAGCAAGAACCAAAAGGCCAGATCTGCAGTCAAACCTCCCCAAGGTCTTGCACTTTACACCTGTTTGTTCTGGGTTTTTTTGCTGCTGTTCTGCCTGTCAGGCAGCAAAAAGTAAAGAGACCCTTAGAGAAGCATGAGTCAGGACTGCTGAAATGATCCATTTACAAGTCACAGCTACCATACAGACAGATTAATTAAGATACAGTGTATGACTCAGTTCCACCTTATATTCTCAGGAATGTCCTGATCCTTTAAATCCCACGCATGCACATATATTCAGACACAGGCACACACGCAGTCCTCCCCAGTGGTTGAAGGTAAATCTGCTCCTACGTTCATGCAGTATAAATGCCTGATGCTTGGGCACACCAGTCCTGCACTGAGATACCTCACATGTAACAGACTAAGCAACCAGCAAGGACAGGTCAGAAGACACCCAAGATATCTAGTTTCAGCAGGACACACCACTGCAATGGCCATAAACCACAGCTTAGCAACAGGGGAGTCCTGGACAGAGCCTATGGTGATTTCATGGGCAGGCTGGGCACGCTTCTGACATAAGGTGTGCATGGCAAATCCCAGATCAGGAAGCACCTCCGTGGAAGAAGGGTAGATAAATATGTATTCCTGGCTGCAGAATTCAACTGACTCACTGGATTTGACCTTTCCTGAAGTGCCCTGCTTTGAGCCTCTCCCATTGCCCCAAAAGCACAGCCCCAACCACCCTGCTTCATATCACATGGTACCTTCACAGCATCTTTCATTCTCAGCATGCTAAAACACCAAAGAGAAGTTTATGACAGCATGTGAAATTTGGCACGGTTCAAGACCCGTTCTCAAACCAATTCAACCACTCTGCCCCCAAACCTCACCTCTCTGCCAGACCTCGTTTAGTCAAGCCCGAAATGACAATGGGATCAAAAGGTTCCTCCGTCCCAGAGATGGTTATTCCCAAGGGGCCACCGTACCGCTTCAGCTCCACTGTGTAGATAATGGCACCAGTTGTCTCCTGCTCATCTGAAAGAGAAAACAGGAATGCTGAGCTTTTTTAGTCTCCCATATGAAAGTAGTCATAGCAAAGACTTGCAGCATTTAGAAGCAAAAGCTGGAAGTCTTCAGCCATGCTCATACCAAATAGGATTTTAACCTTCCAGACATCATTTAAGGGCAGAATAACAAAAATAGACTATAATCAATTGGAAAGTGGTGACCGGACAGCAGCAGTCCTTATCTTTGTTAGTTTGCACTACCTATTGGGAATGTCATTACAGTGGACTGGCACCACTTTGCATCAGGATTTCTGTACCAGAGTTATCTTCATCCTTCCTAATCTTCAATTTGACCAGGTCTTCACACTGCCTTAAAATCTGCACAGCATCCTCCATTGAGCAATTGTCGAGTCGGATGTTATCAATGGCTAACAGCTTGTCTCCTGGCTCCAAGGTGCCAGTTCTACATGGAGAGGAAAAGAAAACTAAAAGTACATTTGTATTTGCCTTTCAGATATCACGACACATTCAGTTCTGCAGTGGAAATTACAATACTAAGTTTTTACTGTCCTTGATCTTTTCTGGGAAACAACCATGAACTGAGTCTGAGACAACTGTAATTTAAAGAGAGGAAGTTTGTGTAGACCATGTATCAACACAGAACCAGGCAGGAAGATTAGATATACATCCTGGGTAACCTACAGCACTGAAAATGCCTGTTGTTTAACTGACAGATATTCTACCTCTTATGGAAACTCCTGTGTGAGCACTCTCAGAAATGAGCCGCGCACTGCACTAAATCCCCTTGAAAGCCTTGCTATGAGGTGTTGGGATCAGAGGTGAAGTCAATAAATGCTGAGTTATTTGCACAGTTCTCCACCAGTGCCCATAATTCACTCACTCTGTTCACCCGAGCAGGAGCTGAGACATGGCAAACTACCCGATGAGCCATAGCACCTCATGGGATATATGAAGCCCTTTACCACATGCTCTTAAATGCTAAAAATCCATCTCCTAGAGAATCAGCAGACATCTGAACCAGTGCCCTGGCCACCTTCTCTATTAGCTCAACTCTACTTCCTTCAGTACAGACAGTTTTACTGCAAACCCTACTGTGGTCTAAAAAAAACCTTTTAGGATTGAGATTTCCTTGGATGCTGGCAAAATCCAGACCCAAGTGCTACTGCTTGGACTTCATTCTACTTCTCTGGTAGACATTCTACCTATCATGGACAGACATTTTGCAGTGGGTTTGGCAGACGGGAAATTCTGCACTCACCTGTGTGCGACGCTCCCCTTCTTGATGTCAGAGATGATCAGAGGATCCCCAGGCTTTCTGCTTGCAGCTGCAAGAGAGACACATGGGCACAAAGCTTGGCATAGAGTCTGCTGTCCAGGATGAGGATGGTTAAGGGGGAGAAGGAGACGTAAGGAGAAGGGATTTATAGTCCCTTCACAAAACAATGCTTCACACTTAAACTCTGGAAGTCGCACCAGAAAAAAAAAAAGTAGTAAATCCCTGCAAAAGTTGTTTGGTTGCCCTTTGCCCATGTTAGTTTTCTTTGCACTCCTCCTGAAGGGGAGGACATGGGGTGTCCAGCAGCAAGAGGTGGCACTGCCCAATCCCAGCACTGTCAAACAGTTAGTCACCTACACCTCGGACACAAGGCAAGTGAGCCAGTAGCTGTGGCAGCAGTCAGACATTACCACTGCTGCCTAGACAGCACCCAGCTCAGCCCTGTGCTTAATTACAAGCATTTCTGTGTTCTTGAAGTGGGCTGGGACATTTTCCAGGTGGAAAATAACCCAGGAAAAATTAGATAAAGCCCTGTTTTCCAGCTGGTTCAGCTCCCCAAGCCACTTTATCATACAACCGGATGAATCAGGGCTGGTCTGTACTGGAGCTGGAGGGGGTGGTTTCCAGCTTTTCTCTCCTACCCAACCCTGATAACTTTTTCAGCCCACGAGAGATGTGAGTATGCACGTCTGGGAGCATTTGCATTTTCAAACTTGCCTGCAAGACCTGATGCTCTCCCGAGAAACCCAAGAGAGATTTATGACTCGAACCCCTCCTGACCTCTTTGTCATCCACACACCAAACATATGCCAAGAGCATCCTTTCCACCCCCATCACTCCTTCCTGCCTTGCTATGGGAATTGCATTGCCTCATTTAAAGCTGACAGAGCTTCTCAGCTTCTCACAAAAACTGTGTGGGAAGGAAGAAACTCACAGCATCTGAACATATCAGGTGCAGGTCAGAGATTAAAATATCTGTGAGGCACGTGGCACCAACTACACAGAGATCCACCCGCCTGAACAGCAGTTAGAGAGCACCCAGAAAGTCAGACATAATAAGTGCTTACCAACCTCTCTGCTCTAGATTTTTCTGTTGTTTACATTCACTTATGAGATTTAAAAACATATGCGCTAACCCAACACCTTTAAGGATACCCTGTCCCAGAAATAGCTAAACCTTCTGTACTGAACAGAGCAAAAAGACAGCCAGTCTTAGATGTGGCAGGGCTGAGTATCAAAGTGAGGTCAGACAGTGAAGAGCAGACCGTGACTGATTTTATAATAGTCCCAGCAATGTGACTGCTGAATGGTACAGAGCCTGGAGGAATCGTCTTCCTCATGTCTTACTGGAGTGTGGTGCCAGACAATTTTGGACAGGACACTCACGTTCAGCTTCCGAATGTGGATCAAAAAGAAGGGAATGCGTTGTGGAGATTCACTGAGGGTTTGTGCCTGTATTCAACCTGTCCACAGCATGGACCAGACCGCAGATAGAACCACACACACTGGGCAGAGCTGAACAGTGGGAAGGAAGGATGGGGTGCAGAAATCCACATACTGACTGGGAAAACCACACACTGTGGACTAACAGCACAGGGGATAGAGGTGTATCACCCTGATAATTACTGTTGCAATAACTATTGCTGTTCTCTTTTTCAGTATAGGAAATGTATTTGCTGCTGACAGAGGTGTACAATGTGGTGGTCTGAGCAATGGTGAGGGGAGGCCCTGTGAGCACACCTTGAGCCCTGGGTCAGGATGGCATTGCTGCATGTTTAATCACTCCCTAGCCTGGTTCTGTCAAAACCATCCAGGTTAGCAAAAATACTTTTCCCTGCAAGGTTTGTTTACTCGTTTCAAAGCAGAGGTAGTGTGACAGAAAGGGGTTAGGGAGGATCTCCACAGTCCTGGTGGTAGATTGGGGATGGTCATCTCTAACGTGGCACAGCCACAGCTGGAACGACGTGTCCAGAGACCATGAACACTCAAAAAGAGGGAGAAAAAGAATTAAAAAAAAAAAGAAAGCAAGCAAGTACAGACAACAACATGACTCAAGCACTGCAGAAATTATGTCTACCTCAGCGTCTGCCTTGCAAGCCTTGAGACAAATGGAGGGATCTTACCCACAGTCAGTCTCTGAGCAGAGAACGAGACCTCGTCCTTCTGCAGCTCCACAACTGGTGTCAGCACTGAACACAGCAAAAGCTTCCCATATTAGAAGCATGGGTAACAAACCAAGTACTTTGTCCATTAGGCAACAAAGTATGTTTTAAGGGAAAATCATTCTGGGTTTTGTTTGTGGGGTTTTTTTCAAGTTTTGCTTTCAAAATTGATTTTCTTGAGACATCAGTTAAATGGAAGAGTCATGTTCAACTACAGACAACTGTCCCTACCAACAAAGCACCCAAACTTTAATAAATGGCAGCCCTCTATTTTAAATAATCATCATAGAATCACCATAAAATGGCTTGGGTTGGAAGGGACCTAAAAGATCATATTGTTCCAACCCCCTGCCGTGGGCAGGAACACCTTCCACTAGACCAGGTTGCTCAGAGCCCCATCAAAACTGTCCTTGAACACTTCCAGGTATGGGGCATCATCACATTGCATAATCACCTACTGTAAAATGCAAAGACCATCAAAAGTGATGGGTAAGTTAAAGAGACTTAATGAATAACCATTCTCTCAAAGGGCGTAAGATACAAAATTAAGATAATGAAATCTCACAGCACAAAGCAGTCATTTCCTGTTCATTCTAAAAATTAGTAGCCACTAACTCCATTAATTCACCTTTAGCACTCCCAAGCCCTTCCTGGTGCTCCAGCAGAGAGCCCAGATGGGCTCTCTGTCCATCTGCTGGGATCAGGTTGCCCTGACCACTCCTGGAACCCACATTTTTAACCATCCTGGGCCACTCACACACAGTGACAACATCCCTCTGTGTAACAACTGCCTGTCTAAAGGTGAGAAAGCCGCAATTTCACTGAAGTGGTGGCTCCATCCAGGCCAGAGCCATTAGATACATAGATCCTTGGTGAGATTTTGGACAAACCATTTCCAATTTGCCTGCAATTAAAAAAACACCACTTAAACTACATTTTATTAGGGCTGTGGTCTTTGGCATTAAGACACTTGCATAGAAGAGTAAAGCCTCTTTATCCATTCACTTCTGCTGTTAATGTGGTTATTTCCCTTCAAAGGACATTGCCTTGGTAACTCTGTTGCAGGAAGACATGGTTTGGACACCCAACCTTGCCTCTGGGTCTTGCTTTCCTGTGTGTGAAGTGGACATGGCAGCAAAGAAAGTCAAGGGAAGGGATGGATTGAGGCATAAATGCAGGAGCTGGTGTGCAGAAACCCAGGCATGCTCTCAGCAGGCATTCTAGTTGTGGCCTCCACCCGCCAGGGCAAACCACTTCAGGTGGAAACAGACTCTTTTTCAGATACATTTGTATTTTTAATGGGTTTACCAGTACAAAAGATAAGTTTAAAACTGCTCCAGTGGCCCAGAGAAAGCTCCATAAATCAACAGCTGTTGAAGGTAGAAGCATGTGTTGGGGGAGAAACTCGAAATGAAAACACTGCTTGGCGGTGGTGACAGGACAGTGATAAAAAGGTGAATTGATCAATACTGTTATTTACTTTTTATAAATTGCTTTCAGTCTCTCGCCACCTCTGCTGGGATTCTGGCTCGCTCGGTGTTTACGCTGTGATGGATGATGAGGCCAGGAACACATGTCCGGTTTGTGTTTTTAATAGAATGCATAATGACTTGTATTGGTAAATTATTCCCTACAAGGAGCATGAGCACATATTTCACAGGCATCAACCTGTTATAAATGCCCTTCGTTATTGACTAAGCCAAAGCAACACTCTGCCAGTGTGTAATTAAAGAAATTGCAATACTGCTGTAAGAAGCTTTCAAAGGAGAAAGCGTTCTTAAATTGGAAATAACAAAATCAGAAACCAAATAATCTCAGGATAGCTAAGGAATGAAAAGAGGAAAAAAACAAATCAGAATTGATTACAAAAAGCAGCAGTGAAAATCAAATTCTCAGTACCAAACTTTTTCCTCTACCATTCATTAAGTTTAGCAGCAGGTGCATAAATTATCGGTGCCTCCAGCAGGATATCTGCCCCATCACAGATCTACTTCCTTTCCCAATCTCCAGGTGGCAAAACCAGATCAGAATATCCCACTTGGATAAAAGCACCAGAGTGAATCAGCTGCAAATCTCAGCTGAAGCTGCTATGTGAACGAGGGGTAGGACAGGCGGTGCCGGGCTCGCTGCCTCTTGTGGACACGCTCTGCCAGGCTGGTGGCAGGGCACAGGCTAATCCAGCACCAGCAAAACCAGATTTGCTCAGCTCACAAATCCATCTTCTCACTAGGACAGTGATTACACTGCTTAAGCGACTTAATCGAAGTTATCTATCTACCCAAATTTCGGTTTTATCACCTGCAAGCAGATATACTGCCTCCTCCTTATCTGCAGTACTTCACACCAAGGGCACAGGAATTGATTTGTTAAGATATAGAAAGGCAATTTGATAAACATGCTATATAAAGCATTAATGCATATCTAAAACGAATGGTAATTTCAGTATCTCTTTAAACAGCAACATCAACACACCTGTACCCTATGGTGAATGTCACAACTAGCCCTTGGAGAAGATATTTAAGACAGGAAAAAAAATACCCTCTCAACACAAAAAGCAATCAACTATCATTTTCCAGTAGCTAATAACAAATCCATATCTTATTTTAAGAGGCGAGGTATTGAACGAAAAAGAATACATGACTATTAGCTTCTCGCTGTTGGAGATTTTAATTTGTAAGAGATTTACAGAAAACCTACAAAGGCATAACAGCATCATTAGAACTAAATTCAGCCAGCAAGATGAGAGCATTTGAGGCATGTGTTCTGCAAATGGAGATGGTAGTTCAGGCTAACAAGAGTCAAATCTTCACATCCCTGTCAAACTCTCAGTTTGCACATCTTTGCAACCTCACCATTCAGAGCCTCAGAGGTCCCTGCAAACAAGTGAGTTTCAGAGTCTGCACAGCTCTCAAAGCAAAAAGGAGCACACTTTGCTCTTCAGTCAGAGCAGCTGTTTTATAGAAAATTGCCCTTCTCCCTGGGACAGAGGCCAAGACACTGGAGTTTGGAGAAAACGAGAGCAGTTTAGCTGACCTGGTGTCCCTTCACCCCTGGACGAAGCGCATGGAGCAGCGCACACGGAGCAATTTCAGTGTTTTTCCTTTAGCACATGTAGGAGACTGACATGAGGCTTGAGGGCACTGAGGTCCCTCAGAAATCCAGAGCACAGTCAGTGAGAGATTCACCCCTTGGATTTTCTATTCATCCTTTGGGGAATGGAAGGGGAAACAGCGCTATTTGTATGTACTTCCATCACGCACCTTGATTTGCTGCATTCCTTTGCCACACTGTGAGCAGGAGGAAGAAACCATCCATGCTCACAGACCACAACTGGGGACTCACCCAGCCCAAGCCTTCTCTTTCTGGAAAACCCTGAGACCTCTGAGAAGATTAAATGCCTTCAGCAAACATCTGCCCCTCCCAGGAGCAAGCGCAGCCCCTCTTTGTATATTCGTCCCAGAATCAGCAGCCTGCCCTCCTCATACACAAACCTCCTGGGTTTTCAGCCCTTTTATGAGCATTTCCAGCAGATTTATGGTTTCTCCTGCAGTCAGCTCCATTACATGAATTCTTCCAACACATCCATCACAAGTCCTGCTCTCCCCCCCTTTACTTAGTCCATCTCCGAATTAGCTCTGAGAGCCACAGCACAGCAAGAACTTGATCACATTTATTTCTGTAGTGCTCCTCTGATGAGGTCGTAACACTTTCTGCCCATGTAAGAAGGCAGAGGCAAACCTTCCTAGGCAGAGGAATTAACTACAGATGAGCCAGCCGAAGCCCAGAGGTAAAACTCAAGGAAAGCAACTCATCTAACATCTGCAGCACAGCCAGACCACAAAGGTTATGAATAAACCCAATTCTGTGGCCACAACAGTGCAGAAAGTCTTTTACTGACCCCTCCACCTTGTCATCTACTTAAGTTGCCCCAGCTTTACCGAGTAGGGAACAGGAATCCAATGTAAGAGGCCAGTAAACCAAGTCCCCTACTTTAAAGCAGTTGTAATATACTTTTCCATACCAGAAGGAAAGCTGTAAAAACTGTTTCTAGATCTATACAAGCATTCAAATCAGCAAAACTGGGAGGAAAGGAACTGAGCAAAACAGAGAAGAGTTATTTTTACCTCTTTTTTTTTTGCTGCTTGCATCACACTCCTGCATGCACCCCATGTCTCTGCAGGAGGTACTTAACATAAGGCTGCTTGCTCTGGTTCTAATATTTGAAACTGGTATATTTATCTGCCTGGTCAGAGGCAGAGTGACAAAATGATGATCTGATTTGCTAAGAGCCATGTGGACACAGGCTTACACAGACTAATGTATGAAAACAGAATTAGGATTCAGCTAGCATTTCATCCTTGCCACTGCATTTTCTGGGTGCCTGTCTTTTGCTCCATTTGTAAACATAATTTTGGCTTTGACTCAGCAAAGGACTGAAATGTATTTTAAGTTTCTGTGTATGCATTACTTGAACTATGTCCTGCAAACATGTTCAACAATCAGAAAGATCAAATCTTTTATAGTGTCAAAAAACTGCTTTGTAGTTGGATAATGAGCATCTATTTAAAACCCAGGGGTCAGTTTCTTGTTATTAGTGGTGATTTCAAAAAAGGATGTAAAATCAATTTTTTAAACAAATTTCAAATGAAAACCTTTTCAACATAAAAATATGTTTGAAGTGTAAATGCACATCTGAAGCAGATCCCATTCAAGTGAGACTTCACAAATAAAATCTAATTCTTCCAAGCAACTCCCAGGCGAATTTAGCCCTCCAGCCCCAGACACAAACTAAACTTTGACACTTGAAAGGGGTAAAATCCTGGCCTTGCACAAGCCAGAAGTTTTTTGCTACCAGATCCATTGTCCTAGGTTGCTATCTGAGATTGGAATGCCAAGGCAGTGGGCAGGGCAGCAGCTTGGAACCCAGCACAGGCTGCACTGTTCCCTGCTCCCCCGCCAGCGAAATGCCACTATGGACACCCTGCTGCCTTCAGAAAGCACTTTGATGTCTTCAGACAGTAATTGCTACCAAGTCAAATGTTAAATACTGTGCTGTTATTTCTCAGGACTGTCCTCACGGCACAAATAGGGGAAGCAGAGAAGAGGGAGAAGAAATATTACAGGCTGCAATCATCCTGTTGATGTTCAAGTTACTCCTGAGAATCGTCCCACTTAGACCAGAACACCTCCAATTAACTTGCTAACTAATACTGTAAATGTCAAGAGGTAATTACAAATAGCTTATCTATTTTAATGAAATCTAATTTTAAAGTGTCCCTTGTGATTCCATTCTCCAGACACAGCTGGGTCCATGCTCCTGAGGGCTTAGACACAAGATCCCATTACTGCAGTCTCACAAGCTGCTCTGTTTCAGATGGGAGGTAGTGGCAGTCCTGGTCATGGCAAATCTGAGATGATTCAACTTTCTTTACCCTGGACAGTGAAAGAGGGATGAAAGACTTGAGACCTGCTTGGATTTGCCATAAAGCAAAAATTCACTGATGCTAGGCATAACAAGACCCCAAGACAGCTAGAAATTTGGTATGGATATGCCTATATCATCCCCCTACAGCATCCTCTCCAAAGAGGCCAAAATGCCTTTAAATGAAAAACTCAGAGGAGAAACAAAGATAATTAATCAAGAGTGAGAAGAGAGAAAAGAAAGGAAAATGTTTGTCACGTTCTCTCAGTGCACACCAAATCCTGGCACATGGATCTCCTCCTCCGTGGCTGGAGTTACTCTATGCAACAATTCCTGGCAAACCCTGCCCAGCACCCTCCTGTCCTTAAAGTGCCTTCCTCCCCCCTGTAAGACACATCATCCTCTTCATGCTCCTTCTCCCCCTCCTCTTGGCAGTTTCCCCTTCCACCCTTCAAGCTGTGGATTCACCTCTCACTTGCTCTCCTCCTCCACCTCTCCCCGTAAAGGTCCCACCATATCCGGGCAATTCTTTTTTTAAAAGAACATAATACAACTGTGAGCAAGGAAATGAAAATAATATTACTAATAATATAGTATTAGTCTGCCACACAGATCAGTTGATCCATTGAGACACATCCTTTGCCCCAACCCTTCAGGCAGCTACTTTTCTCTGCAGCCACCAGCTCATGGAGGCAGGAACCACACATCTGATTCAGTTTGGGATAAATCACGAGAAGGCTGTGGAAACCCCACATAATCTTATCTCTCTCCATTGGGGCCCTCTGATGCACCAGGGTGGAAAGCAGCAGCTTTTGCAGCTGCTAGTGCAAGACTGAGCAATACTTACAGCTGATTGTAATTCCAAGCTCTACACCTCTTTTCTTGGGCAATTTAACGTGGAAAGTACCGCTGCTGGGTATGACAGACTCTATAAAACCAAAAACAGACAAGAAAAGAAAAAAGGAGGAAAAAGAGAGTTTTCAGTTGCACAGATGGCTTCTTCAGAACCAAGAAAACGCATCCATAAAGCTCTGCTCTGTTGGTTCAAATAAGGTTATCTGAGGCCCTGTGGACTTAAGGTTGAAATTTGGATTCTCATCAAAAATACATGCTCTGAACATCAAGTGAAGTGCTCACATCATGATGTATTTCAAGATTGAAGCATCTCTATCAACGTAAAAGGAAAAAACTTTAAAACTTTTTTTTTTAATACAAAGCTGCACTTTACCCCCAGCCATTAGCTTTGGCTCTCTCCTGGCTTCAAGGCCATAAATGAATATAAATATTATTCATATTAATGAGCCAATATTTGAAGTGCAGGTATCCTCTTCATCTGCTCCTTAGGCTTATCTCAGCCAAGTGGTGAGGACAAAACATTTATGAAAGGATCAGAAGAAAAACCCTCCATCTTAGTGCACATTGGAGAACAAGAAGAAATGGAAAAGGTCCTCACAGGGCTTCTCACTCTTCCCTCTGAGCTCTAGCAGAAACCTCACATATTTGTGTGAATACAGTCCCTCCTACAGGTCAGCAAAGGCACTGGAAGAGTCCTGCTGGTAGAGATGAGCAGCAATTCCTTTGGCAACATACCTGCGACGTCAAACTCAATCTCGAGCACCACTTTGTTCGTGAGCGCGGCATCGCGCAGGAGCTGGTTGGCCTCTTCCATGGTCCCGTCCTCAGTCGCGATGCCGTTGATAGAAAGGACTCTGTCTCCTACCTGTAGCAGCCCACACCTGCAGTTCACAGCAGGAAAAGAGGGAATGGGAACAAGGAGGCAAGGAAAAAGGGGAAAGGAGGAGAAAAACAACCCCACAACCAGCCATGAGTTACTTTTGCCAGGCCAATCTGTTACGAGACACACAAAGTAGTGACAAATCCTGCAGAAGTGGTCCCAAAGAGAAAATAACTCATTTTGCAAAGCCCGTCCCAGTGTCCCTGGAAGGGCACAAGGAAGCAAATCCTTGTGGTTTTCTAAAGTTCAGACACGCTTTGGTCCTAAATAACCATTTCTGGTCACATTTCCTGCAACATCCAGGGGGGAAAAAGAAGTAACCCTCATCTTCCTAAAAGTCAACACCATGGTTGAGAGATGAGAGTGATAAATAAAAAGGCACGTGCTCTCCTTCCCTATCCAACCATACACGACTCTTCCCACGCACCTGCACCCTCTGGAACACAAACGGCACTGAAAATTGCACAGATTCCTCTGCCTAATACATGGTGAATACTGAAGCTACAATCCAATAAACTCACCAAAATGGCTCAGCAAATTGGATAAGCATTTATCCCTTCTAATTGCATTTCTGGAAGCCAAATGTGCATTGATACTGTTTAACTGCCTCGAAAGGCCAATATTATTCCGATGTGACGGTCTGACAATATAACCACAACCAACCCTTTGGGGCTTTTGGTTTAGACCCACTTTCTCCAGAAAGAGAGATCAGCAGGTTTTTTGCTTTGGAAGAACATGATGGCAAGGCTATGTTAGAGATGTACTGCTACAGCACGGTTTGTCTCTCGGGACTCATCTTTATAAGCAATGATTTTTTCACACATGAACCACTACACTCCTACATTCACTATCCATACACATTCCTCTTTTTTTTTTAAATATACTGCAACACCAGCACAATGATTCTCCAAGTTATCTCCCACAGCTCACCTGAGCTGGCCTGTGGCTCTGCAAAATCAAGACTGCCATGTTCCCTGTGACTGGCCATGGGAAATTGCTCATCTTCTCATCTTCCTTCTCCTCTATCAGTTGTTTGCTACAACCACATCTTTTCAGACTTTCCACTCATCACCTGTCTATAAGGCTGTTCACTTGTGCAGAGTTTGGGAAACCAAATCCACCATTAATGGAAACTACAGAGTGGTCTCCAAAATAGGTTGAGGGTTATGGCATCAAGTCTAAGGTTCACCTCAACATCTGGAGTTATTTTACCAGAAAGGTTTTCCAGAAGACATCAATTGTCTTGTTTTGAGCCTTCTCCAGAGAACCTTTATTCCCCTCCTGTGTAATGATCAAACACATTCTTTGCCTTCTCCTTCCTTCCACTAATACCTCACAGAAGACAGCTTGTTTTTCACTAAACCTTCCAGTCACTCTTCGTCACTCACGCCCAATTCAATTGTAAGAAAACACAGTACCACAGCTCCCAGGCACTCAAAGAGAACATCAAAGACAACGGACACTGACTGTATTATTCACCTCCAAACAACAGGATGTGTATGAAAGGCTGGGTTAACAAGAAAAAGTACATACACCTGAATTCAAGAAAAATGAACAAGCACAACAGTTTGTGCCAATGGCCCATCAAAAGTTGAGATATGAACAAGTTTGGAGAGAGCCTAGGGAGATTATTTTACTGGTAGGAAGGTATTAAACTTGCAGTATATTTACGCTGCTGCCTGAGTTCATGGCATCCATGTAAAAACGACAGCTATTTTATGAGATGTAAATTCAGAATTGTTTGTTGAAGGAGACTCAGATTAGAACAGACAACTCAATGATGTATAAATGAATTCACCCTTGTGAATAAATTACATCAAGTTTAATTACAGTCCTTTACTGGACTTGTGGCTATGCAGCCACATAGATGCACTTAGAAATATCAGCTTATAAATATAAAGGTGGCACGGAGTATAACAGAGATGACTCCTCTGTCACCCAGAGCTCTCTCGCTATGGCCCAAATGTACCTTTTGCAAAGGAGGGATCAACAGCTGCATCACTCAGACATCACTGTCATCTCAAGGTCACACAAGGACACAATCCATTTTGGCACCACTGTTTCAGCCACAAGGGCTGGGAGCTCACAGGATACTTTTACACTGCATAAAAGCAAACCTTTGCCACTTTTCCCACCAGAGCTGCCTTCTCACAAAACAACTGTTTCTTGTGTTTCTTCACTCAAAGTAGATTTGCCTGGGTGTTTTACAGCCAACAGCTCTGTTAGGTCAGAAGCATTTTATTTCTTTTACTATTAGCCTCAGTCAATCATAGTTGATTAAGCCCTGGTCTTGCAGGTTTATAAAACTTTGTGGAGCGAAGCCACAACCTTCTGGCTCCTTCTACAAGTGCAAGGAGGCCTGGTGTGCCTTATTAACCCTTCAGAATCATACTAGAGACACAGGTTTCCAGCTGTGATGTGCCCTTGCACTGGGAGCAGAGCCTGGGGAGCCAAGGGTCTTGCAGAGCTCTCCTTAGCTCTACAAGAATCTTCGGACAATTTTCCCAAAGAGAAGGCATTTGTCTCAGAGGTGCTCAGTCTGACATCAGAGCTTACAAAATGCTTTGAGATTATGGGAGTAGAAGTGTTTTAAAATCAGAAAGAACATGACTACAGGCATCACCTGAAGTGAAAGGTAGCCCTATGGACATGCTGGAGGCCATGATGGGAATGTCTCCCTGGGGTTGCAGAGATTTGCATTTGCCATGACTCATTTCTTGGGCTTAAAGACAGCAACAGAGCAGCGGAGGTGTCTCGCTAGATACAGAGCAGCACATATTCAAGCCTTGGGCAAGATATGCACTGAAGAGCTCACTCAGCATCATCAGACTCTGCGTGGTCACTCCAGCTGTGGGGGAGCAGCTGTGACCGTGGCCACAGTGCCGGCTGCAGACACCGATCCACTGTGCCCTTACAATGCCCCGAGTTGGCCTGCACAGGTCAGATGTGCTCATCTGAGTGTGTACCCACATCTGTGTCTGCACACTGGTGAGTGGATCTCCACCCCCACTGGATCAAAGCTTTGCTGACAGCTTCAGCCAGCTGCTAAACTTTGCTTTTGCAAACTACTCATGCTCAAAAGCCAGAAACACAATGATCAAACAACTGTGTCTGAGCAGAGCTAGAAAACATGTAACTCAGCAGGATGCATTGATTTTGGATACTAGGATGGAGAAGTCGGATACTCTCCCTCTGTTGCCAATGACAGCTGGGGGAGGAAGGACACAAAAGCTGTGTGCTGCAAGGCAGCCGAGAGGGATTGTCAGGCTTCTTCCCCTTCTACCTTCCTTGCTGATAACAGGGGCTGAATCACTGTCTCACTTGGAATCCAAAGGCTTCATCTTGCACCCAGAAAACAAAACAACAGGTGGGGAGGAAGGTCTATTAGAAGCTATTTGCAGTAAAACAAATCACAAGTCAGGTGGGTGAGAGCTTTTGCTTCAAATCGCCTGCCACAAGCTAACACAAAGCAGACAATAAATGTGAGGGCAGCCCAAACTCCCTGAAAAGAGGATGATGCCATGATCCTCCCTGGTAGTACTCACACTTGCTGGACACCCCAGAGGCAGCTCGTCCACAGCAAGCCAGATGGACAAAGCGAGTGTGAGTCACACGCTTGTACAGTAGCACATTCAGTTCCACAGGTTTTGCAGACTGTTTGTGAACATCCAGGTCAGACCCAGGCTGCTAAGCCTGATCCCTGTATCCCCACAGCTCACCTTTTTGGCAAAGAGCAACAACTGCAGCACAAGAAAGAGCACAGCCCAGCTTGAGCCAGGAGCCAAGCTTGGCAAAGGGGAGGAAAATAGCTCTAATGTCTTGGGCTGCAGCTGCAGCAGAACCTCTCAGGAACAGGGAATAAGGTATCCTGAATGATGGAGCAAAGAGCTCTGTGGAATACCAAGAAACAAAAAGTGAAATGAAAATATAAAACTGCCTTTTTCTCTTCACTACAAATCCAGTGCACTTATCACTTCAAGATGGGGAGGAAAGGCAGTGTTTTCCTGCCAATGAGGAAGAGCAGTATGGTTTAGGAAAGAACAAAATATACAGCAGAGATTTAATCCCCAAATCAAATCCAGGCAGCAAATGCAGAGAGGATTGCTCCCGGTCACCAGAAAGCGGCAGACACGAGAGCATGAATGCTGCTGGGTGGGCAGCCTGTGTGACACGCTGGAGCCAAGCAGGACTGCACCGCCAGTCTGTGCTTTCACTCCAGGCTTGGCAAGAGGATAAAGCAAAGCCAGGAGGATTTCAGCACATCTCCTTCATCCCCCAGGACAGGAGGTTTTGTTGCCCTCTGACTTATAAAAGAAATTTGGTACTTTGCAATGTGAGCCAAACTCTCCCTGGCAATCAAGAATTAAAAAAAAAAAAAAGGCAAACCACCATCACCTTTATTTTTAAACCCTCTTTGGAAACAAACAAATAAACAAAAGGCATAACAGGCTTAGAAATCTCTCTTAATCTGCATCAGGACAGCTCCTTTTCCTGAGCCAGATGCTTGTCCCTGTCCTCCTGTAGACACAAGCACCAGGCACTGATGCTCCACCTTGCCTCTGCATTGGCCACCTGGAGAAGCTACAATACAGAGACTGATCTGCACAGCAAGGACTTGCATTTCCTTTTGCAGACACTGTCCTTACCACACAACTCTACAACTCCCCCATGTGCTGTTTTTCTGGGCAGGCCTGGGGACATTGAACCATCAGCACATGCTGATGGGGCCATCAGAGAATTCTTCCAAGGAGGGGTCTGCAGCAGGTGCTGAGCACTGCCACGTCACTGCACCTCCAGCATCCCTAGGCAGGACAGACCACAGTGGAAATCACAGGTGGGAAGAGAAATCAGCACCAGGGCATTAAGTGCCAGCTCACTCAGCTCTCACTATTTCATCTGCCTAGTGAAACCAGCTCTCCTTTCCACCCCACAAGAGCTTAAGCCATGCTAGGACTTGATCTGCTTAGTAACAAAAGCCTTGCTAGAAGACACCTACATTGTAGTGCACAGGCACTCGAGCAGGCTCTAAATCCAGCCAGCAAGGGAGAACTTTAGCCAGAGCAGCTGGAACTCTGGGGCTGAGGCTCTGCAACTAGAAGAGTCAATGCTGCCCAGTATCCTCATGGGTGACACACAGCAGCTAATGCTGCTCCTCCCTTCTGCTCTTTTCCCAGCACTAGAGAGCCAAAAGCAAGAGTGCTTAACTGCAGCACCTACCTGCTCCTCAACCAGAGCACCCTCTCTACAGTTCAAAGACTTTAAGGCCAGTTTATATAGCTGGGCTCTACTACAATGAAACCAGTCAGAGACAGAAAACGTTTTGCAGGGGACTCTTTCCTCTTTCTGCACCAATCTAAAAGATTTATCTTTCAAAGAGAAACTAAAAAAAAAACAAAGAAAAAGTAATGGGAATGGCACTCTCACACAGACACACACTCCCTTCCTCCTCCTCCCAGACCAGCCGCAGCCTGGTGCCAAGACGTTCACCTGGGATGCGAGGGAGGCCACGGTCAGCCGACGAGTGCAGAAATGGCAGTGACAGTAAACCATGCCCAGTGAAGAATGGGAGATATTACAAGGATGATAGTAAATATCTAAATGAGCCTCTGAGGAGAGAAAACAAACCAAACCATGAAATGTTCAGCAGCAGCACCATCAGCATCCAAGGGCAAGGTCTCTAACCTCTCTGCCGGGCTGTCAGGCTCAATAAAGCGGACGAGAGGTGGGGAAGACAGAGTTTCGGTAGCAAAGATGCCTCCCTGGAGCTGAAGTCCGAAGCCATTCAAAGGGTCTCCCCTGAGCACCACCTCTGTTGTCTCTGTGTGGACTATCTGCCCGCCAGGACCCACCGTGCTTGAGGCCAGCGACACTAAGAAGAGGAGAGAGGCAGAAGGTCAGGGCAGCCACAGTCTGGGTCACAAACCTTGGTCTGGCAGTGGTGGGGACAGTGACCAAGGATGAGGGAGGCACTGACAGTGCTGAGACAAGCAGTTCTACCCCAGCTAACAGTTGACAAGGACAGCAAGGACAGCATGCATACCCCATTCAACACAGCCCCAGCCCAATGCCACTCTTACATGAGCTCTTGTGCTCCTTCTTTTTTTGCCTCCTCCTCAGCATGGTGGTGCGGGGGCTCATGGGGTGGGAGCTGCGAGGTAGCGTGTTCGAGTTCTGGCAAGGGAAGCCCTGCGCATTCATGGTGGGAGACGAGAAGTTGGCAGCCACCAGAGCTGGGGAAAAACAGAGCGTGTTAGGGATGTGCACGGGGAAGTGCAGCAGTGGGTTCACCTAACAGTGTCATGAAACACCTCATGGGTTCGGACTAGCTCCTTCTTTCCAGCTTCAGGACTCAAGACCAGGTGTTTGCTTCACACAGTTTGGACACAATGCAAGTCTCCTCTTTCCCATCTTAATTCCTTAAGACAAGAAACCTGGGGCTGCACAGAGCCTGCTTCCTGCTAGAGGTGGGTTTGCAGATTTTGAGGTAGCCATAATCCTGCTGCCAACAAGTGTGTGGCACCACGTCTGAGCTGGTTGCCATATCACAATCCTACAAACCACCGGAGATGCCCTCTCTGTCTCACAGAGATTCATTTTTGCCATATGAAACCTGGCACTCGAACATGGGGTTAAAGGATGGGCACATGAGTCTGCCAAACACACTGCTCTTGTTCCAGTTACCAGATCAGTGTGTGCTGGGCTGCAGATACTGGTTTTGTACTCAGCACTGGACCCACAGAAATGGACCCAGTGACCGAGGAGGAAATAAGTGACAAGTCAGGCTACAGAGCTGGGTATCACAGAAATGGAGGGGCATAACATGAATGTACACATGCAGGACTGGGACAACATCATGTGGGGAGGTTACATTTGCAGTAATCCTGTCCAGATGTCTGGTTCCAAGTGGGTGTCTTGCAGTGTCCGGGGTGGTGAGTGTGACAGTAGTTGACACAGGGGTCCCAGCAGTGGTGGTGGTCACTCTTCTGCACCTTGACTGATGGCATCCAGGGGAGCAGAAATCACCACAGGCGGGAAGGAGTAGTGAGAGAAAGAAAAGGTAAGAAGCATAAGCCAGGAGATGGTAGAAAAGAGCCTCATCCTGGCTCTGAACAAGTCAGGACCCAACCACAGTATGTCAAACACCAGAAGCAAAAATGCAAGCCCACTAACCTCATGACACTTGATGTAAAGTGGCACAAATCCACCCATTTCCCATAAAAAACTCCGCATCCTGTGCCAACGGCCTGACTAAGCCACACTGGCAGTGCACACACGTCATTATCATTTGCAGTCTGTTGTGCGACGTGCAGAAGCTCCATCCAGAAACAAGTTCCCCACCGAGGCCATCAGCATTATCCAACAGCACCGGGGAAGCTCCTTGTGCTGCTTCCCACCTTGCTGCTGGAGCTGCCCCCCCTGTGACAAGGCTCAACACCTTCTACATGTGCCAAGGGCTGCTTTGAGCACTTGGCTTCAGCATTTCGTTGTTTAGCAGCTGCTCTTGGCTGGGCATGCACAAAGAGATGAAAGAGAGGAGTAGCAGAGGGCTGCCTCCAGCTCACCAGAACAAAAGGGGGTTTATAAACTACTGCTTAAAGGCAATAAGGAGGGCCACCAGCACAGGAAAATATGCCAATGCTGTGGCAAACAGTAAATGAAAGCATGGCACCAACATGGCAGACCCTGTTCAAGGACACACAACTTCGTTGCTTTAATTTCAACCCTAACCCCAGCACATGCTGGCAGAAATCTACTGCAGTGTGACATCCAGCATCTGGAAATCCCTTGCCCAGGAACTGTGACTTTGCGACACCAAGTCATGATGCCACAAGTCTCTTCTGAAGTGACTCCAGCACTTCCCAGGCACAGGTCTCTTGTCTGTTCTCACTGATGCCCCTGGGAAGCACAGGGTCAGTTTAGTTTTCCCTGCCCAACAGCACCAGGTGTTCTCTCCTGAATCTCTGCACCACACTGTCTGGATCTATTTTCTTCTGAGAGGAATTTCTGGCTAACGAGCAAGATTTCAAGCATCTGTTTTATTCAGCTAAGCATGAAGAGCATCCCACAGTGGAGCATCACTGCAGCCACGGTTCATCCCAGAATTCTTAACCTCACAACCACTTGCACTGACTGGCAAGCACTTTCCCAGGATGAGATCTCCTCCAGGCTCTGGGTTCTCTGAGCAGCCTTGGCACTATCAGAACCTTCTGAGGCTGCAAACCTGGGACAGGAACTTAGTTTATTTAATGAGTCCACACAGAGATCTCCTCTAAAGGTCATCTCTTAGTGCCTTGAACAGTGGAAATCCATTTCCTTTGTGTGCATCACAAGCATTAAATCATTTAGGTCAGGTTTTCCTGCCAATTACGGTGATTATATTTAGACTTTGCTAAACATTTACTGAGTTTAGCACTTAGTCTATCAAGCTTTTAAAAAATACACTTCCAGCTCTAGGGTTTCTATTTTGTGGATTCAAAAGTAAATTCAGAGACAGACAGCTTTTAAAAACAAAAATAAAATTAATAAATGCAGCTATATTTAGACAAAAAGCAAAGTTCTTAATAAAATTAAACATTTGGAACATGAGGGTCAGAGCTTATGGGCATATATACAAAATAATTTAATCCACTTAGAATAACTAAAACTCTTCCATTTGTCTATAAATTCTTAGCTTACATCTGACAAAAGAAAAAAAACGTGCCTTTGAAGCTCAGCTGCCAGTGCATTGGAGAAGAGAAGAGATTTTGGACAATTCTGTGATAAAAACCTACAACAGCTTTTCCCAATCTTTCACACATCATCCCCGCCTGAGGATACCCATCCATCCCAGCACTGCTCCTGGGCACCATCTGCTCCCATTGATCTTGTGAGCAGGGCATAATCCTCCCACAAACTCTCCCACAAACTCTCCAAATGCCCCCAGAGCCACAGAGAAAGCAAACTCAGTTTGACAAATCCCATGCTTCAGCATTAGGTCATGTTTTTGCATGGCCACTGCAGTTTCAGATCCTTCTCCACCTCCTCAAGAAACAGATGTTCATTGCACAAGAAGCCGCTCTTAAAAAAATATGATGACAAACCCCATGCAGGCACAGGCTGGAAGGACTCAGTAATGCAAGTGCTGAACAGGAATATATCTGCATGATCTCCTCTCTCAGCTGCTTTCCCTGGGTTTCACTTGCTTGTTACCCACAACATTTTGCTCTTGCATGGTCCATTTTGCCTTACTGCCCCTATTTGTTTCCCTAAACTCAGAAAAAGCAGCCTGTGGAGTTGGTACTCAGTGCCTGGAGCAGAAGGCAGGATCTCTCCCAGGTCCAGACACCGTTTGTCAACTTTGGTGCTGCTCCTCAGCTACTCACCATGAGCTGCATGGTGCCATAGCTGGTTATACCACCGAGGAACAGGGGCTTCCTGAGCTGCTTCTCCTGCCCAAAGTGCTCTCCTTTCTGTCCCCACCACCCCCCATCAGCACTGGAGAAGGTTTGAGCCCAAGCACTGGTCTCCAGTCACACACCTCTGCCTCCTAACAGCCACATGGAAGAACAGAATCCCTCACACGTTAAAGAGTTTAATCAAAAAAGTGGGAACAATTGTTATATCTCTTCTTTTTCATAGTTGTGTGTTGCAATTATTCTCCCAAGTTTTTGTTCTGTATTTCTGCCACAGCAAACTGATGTGATCTATGGGGGGTTGGGTAAAAAGGCTCTGATCACACCAAGCTGTCCTTCCACAGAGCCTCCTTCTTCTGGGCTGCTGCTGAATGCATATATTTTGCAAGAAGATTAGGACCAGGGCACTAATGGAAGGAGGAGAATAGTTCATTTTAACAGCCATTGAAAAAGGATTATAGCTTTCCATTTTTTCTTGGGCACAAAGGTCAAGTCATCCATTCCCTTTGTTAAACTGCTTTAATTCTGCACAAATTGGACTGGACATGTACAAGATTTATTTCTAGACATGGAGATGTTATTGGGTTTTATGTTTTACTGTATCACTTTAAAGAAGACAACACAGATATTTTCCTCCTTTCCCCAAACCACCCTAGAAGAGAATGAAAAGAGCAGCTGTGCACAGGGCTACTGTGCACCAGTATTATTAAAATGCATGTCCCTGAGAGACAGGTGGTTGAAAATGGTTGAAAAAAGGGCTGGTACTGAACAGTCACACCCAAAACACCTGAATTTTAAGACCACCAGTATGGACTGTAATGAAAGTGGAGGCAAGAGTTGCAACAAATACACTAGTACTGAGACTATGGTCACAGTGAAATTTATATAAGAGCCCGAGACAGCTTCTCATGTGGAAGAAGAAACTAAAGGTGGGAAACAAGAATGCTCACATGGGTGAATTCTTAATCATGTTTACAGGCATTTTGGGCTTGATCTCACTAGAGCCAGAATTTACTTTCTCAGTGTTTCTTTGGTAGAGGTGGTGGAAACCAGCAGCTACAGATGAATTCACTCTACCCCTGGCTACTCAGACAGTTGCCACTCAATCAGCCTGGTCTGGAAGATGAACACTTACATTACAGCTTTGGAAGTCCACTGACCCAGCCTAGCTACTGACATGTCGTTTTCAAAGTCTTACCAGGCATCAGCAAATAAAAACTGAGCTTGGAAATAGATTTGCCAGCACCAAGGTTGTTTTCCTCCCTCTCCATTAGAGCCTCTTATCTGAGGTACTAAGGAAGTGGCTTGCACAGCACTGAGCACTGCAAAACCCTGGGATTCCCATCTCTGATTTCCCCATTCAAGCACAGATGTTACCTCTTTTCCCTATTCATATCCTTGAAGAACGTCATCTAATCACATGCATTTGATCAAAACATCAATTTTTTCCCCTCCACAGATGTCTCTCTTTGGAATCTGCTGCCAGCACTCAAAAGTAGCAAGACCCAAGTAGGGACCTAAAGTGAGTTTTGATGGTGACCAACAGTGTTTTCGCAGAGGACAGACCTGTTTCTGGAGGCTTCAAAGGCAGCCTGCTTTGGTGAACAGGTAATATCTCCAGCTTGACATTTTCTGAAGTGGCAGCTAAAAGCTGAGTTGCCTCTAACAAGGAGCAGTGCTCTGTGCTCGTGCCATCGATGGAGAGAATGTGGTCACCAACGTGCAACGCACCACATCTGCAAAGGAAACAGCAAGAGAGGTAATCACACATGTGGCCAAAACCCACGTCCTTACAGCTGGGAGCACACATACAAAATCCAACTGCAAATAATTGTGTGAATTCTTGCGAGATTTTTTTCATATGTAATTTTTAACTTCCAATTTGAACCTTAGGTTCAAGCATTGCCCAAAATACCAACTAAGATGGTTCGTGTTTCAGTCAGTGGTGCTGGTGGTTTGGGAAAAATCTTTCAGGTTTGTAACAGTGCCCCCTCATAGCTAGTTTGGATGGCTGAGGGCTCACCCAGAATCATAATTAATCACAGAATATGCTGAGCTCTAAGGGACCCACAAAGATCATCAAGTTCAACCCTTAGTCCTGCAGAGGACCATCCCCAAGAGTCACACCATGTGCCTGAGTGTATCATGCAAATGTTTCTTGAGCTCTTGGTGCTGTGATCACTGCCCCACAGAGCCTGTTCCAGTGCCCAACCACCCTCTGGGTGAAGAACCTTTTTCTAATATCCAACCTAAACCTCCCCTGACACAACTTCAGGCCATTCCCTTGGGTCCTGTCACTGGTCACCACAGAGAAGAGATCAGTGCCTATCCCTCCTCTTACCCCCACAAGGAACTTATAGACTGCAATGAGGTCTCCCCTCAGTCTCCTCTTCTCCAGGCTGAACAGCCCAAGTGACCTCATCCACTCCTCATAAGGCTTCCCCCCAAGGCCCTTCACCTTTAAGTCCTAAGAGCCAGCAGTTCAGCTCAGCAACATGACTGACCACACGCAGTGCTGCACAGCAGTCTGTCTGTCTGCATCCCCAGGTAAGGGTGACTAGCTGACTTGTCCATCAGGAAAAGGCTCCAGTCAGAAGCCATTTCACAGCTCCAGGGCAGTCTCATCTGAGGTTTCTAAAGCAGAGCTCATCTTTCACATGCACTGAGTTACATTCATTCCCTGTGAGGAGTGTCCACTGCTCTTGGATCAGGTATTTTTAGCACATGTAGTGCTAAGAATGTGTGGACATGAATGTTCCAAGGCAAGACAGCGAAGGATGGTATATAACTAACAAGAGGACGAAAAAGCAGTGGAGAAAGGAAGAGCAGAGGTAGGAGCAGCCTGTTCAGATCTGTACCTGTCCACCACGCTGGCCGGCTTGATCTTGTCGATGACAATCACCTGCTTGTTCCGGTGCATGGCTGTCGTCAGTGTGATTCCCAGTGTAGACCCTGGAGTCTTTGCTATCTCAACTAGTAAAGGACCAGAAGCATTTGCTACAGTATCTGCAAAACAAGAGAGCACCTGAAGACACTTCTCATACAGACTTTTCCATTTCTAAATGCAGGGGTTGTCCAACAGTGCTGACTTGCCATGTGCATCAGCAAACCTGTAGTTTGGGCATCCTACAGTCCGTGTCACGTGGTACCTTAACAAAGAAGTACATTCAAGAAGCAAAATTGCTTTTGCACAAAATCTATATTATAATGACGTGAAGAGATATTACAACAACTCGCTCATGGACACAACCCCCATCTCTCTTTTCTTTGGGTTAAATAGCAAGATTGAGGAAGAGATTGCTCAAAGGCTCTGCAGCAGTCACATCATCAGCATTAAAAGCACAAAAAAGGAAGATCAGGACACAGCTGTTACAGGCTTTCCCCCAAACAAGCAAAAAAGAAAAGATACAAAGATACAGGATCCCACTTTCTGAAGTACTCAGAAGCCTCATGGCTGATGACCAGCACACAAACCAGTCAACTCTTCTGTGTTTCAGCACCAGCTTCAAAATACCAGCTCAACTGCTCATTTGAGCTCCTCCAGTGTCAGTGGGAACAGACACAGCACTGTCTACCCGTGCGCTTACAACAGCTTCCTCTCTCCCATCAAACAATACAGGGGTAAGTCATGTTTAAAAGATGCATTTCTGCAATAAGCTTAATAGGTGCTGTAAGTGAGACTACGAAACTCCTACGAAATTGCACCTGGTAGTATAAGCCTGCACCAGACCTATCCATCTCTTCTGAGGAAGGGGGAGGAAAAAGAAAACCTGCATTTCTGGCTGATTAGACAGAAATTCCCTCCACCTCTATTACACACATTTGCTTCCAGATTACCTAAAGCCATCATAAAGAGGTAAGATTAACAAATTTGTTATTACCATCAGATATTCAACAACCAATAGCCCATGTGTAGTTGACCCCCACACAAAAGCACTCATGAAGGCCCAGCCATCTACTTTGAAGGAAAGGCCAGCAGAGCCCTCTGAACACCTGATGCCTCCTCAGCCCTTAATTATTCATAGTAAGGCTTTTCCCTTCCAAAGCTATGCTCCACTAAAAATGCTGATGTTACTTGGCTCCAAAGCTTGATGCATGGCTCATTCTTGTTCTCTGATAAATGGGAGCACTAATGCAGATCCGGGAAACTAAGCCGCAGCAAGGTCTTTCCTGAGATTTGTTGAAGGTGCTGAGTCTCTGGAGACAGAAATTTACCTTGGAAATTCCCCTTGGGGATCATCCAAGGGATGTTCAGGCTCTGGTCTACTCACCATGGCCTTTTTCACAGGGGAGGAAGGAGGAGGAATGAGCCACGTTAAAGGTTATGCAGGCTTCAAATAAAACAGTGTTTATTCTCTGATGTAAAGGACCACTGGGGAGATCTGCAGGCCCTGGTAAAAAGCACAGTCCCAGTTTAATCAAAAGATGCACAAAGCACCCAGCTAAAGCCTGCAGAAGGTGCACTTAAGCCTTTGTTGGCAAAGGAAACACCAAGAGACTGAGGATCTATTCCGACAGCAAACACCAGCTATATGTTAGCTTTGCTGCCTGTGTATGTCCAGTACATATCCTCTGAAGAGGGACACAGATTTATATCCCTCCAGCTGAAGGGAAGAAGGTAGGGAAAATAAAATCATGAAAAGAGCTAGCTGGAGTATTACACCTTTCTTTGCAAGGAAAATACCAACTCCTCTCCCTTTTACCCAGTGTCCAAGCTTCTCAGCTTTACTAAGTGTTTCCCAGGGAGGTCTCAGCATGATGGTGAGAAGAAAAAGCCTCAGGGCCTCAGGACTGAGGTTACCAATAAGACTGTAAGAAACCACAGTCCTGCCTCCAGCCCATGGTCACTTCTCCCACCACACACAGCACAGTCCACCTCACCATCCCTTTTAATTCTCATCTCCAGTGGCATAGATGAGAATTGCTCCAAATCCATTTTATAGAGGCATTTGTTGAGGAAATACCAGCCAAGACTCTATTAATTATTCCAGGGAAAGATTTGGCTCGAATCAAAGGTCAGGAGTCTGCAATCCAGCAATATTTGTGAGGTGTGATTAACACGGGGCTATTACACTCAAGCTAATTTAAAAAGAAACACAGAGGGGACAGAGCAGGCCATGCAATAACTTTACTGTAGGGAGTCAATGGGCATTGCTGCATTGGCACCATGAGCTGTTTCTGCACCATCACATAAAGCTGCAACCTCCCAGGGGGACACGAAGGGCCATGCAACATCTGCTCACACCCATAAGCTTGAGGGGTACTCACTAGTATTGTGGTGGATACAAGGGAAACAGAACATGCTCCAGGTTCTCAGACACCCCAGTGCCAAAGACACAGGAGAGCTGATCACCTCACCACTCAAAGCTGGGGGTTGGCAGGTGTTTTCTAGAAGATCTTTCTCTCAACAGCTTATTTTGGAGGAAATACTGGGGGCAGGTTTCCTTCTTGCACTGGGTTTCTTTGAGACCTACTTGGCTTTGCTCACCTCCCTAAGGAGGCTCTTGTAACCAGCCTGGAAAGTGCAATTACCTGGGGAACAAGTGAGGTGTGATGGTTGGGATGATTTTTCCCTGCTGTAATGCAGTTTGGGAGTGCAGAGAAAATGAAAAGGGAAAAGGGGAAAGGGGAAAGGGGAAAGGGGAAAGGGGAAAGGGGAAAGGGGAAAGGGGAAAGGGGCCTCCATTGCAAATGCAAACAGAATAAACCAAAAACTCCTAGAAGGATCAAACCAGGGAGCTGCCCCCTTCCTGAAACAGCTCTTGTTCCCTCCAGCTTCACAGGCACATGGAGGCATTTGACTTCCTGGATTCCTCTTCAAGCCCTTCAGACCCTCAGCAGACACTGAATGGTCACCCATTTGTGGGACCCTACCAGCCCTCCACCCCATCAGCAGGAATGCTCCAGAGGCCTAGAACTCCTCAGCCTAAAACTGAGTGGGTGGAGGGGCAGCCAGGGGAAGAGAGAGGAGGAGGAGGACACAACAAGTTGATTTGCTCATCCGTCATCTCTGACTGAGACCTTTCCCCCCTCATGAGTCAACACTAAGAACTTGCAGCCCAGTGCCCCAGTTCGTGGCACACTCCACTTATTTACAGAGTTACTATTCAAATACCATTTTCTGGCTGATCAGCTTATTTGTGGTGGTTTGTTTTCTTCTTACCCTCCCTTTTTAAAAGGCCCATAAGATAGAGTGCCACCACAGGAAAGCATCTGTTCATTGCAAGGTTTATCTGGCATCAGCAAAGGGCAGAGATTTTCCCAATGCCCAAGGGAAATGCATGCCCAGTTGGCACTCCTTTTAAATGGGAACGGCAGATTAATTTAATTCCTTTAGTAGTCTTGAGAAATCTCAGCCTATTTGATTAAAAGCCTGCCATGGCCCCATCCTACTCTGGCCTCTCTGGAGAAATCCCAAAAGCTGGGGGATGCTCGGTGGCGATGGCAAGCAACTGCCATGTCCCTCACACCAAGAGCAGGGCTGGCCCCATGCAGCTCTCAGTTTTGGCTGGAAAACCACACAGCCAGCTGGGGAACACTGTGATTCAATGCTCCCCCGCAGCAACCTTGGTCTCTCACCAAGGACAGATGCAAAAAACCAACTTTCCCTCCTCGAGGGTCAGCTCACACCTTCCCAGCATGTACAGCTGCAACAGAGAGTGCGATGTAAAAACCTCTATTTTCCCTAGGGATGAACAGGCCAAGCACCACTTTGTGGTGCCCAGCCCCTTCACCAAGTTTTCAAAATGGGAATTAAGAGTGCTTCCTTCATGCTAAAAATATGCCCACACCACTCTGAGCACCTGCTCTTCCCTTCCCTCATCATCTTCCTGGGCTGGTAAAGAGAATGGCTATGAACTGGGAACGATGTACTCATGTCCCATTGCAGTTATTAGCTGTTGCCTGGCAAAACTCTCTGCAGAGACTGTTTTAAGCTACATGTTCTGCATCATCTTGCCTTAAAAGAAAGCAGGACAGGTATATCCTTTTACAGGGTTGGGGAGAGCACTCTCCAGGCAGAAATTATCCAAAAAATGGGCTGTTTTTACATCTTGGGAAGTATCTAGTTCTGGTCCACAATATAGCAACACAAGATGGAGAATCACTGCATAAAACCCTGCCATGCCTCCATGTTCACACAACCCTAACAGTTTCAGGTGGGAGAGTTACTCAAGAAGAAACACCAAGACACCTTCATGGCTATTTTTGCTCCAAGTCGGGTTTTAAAACATTTAGCTTTCTGCAACATAGACTCCAGGGGACCACACAAACAATAACCGCCCCAAAAGGCCCATTTCCCACACACTTAATTGTTTGCTATTGTTCAGACTTGAAAGCTCTGTGCAAAATCCCACCTTATTTCCACCTGTCCCCTCCCTGGAGCAGCCTGTGAGGAGAGAAATGGACATCCTTTCCTGACCATTGCAGCCTTACTCCAAAACAATCACAGAAAGGTAGAAAATAGCGTTTTCCATCATTTATCATGAACACCAGCCAGTTTCTAAAGATAAGCTGCTCCTGTAACATGGCAGAATCCAGGCAGAGTGCAAGAAACTGCTGAGGCATCAGTGTTTCCTTCCAGCTCTCTCATGGAGAAGGTGTCTGTGTGGCACACAGCTGCCCAGCTCCTGGCAGCCACCTCCCCCAGGGGAGAGCTGGTATGTCCGTGCTTGTGGAGCTTCTGCCAAAAGGAAGGGGAAAGTTTGAGGGAAGGAGACTCAACAGGAAGCAGAAAGCCCTCAGGGCTGTCAAAAGGAGTTCCCTTATCCTGATGCAACCCTCTTGCACATTGCATGGAGCGAATTCTGGTGTTCTCAGCTCTCTTTCCCTGGGGGTGACATGGTATCCAACTCTCTCAGCTTCAGATCCTTTTCATTTTCCTCCACACTGACAAATTAGAAAACAACCTGATGGACTCCTACTCCTCACTTGGATTCCAGTCTCAGACATGCTGGACTGGTTTACAAGATTTGTGGAAAAGACCCCAAGCTAGTCCAGTTCACGGTTCCAGTGGAGGCAGAAACCCCTCTGGAGACATATGCAATATCAAAAACTAACCCACAGCTCAGTGAGCTTCCAGAACCAACACAGCTTCGAACTCTGTGGTAACCTTAAACTCATTAACAACACTCCCTGCAGTAACAGCTCTGTGCCACAAAGCCAGTTCAAAATGCCTTTACAGTAGCTAATAATAAACCCTTTCCCAGGGCTTGAAACTGAAAATCAAATGAAAAAAAACCTCAACCACCAACCCACCAAACCCTCAAACTTAATATCTACTCTGTAAAATGCTTTTTAGAAATGCCCATCCTCTGCCCTCCAGTAAATTCTGTCTTATTTGGGGTCAATCTGTTGATCACCCCTCATTTATTTCAGAAGCAGATCTGAAGTAACATTTCTAAGAAAAATAGCTCCAGAATTAAGCAGGGTCAAAATTCAGAACCAAAGCCAGAGCAAGTCTCTGTCTCCATGCAGTTCACTCCCCTGCACACATTTAATAGCCCTATTTGCAGTGCTGGCAGAGTGCTCCAGCCTCCTTTAACTCTGACTTCTCCTATGCCCTCTTTGCCTACATTACAAAATCCCCTTTCCCCCCACTCCTCTAAAACCACTCATCATTCCTATCGAGACACATCACTGGATAAGAGCATTTCAAAAGCATTTAACTAATCCAGCTTTGAACTCTACCCCCTACACCCATGCTGGCAGCACATTGCTCAGCGATTTTTCCACTGGAACTGAATATCCCAATTACTGTCTCCAGTCTCACATACTTTCCAGGCAGTCTGTAAAAAAGATGCCATCACAACCATCTTGTCCTTACCCATGATGGTCACATCATACTCGATCTGGAAGAGTGCCTCCTGGCTGCACTGCCGCAGGATGTTGAGGGCGTCAGCGTGGGTCATGCTGTGCAGAGGGATCCCATCAACGCTCAGCAGCCTGTCCCCAATTTTCAGGGACCCTTCCCTGTAAGAAGCCACAGGCAAAATTTTTTTTTTTATATGTATTTATTTATATTTAGATACATAATCTATGTATGTTTATATATTTATCTATATTTCTACAGATAAATTAGCTATATATCTATATAACCAATATATAAATACATAAGTATATATATTTTTGTGTGCACACACATGTTTGTGTGTATGTATATATATATATACACACATATTAAAAAGTCAGTTAATCTCATTCTGTAGGAATTGAATACTCATTGGGACAATAGTCTGGGCTATTTATAGTACAAGGCCCATCATACTAAATTATGAGCATGAGTGTAGATAGACTGGCTCCTGCTTTCCAAAATAGCATCAGCGATTCATCTGCACGGGGCTAATGAAGTGGCTGCCTCTGGAAGAGGAGTTTCTGCTTATAACTATAACATCTACACATGAGTCAGCCTGTGAGCACCGGGTCCTTCCTCCCCACATTCCACAGGCCACCTCTGTCATTCCACACCACCAGCATGAGAAGCCTTGGGGAGGCACCAGCAAGGAGGGCCAAGAATGACACACATCCGAGAGCAGGGTGAGAGCTGCAGGTCTGTCTTGTGAGAGCACGTGCCAGAGGTGTGACACGAGCAGTACCTGTCTGCTGGGCCACCCGGCCTCACGTAGGTGAGCACCAGAGGTCTGGACTTGTGCCAGTCTTCATGAGCTCCCCCTGGAATCAAACCGGGAAAGCCATAAGTCACGGGAGGTTTAAAAGTCTGAATGAGAGTGCTGAGAAAGAAGGGACATTATCACACAACAGCTGACACAGCCTGAAAGCAAAACGACTGCCCTGGATCAGACAGCTGGCAGTCCTTGAAGGCTGCAATGGATTCTCTCCAGGATATGCTTTTATTGCTCAGCTGAAGTTTATGACATTCACCGTCTTATTTTCCCACTTCCCAAATCACCTCTGCCAGTGCTTGTCCTCTCTGCTTTTCTATGGAGCAGCTACTAACCTCTCAGCACGAAGCCAAAGCTGTTGCCTTCCTTGTAGAGGGAAACTTCTATGGTCTTGGGAATAATGCCAGCACTGCTTTCTGGCACTAGAGGAAGAGAGAAAGACCCAGTTACCCCCAGATAAACCTTTTCCAACCATCCTGCAAAATGTATCAAAACTCATCCAAACATCATTGAAATGTTGAAAGTCCAGCCCAAAGCCCATATTGTATCTTGCCTATTTGGAAGCAAAAAGAACCCAACCCAGACACATGAACGAACCTTCATCAGAGCCAACCATCATGTTTTAGGGTGATTTCACCAGTTCAGTGTAGTGCATCTCCCCTCAAATTTGTCTCGGTTAATACTCTGACATTCAAGTAAAACCATCTCGTTTATCAACTGGCTTTAATGTGTTCAGCTTTTCTCAAAAGCTTCTGCCACAGATAGAAACTTATTAAAAAAAAACCCCAGCAGCAGCATAAGGAATCGAGTCACTGGCTGACCTTAAAGAAAATGAAAATCCCAAATCCTCAGTGCAAAAGGTTGGGGTTTTTTCCCTTACCTCTCATATTTTGGATTTAAAAAAGATTAACTGAATCTTTAAACTGATCCCAGGGGCAATTCAGTAATTTTACGTTAAATACACAGTACTATTTGTACAAAATACAAAATGTACAAAAGTAAAGAGAAAAAGAAAGAAACTGTTTCTAACCCTTTTGCCATCCTCTGCTATTTGATGATTTATTGCACTACTGCAGGAAGTACAGGACAATTTCCCAGTCTTCTCCATCCAGAACTGCACATGGCATTTCAGCCTGGTCCACTCTGAAAATTCCTAATCTTCAAACCAAGTACCATGAATGGCCACAAGGATAATCAGAAAAAAATAAGACTAAGAACTTGACTTCAACCTGGCAAACTGGAGCTGAAAGCTGCCCTAGGCACATCCACACCAGCATTTCCCTTGGCTCAGGAGGGGGTTTTTGAAGTGAATCTCCCTTCCATCCTCACTGCCAAGGACCCTGAAGGCTTGCAACCTGCACCCAAATTAGGGTTAAACCAGCCCTTAAGCTAACCCAAAAGACATGGAGTGGAGGCATGGTACCACCCTACAGGCAGACAGCCCTGGGGATCAGGCTACAGCAAGGCCAAATAAACCTCCAAAACACTGTCCCCACTTTGCTCCTGCTGTGGTGCAGAGAGCTAACAGGGACACAGCCCAGAAATACTCCAGAAGGGAAAAGCTCAGGGCACAGGAAGGTTCACAGATAAGGGTTGATACTCGAATACCAAGAAAAGGGTATAAAGCATCCACAAATGAGTTCAGAAACCATTCAATTTCTGTCCTAAGTATCCAAACATGAAGTGCTGCAACAGCCTTTCATAAGATCAGCAGGAGCAGGGAAACCTAAGCCAGTATTAATCGGGGACTCAGTTTATTTATGAAAGAGAATGATACGACACAGTGGCCTGAAAACTGGGCCTGGACTTGCAAGATCTCTTCCAAAGAAGGAGATTACAAAGTGAGGAGAAAAATTCAAACCAACAAGCATGAGCTATTGAATTGCACTGTATTTCTGCTCTTTGCCCAGGGAAAGAGAGGGAGAGAGAGGCGAGTACACACAGCAATAACAAACCCTCACAGCAGATAAAAGCCCACAATGAATTGGAACCAGGCAATAATTGACAATCCCCTGTATTTTGCAGTGCTTCTTTGTTTGGATCATTCATAAACAGCCCCAATAATGTCACTGGAGAGAAGTCGCTATCTCAGTGTGCTCTTCCTGCTCATTCAGAGCCGAGGACATTTCGCGTCGCTGCTATTGATTGAGCCATGCGGCATTGGCACCGCTCCTCAGCTGGGAAGCACAGCTTATCAGATCCCTGACAGCCAGGCTCACAGACACAGGAAAAGGTTAAGAGTGGTCATGCCTAGGGAGCATGAGAACATGGAAAACTTGAGCCACAGTTGGCTTTAGTAGGGTTGTATGCAAAAGCTCACTAACATTTACAGCAGAACAGAGGGGAATGATGGATAGAGATTCAACTAATCCAGATTAGATTTTTCTCTTTTTTGGGCTTTACATATTAATTTATATCTTGAATACTTTTCATATAAAGGCAGCAGCTAGAGCAAAGCTACGAAGTGTAAGATAGCTTCCTATCTGGGGCAAAATGTTTAGATTTCATTAGTTTTGTTTTTCCTGTCATCTTATTTTTAGTTGTTCTATTTCTTCTGCCCAATCATCCTCTGATTGATCTGGGTAACGGAATGACTAATAACAGGGGAGATTGTTTTCACAGTGGAAAGACTGTGATGAGAAACTGTATCGAGGAATTTGTTTTAATCAGAAACCTCAATCATCAAAACAAATGAGGGCAAGAGCACACAGTCTCCCACATTAGGATACAAGCCCACTGAGTTAGGCTTGCCAGCTCCTGCCAGGGCCCCTTAGCTGGAGAGCAGATTGCTTCAGCTTCCCTTCTGAAAACACATAACACTTCAAAGCATCCTGAGGACTAACAGCACTTGCCACAGTTCCGAAAAGAGCATCTGGCAATACATGTTTAAGACTGAATAAAACCTCCCGTAGCCACGCTCCAAAAGGGAAAAAGAAAAACAAGCTGAAGCAGCATCAGGAGGCAGATTGGCCTGTGCTACCAAGTCACTCCGAGGCAAGACAGACCTAATCAGCCATCCCCTGCCGGTGTGCATGAACAGGCACCCACTGTGCTGGAAAAAGTGCTCTGCTCCGACTGCACACAGCTCTGCAGCATCCGCCGCCGCGCTGCGAGCAGATGAAGGCAACGTCAAAATGCCCCTGGACACTGCCTTGGCCATGGCAGCCAATGCACGAGCAAGTCCATCTGCACCCCGGGACAAAAAGCAGCCAGGGAGAGAGATCAGCGTTATCAGGGAGGCACCCACCGGCTGGCGGAAGCTCATACTCTACTTCCAGCACTACCCTTTCGCCCACGTTTTTCAGCAGGCTTATGATCTCATCATGTCGCAGCTTGGTCAGGTTAATGCCATTCACTGACTTGATGTAATCCCCGACGTTCAGCTGGTCGCTTCTGCAAAGAAATAAAAAGCAAAAAAAAGCAGTGGTAGCACAAAGACTCTGCTACATCCAGCCTGGGCACGGCTGGCTGGTAACTGGAGGAGTTTTGGAACAAGCCACCAATGCTGGGCTGATCTCAGCTGTCTGCTGTCTGATTGCATGTGTCTGCTATCACAAGGAAGTGCTAAAATTGAAGCCATCTATCTTTCCTGGTGGCAAGTGTTCAGATCTGTACATATAGCAACAATCGCAGCGTACGCGTTCGCAACCTCTCTTTTGTTGCTCAGTTCCCATTCATGCAGAGCAATTAGTCAAAGAAAAGCACACCAAGAGCTGTCTGAAGAAAAAGAAAACTTCTTTCCTTTTGCCTGTTTTCTGCAAAACTGTTCGAATATTCCTTCCCTTTCTCTGTTTCTTGGAACCTCTCTTTGCCCATTCCTTTTCTGAGCCAATAATGTTACTTACAGACTCAGTATTCAGAGCAGATACAATATTAAACCACTTAGCTTGATCAAGATGTATTGTACCATGCAGCTCTCCTGACAAGGCTGCCTAATTTCACAGAATCCCTAATATCCCTACACAAAATTTCAGAGCATAATTGCACAGAGCATAGGAAATAACTCAAAATAGAAGATGTTCTACTTACTGAAGCAACAACTTTGCATTCTGGGGCACTTGAAAAAAGGGAGTTGGGTGCCAATGACTTTAATTATAACTCTATTCATTCAGTAGCTGGAACGTGCAACTATTCCTCTCCAGTTCTGCTGTGCTCTCTGCATCCCATTTCCATTTCTCACCTTGCAGCCAGTCCTCCTGGCCTCAGGTTGGAGACTCTTGGCTTTCCATCTTTGTCTGTACCACCTGAAATGGTTAACCCAAGGGTGCTTCCTTCCTTCTTAATCAGCTCCACAATGGTGACCCCTCTGAACTCCTCTGAAAGATCAGGAATAAAGACAAACATCTCAGTGGAAGGCACATTCCTCCCAATCCCAAGGACATCCTTTTCCTAGAGGTGGTGATTTGTACAACTAGCACGAAGAGAAAACATCAGTCTATTTAAAATTAAGTTGTGAAACAGAAGTGTGTCCTGGTAGATCCACAGCAGTGTTTGCATGCAGGGCTGGCAGGCAGGACCAAGGAAGATAAAGCAGAGGAATGAGGGCTTGTGAGAGAATAAAAACCTTGTGTTTCAAGGTGCTGAAGGCAGTGGAAGAAATCAGAACCAGGATTATGGGATCTCAGCAATGGTCTAGGGAGATCACCTCACGGAATTATGCTTGATATGGAGTGGGGAGGGTGCTAACAGGGCTACATGTCAGGCAGTCACAGTCACATGCTAGGAAGATGCTGTGGACCTGCAGTAGCTGCCTGGATGGACAGAACAGGGTGGATCTTAAAATACTGTGATTAAAAAAATATCTTGAGACATCAATATAGTGTGAGGAGGGGTAGGATCCTGCAATCATTAGGGGAAGGAGGGGGAGACATGACCTGCATTCATTCACAGCAGTCTCCTCACCCATTTGCACCTGGTCCAAGTCAAACTCCCTATTACCCACCTCATCTACAGCTGGCATTGAGGACGAGTCACTTTTACAACATGACTGGTTCCACATGCACTGCCTGCCATAATACATATGTCCAAGTTTAGGGGGTGAACACCCCACACCTGCTGCACCAGTACTGCTCTCTGTGTGCTGCAGGCAGTGTATATTTTACCTTACTCTAGTCCAAGACAACATTCCTGTCTGTCCAGCACCTACATATAAGCCCAATCTGGTATCAGTTTTGATCCCATAACAGCTCATGTCTGGATTTTACAAAAACAGGGTCCCTAAACTATTCCATCTTCTAGATTTGGCATAGACAAGGGCAGTAAGTTAGCAGGAGAGCCAGCTCTGGCCCAAGGAAAGACCAAGAGCTCTGCAGACTTGGCAAAAGGCAGCTCTGCATTACTCCACATGACAGACCTCACATTCTTTGCTCAAAGGGTGACTAGCCCTGGGGCAAATAGGACGACTTCCACACCTTGCCATCTTAGAGCCTCCTCTAAGAAGCTTTTACACAATTTGTCTACAATGTGATCCATCCATCTCTACTGTCTCCCACAATTTTACAGGAGGAAACCAGTCACCCTCACACAGAGCACCTCTCCAAGGCTGTGCAGGAGAAGGTGATGATGGGCATTGGCAGCACATGACAAACAGCTGTCCCACAGATGTGGACTAAAACCCACGCTGCAAATGGCCCAGGAGCTTGTTTGCACAGCAAACCTCACCAGGCTTGGATGAGATGCTGTTTGGTGAGGGAACTTTTGAAACCCCTCGCACACTGTGATTTCTAGAGCAAGGCAGGGCCCCTTAAACAGCATATTGACAAAGAAGATCCATGCTGCTGCAGGGCTCTCTCCCTCCATCCAAAACACAGCCTCGTTTGGCACTGTGGTGCCTCATCACTAGCACTTTGCTCCTCTGTAAAGTCACCATGACACCAGAAATTGCACCTCACTTAGAGTCCTGTCATGTACTACCTGTTTTGTAAAGCACTTCCAAGAATAATCTGTGCACTTGATAATGTGAGTAGGGAACCTCTTTGCAATCTAGCGCCAGTCTGGCAGGCGCTTAGGCCCTGCTGGGCACCCATTTAACGTGGCACTGGCAGCTCATTGTAAAAATGTCAGGTCCATAATACTTCTGCTCTTTAAACTCAGTTTTGATCCCCTGCCAACCGCAGTAACTTAGTTTTTAATTCACCAACCCAGGATCCCAGGGGCTGCCAGAAACTTTGGTGGGGCTCCCCGCCGTGCTGGAAGGAACACCATCCGGCACTATCCTGCAAATTTCCTCTCAACTACAGACACGACTGATCAACACAGATGGTGCTGCAAGGGGAGATTATTAGCTCTTCAATGGGGTTTAATTTCGATCCTTGATAAGTGTTTAAAATGAGAGCTCCCAGAGTGCAATTACCCATTGTTACGGGTTCAAGGAGAAATCACTGCTTCAAAAAAAAGGGAAGTCCCTGAGATCAATGGATCAAAGTAAGCAATAAGGGATTTTGACTAATGCCTCTATAAATCTACTGCCACTGTCACAGACACACACAGATGTAAAAGTGAGCTGGTTATGGAGGATCTGGTCCTTCAAGACACAGCCTTTGAGTGTCATATAAGAGTAGTCTTGGATTTCTTCTGTTGCTTGGATTTTGCTGCTCAAAGGATCCCAGGGCAGAAAGAGCACACCTGAATTTTGCCCTCCCCATTGCGATGCCTCGGGCTGGGGTTGTTGGACAACAGCCTCTCCCCATCAGAGCTGTGGTACAGCAGTAATATGTTGCAGAAGCCCCAGAAGATACAGAATATCCCCTAGAACAACTGCTGAATGATGAAGCAATAGCAAAAGGGCCTCATCCTCTACAACACACTAAACCAAACCTTGACTGGATCATTAACAGTCAGAAGTCAAAATCAAGACCTTGGCTTTCCTCAGGAAGGAAATGAGTTGTTCAGAGCAGCCCATCCAGACCTGCTGGTAGACAAAGTTCAGCACCACCAGAGGCAACATATTATCAGTTCCTCAGTTCGTTTTCAGCCCCCAGAGGTGTTTCTGCATGGGAAGGTTTAACTCACACAAAAATTAGCTGTGACTGATAAATATCCAAACAAACCTAGTCCCACGTGGGAAATACAAAGCTTGGCAGATACTGCAAGTCGCCCAACAAGCTCAGCTATGGCAGCGTTTCTTCCCTCTCTCCTTTACTGCTGTTTTCTTCTCTGTGGGTGCCAGTCCAGTGCAGGAATCAGTCCTTTCTTGTCTCCCTGTAGCCACTATCAAGGGCTTCACACGAGATAGGGATTGCACCTGTAACATACCACTCACTGAGACCAGTTACTACCATCCATTTTTGCCCTCCAGGAAAAAGCCTTGCTGATAGATGCACCAAAATTAGTGTTTGGAGGGGTTTACCCATTCTAGGGGTATCCAGGTAAAGTTTAACAGATGCCACAATGTTTTAGGGCAGAAGCTGATCCCCTCCTTTACCTGGGATGCTTTGCCTCCTGGAGACCAGGGCTGCGTCCATCCCACCAGAGTCCTTGCTCCCCTTCGAGTAAGGGCCATCGTCTGTGAGCAGAGCAAACACAGAAGCTGAAATTAGTACCAAAAGCCACAAACAACTGAACCAGAGCACTTTAAAAAGTTGTCCTGGTGACACTGGGATTGGGATCACATCTGTATCACAGACTTCAGGTAAGAAAAAAACAACACCCAGCCCCAGCTTTGCACTGCACCATGTGGGCTATCCCATCTTATAGAGAGGGAGGGAAGGAAACAAGAAGGCAATAACATTATCTGATTTATTCTTCTTGGAACTAATCTGCTAGGAGAGAACAAAATTCCCTTACTCCTGCAATTATGTGGAAGAGCTGAGGACAGAGAAAGCTGTGGCATTAGTCTCAAGTTTTAAGCCTGTCATTATGCTTGTGAAGAAACTTATAGTCTTTGGAAATGGAGTTATACATCAGGACACTAACAGGGCACTAAATCACTATACTTGAATGAAATTGCCTATTCTTATAGATCCCATTATTTCAAAGTCACATTTTCCTGCTGCTGTTCCAGCCTCTGTACAACACAGAGAGCACCTTCTTTTAAGTGATTAAAAAAAAAAAAAAGTCAAAGAGAGAATAGTATTATGCACTGTAAATGCACCACCCAGCATAAGCTGAAATTTGAAGTATCTAAATATCTTTGTATTCTCCTACTGGAACACTCCTACAGAGTTATCACAGAGCTTATTTGCAGAGATCTACAGATGTCATTGCCATCCACCTAAAAATGTCTATTTTTATGGCATTTCCTAAAAAGCCGGTGCTTTTTCAATCAAGAGTTTCCAGTAACCATGTAGGATCAAATAACTCCCATTGTCAGTGACCACATTACTGGATTGCCATTTCAAATTTTTCAATAGCTGTGAAGGTTTAGAAGTTGTACATGACAGTATAAATATGGGTTACTGAAAGCCTTATCCATTTATTTCTGTCCACAGCCCTTAAGTTATATTTAAGTTACAGAGAAGTTTTTGTCTGGCTCTATACAAAGTGAATGACTTTTGTTCAGCCCCATTCCAGGGGTGTGTACAGAGAGGAGCCAAACCAAATGTTCAGTTGCTGGCAGCCCATTTCCCCCACAAACAGAAAATGATATTGTAAACTGAATCACATGCTCAAGCCCAAGGGCTTGAACACTTTTTAAAAGTAAAATGAAACAAGATTCCACCTAAAGTAATTAAGAAAAAAAAACTAACAGAAAAAATTATTCAGTGTTAATTCTTGTTGCCCCAGCTGAAGTAACTTCACAAGTTGATAAAACTCAGTGAAAAGTTTTGGCTGGGTCAACTCTGCACTTTCAAGCATAAAAAGCTGAAAAATAAACAGTATTTAGTTTTTCAGCCCAAATTTTGCAGCCCACAGAAGGACAATGTAGATATCCAGACCCTGGACTCTTCTCATGTGTCACTTTGAATGTTTTTTTCATCACCACTAAACTGAAGCTTTCTAATGAAGTAAGAAGTAGCACTTGGCCTGGAGCATCACCAAATTATGCCAAACCACTGCTGCCAAAACACTTTAACTTTGGTACCCAAACATTCAGACCTCTGTGAAACAGGGGAACAAAGCTGTGCTTTTCAAAAAAAAAAAAAAGGAGGAAAACAGATAGGGTAAAACAGTACTGTCCTGACCATGGAGATCTTGCAGCATTACTCAAAGCTGACAGTGAAAGCAGCAGCTGAGTTACAGCAAGCACCAAGGTGGGCCACTGATTTCAGGCAGGTGCTGGTACAGCCTGGAATCACTCTGAGAGCAGAAGGCTTGAACATGAAATTTGCATTTTTAATAGCAATGGCTCCTTGGGTGATGGGGAGGCCAGGGTCAGGGTTAATCTGGGCTTAATGACTCTGGAAAGAAGTTTAATTTAGTTGGGACAGTTTAGCTCCAGCATCCAATTAAAAAAAAAAAAACACCTATGCCAGCTCCTCTTCAGTAGCTGTTTGATAGTGTCACAAATTCAGAGCTTTCAATTTCTGCCACCATTGGCCATGTTCACCTTATTTTCTCTGCCTAGAAGATTTTTCCTAATATCTTGCCTTACCTTCTCTCTGTCACCCCATCCCTTGCAGAACTGCAGAGTCAGACTAACAGGAATACCTTGGGAGTATAAAACAAGGTGGCATTTCCCAGGGGAGGAGCAGGACAATGTTGATCTAACTGTTCCCTGCCCACATCGCTCAGCCCAACAGCTACAACCTCCCTTTATTTCTTTCCCAAACGCAACAGCACATTGGAAGAGGAACCCCAAACTCAAGATGCCCAGCACGAAGCTGCTTTTTCAGCACTGGAGGTAATTCCACAAACGGCACCTGCATATACCCTGAGACATCCTGGGCCGGAGCCTCTCAATGGCTCTGGAGCATCAGTGTGCCTTCGGTCCCACTGGACACTGCATTGGTGAGGACACCCCTGTGTGCAGCTGCCTTCCCCCTGAGAGCATTGCTGACAGCTCTGACCCCAGCTAACACGCTCAAAGCAGCAACGTTCTGCTGCGGATGGGATCCCTGCATTCCTGGAAACCACGCAAGATGGTTCAAAGCCAGCTCCATAATCTGCTGGCAAACTAAAGCAGTGAACCATCTGTTTCACATAAACACACCGCCCTGGACCAGACAGCCACCAGCACCCTTCTGTGCTTCATTTCCCCATCACAACCCCAATCAATGTTGATATGAAACCCCAGTTCGCTACTGGTTTCCCTCCCTACCCCAACAGCTGTTGGCAAACATGCCTTGGCTTCCCGTTCAGCAAGCAACCAGGTTGCCTGTGCATTAACAACAACTTTCACCACCAGCCAAGTGGTCAAGAGCAGTGACCCGAGCTACAGCCGCTGCCGGCAATTAGCAGCTCCCCGCCCTGCCCCGTCCCACGCTGCTCCGCTGACAGCCCTGTCAGCCGGCAAGTAATTAGCACCACAGCTCCCCTTCCTCTATTGCTTCTCCCTTCCAAACTCAGTTGATTATGTGAAAAATGTTTGGGTTTTTTCACTCATTATCTGGCTAAAGTGTTTGAACAGAAAAGGGAGCTGCCACACGCCGCCTGCCGAAATGGGAATTGGCATTTGCTTGCATGAGCATCCCCTGCCGCGCGGCGCTTTGTTCATTTGCAGCCGATTTCCTGCTCTGCCACTCAAGCTGGTATTAATGGAGTCACTGTTTTATGAGCTTTTTTTTTTTTTGTGCTAGGGGTTACTTTGTTGTTTGTTGTTTTTTTTTTTAAAGGAACTCCTTCTCTTTGTGCTCTCAGTTATTTCTCCTGCCTAGCACAGCATCAGTTCGCAGGTGAGGCTGGTAACCAGCCTGATTGCTCAGTCAGCCCAAATCGCAGCACCAGCCCAAGCACTGAAAATTCATGAATCTATTTACTCCCTAAAATTGGGAAAATAACTCTTTTTTTAAATCCTGCACAGGTTCTTTTTGCAAGCAATCAGTGCTGGAGCTATTAGAGTTGTATTTTTCCAGCTTTTTCTCTCACACCAAGAGGGTCAGAAATTTTCCAAAGAAAAGATTGTGTAATTGATGGTTTTGAAGCAGCGATGTTAATGCTGGCTCTAGGTCTTTCAGAAAAGCTCACCAAGGACATAAGACCCTCAATAAAACTGAGTGCACCCCTTTCCATATATTGATCCCATGGGAATCTGTGACAATACAGAAAAGTTCCTGTAAGTCTTTGACAACAGTTTTTGCTATTTCAGTGGCTTACTAACTCCAGGGAGAGAAGAGCTCCCAAGTCCCTACACCTTCACGCAGGGTTCTGAGCTCTCCTCCCCTGCAACAGCAGTGCCATGCAGTAGTACACATCCTGTACAGTGATAATAAAGAAAAGATAATCCTCATCTTGTTCCCCAGAAACAACCTGGAAAGATGAAGGAGTAGGAAAAAATCTCCTTGCTTTAACTGAAGTATCAGGGTCAAGAAGAAAGGAAGGTCAGGACAAACTCCACTATCTCTGTGAGCACAGGAACCAGTATCTCCTGACATCAGTTAAGTGTCAAGCCAAACTCTGTTAAAATAGGGAAAAAAAGCTTCTTCTGAAAGAGCACTGATTTAGGAGTTAATTATCCCTGCCTGTAGGGGGAAATAGGAAGGGGTTTTTTTCATTTAGAAGAGTTATTAGTCTATGTTATTAGCAGAGATCACCTCTTAATGAAAATCAGCATTGTCTAAATAAGATTCTGTGGCAATTAGGCTTGAAGTCTTCAAGTTGTTCAGATTCCTGGATCGCTTTAAGACAGTTCCCGCAGAGAAAGTGCATTAATCTTATGGGAAGACCAAGAGGTAAAACCTCCCATTTGTTTAATGGAAAAAAGACAGTTGGAGACAGTTATTTTGCTATAGGGTAATCGCACTCCTTGTTTAGAGAAATGAATACTAAACCAGCATTAAGAACCAAAAGCTGTTCATGCTAAGGCAAGACAGTATTTTTTGCTAGAATAAAAGCACGAGGCTGGAAGCAGAAATTCAAATGACTAAAACTAAGTGCGATTTGGTCCATTTTGAGGAGAATTATTTTCCTAAGTCAAGGGAGGCATTTATCTGTAATCAGGCAAAGAGCAGTCAGGGGTACATGAGCGTGGGTCAGGCAGCTAGTGATGATTCAAACTGTGGCCCTGGGAGCTAGTCTCCACGGCCTGGGGTTTTAAAGATCTCTGAGTGCCTGAAGATGCAGACATGTACTTCAAAAACAGACTATAATCATCTAGCTGTATCTTTAGGCACCTAATCACCTTTTAAAAATTGAGATATTACTAGAAGGAGGAGAGGGGGAAAGTGATATATCCACTCATGTCCGTTCTGAATCTCAGATTGGTGTTTAGCTCCCAAAAGACACGGCCTGGCCAGGGGTTGGACCATCATCAGAGGACAGTGACACAACCCTTCTCACCCCTCCCCGGGCCGGTACTGCACATGGCATCACACCCGGAGGCATCTTATGCACCAGTAATGGATTTGGGTTTGATTGCAAGGCTGTACACAGCCGACCCTCCAGCACACTCCCCCAAGGGCAGTTTGGGTTATTTCAGCGCCGCTGCAGCAGGTCAGAGACGGCTCTGCACGAGAGTGGCACAGCGGTGGCCTCTCATCTTCAAAGCACTTAGTCTTTAACACCAGGCAAGTAGGTCCAGAGAGGCGAGGACAGGAAAACAAAAAGCCCATTGAATGTTGTTACAAACAGATTGCATGATTTCCTGAAGCTGCTTAATTACGCAGCAAGAGCTCCTCCCATGTCTCTGCTTCAGGCAAGAGACTGTTTGCATGAAGGATCCCACCTTCTCCAAGCCTTCCTCAGCAGGTGGCTTGAATTTTCTTCTGCTCAACTAAATCCACAGCTCCTTAGGCCCTCGGAAATTTGTACATGAGTTCACTAAGGCCAGTACAGATGCTCAGTTCTTTTCCCATCTCTAGAAATGCACTGCTTTGGCTCTGTATCATTAAAGAGAATAAATAAATATAACCCAAACAAATGGATGAAACACATCTGTCAGTAATCTCCAGACTGCTTTTCCTGGAATACTACAAAAGTTGAGCTAAAGCATGATCCTGCCCTATATAAAATTAGCCCAAGCATAGAGCAACAACTACACTAAATCCTTAGGCAAGACAGGCCATGCTCCTGTGAAGTGCTTAGAACAAGAAAAAAAAATGTCCCTTTTGCTTCTGCAGCACAATTTCATTGTCATCACACTGATTTTCGCTGGTTGCATCCAAAAGAAAAAAAAAACAACCCAACCTTCAAAGGGCTCAGTGTTTCCTGGGTTTTTATTCTCCAGGAGTTGGGGTGGGGCTTTTGGAAGTATGCCAGTGAAAAACTCAGTACTCATCACAGATCTTCTCCCTCCATCAGCACAGGAAAGCCCCCATGTGATCCTGTCACAGCACTAACTCAGATTCAAGCAGGGCTTTGAAATTTTTTCCCTTCCTTTGCACTAGAAAGGTTAAAAAATTTCCCTTTTACCAGCAAGCTCAGACTGGAACAAACCAAGTTATTTTAGGAGCAGCTTCTCCCTAATTTCATAAATACATGTATCAACAAATCTAGTACAAATGGCAGAGGCTGCCTGTTGTGAAGAAGAGCCTCATATTTGTCCCTTTACTGGCAACAAATGCCCTCCCAGCACATACACAGGAGGTATTCAGAGACAAATGAGAACTTGGGGAAATGTTTCCTCTTAACTTTTCTTATAACAAATTTCTGAGTGAACAGCCAGAGAAAACAGGCACAACATAAACAACCACACTTGCTGGAAATAAAGTCCTCACCCCAAAGACGGTGACTGAGCTTTCTCCCATTTTCCCAGATAATTCTGGTGGAAAAAGCATTATCAACCTGCTGCCAGTTCCTGTGACAGCCCTACTGCAATGATGCTGCACCCCCAACCCCAGGCTAGGAACGTGCTCCACTGACTGCAGCTTCTTGTGCTATCAGAGGTTGTTGTGGCAGCTCCTCCATCCAATTGTGCAGCTGTTGTTCCTGGCATCCGAGCCAGGAAGAACTAGTCCAAACTTTGAGGTCTTTGCAAGAGGAAGTTGTGTTTCTTAATTTCTTTCCCTTGATAGACACAGCATGAAATTCATCTCCCCACACCCGCCACGTCTCTCCTTCTTTTCTTCTAAAGACTGTATTCATTCACCTACCAACCCTTCTCAGGCATGTATAATTTCATAACCACCTGCTGCTTTATTCACAGGAATCAGATCTATGAAAGATATAATAGCCTATTGTTCAACAGAAAATCCATGCTTTGTTCTTCTGTTTTTTTCTTTTTAATAAGAAACCAAAATTACTTTTAGAGGAATAATTTGTTTCAAGCAATCATTTTCAACTGAAATGCTGTAGATAGTTATTTGCATAGCAGTAGCCTTTATGGCAGCAAGATATGAGCCAGAACATGTACCTGTTGCCAAGCAGGTTGGCTTCCAAGGGATACCAGAGCTTATTTCTTACCCCCTGCAAGCTCTAAGCACGTACAATACACTCATGGAAGAAGATTCCTGCTTCTCATGAAGATGTGAGAAGAGTTTCTGCATTTAGTAAACAAGTAGATGATTTACTTCAGTGTGTATGTGCACAAAGCCCATTTAAGTTGTCTCTGCAGAGAAGCCAGGCTTTGGAGAGATTTAAGCCACATCGACTTTCACAGGATATTAAACACCTCCTAAGGACTGATCCAAGTCCCATCTGATAAGAATAAATGCTGGACCTGGCTTGCAGTGCCAACATGTGGTACTCCTCACGCTTTCACTGAATACATGGCATTCCATAAAAAAGCATAAAAGGGAATAAATGAAAAAAACACGATTTAAGAATCTGCAGTCAACCTGCCATTACAGTCATGCCTTTTATACACCAGAGCTATCACTACAATGTATTTTTTGTCCCCATTATTGCTTTGGAAGCCAGTACAGAGTAACTTTATTTATCTAAGCACATCTGAGGGAGTATGTGATAGAGGACCTGGAAGCAGTTCAAAATTTCCATTCAAGCTGTACTAAGAGATGGAAGAAAAAATACTTGAAAAAGTAAGTAGAATTTTTTATTAAATCTAGTTCCTCTTTTTTTTCCCTGGTTTCCTGCAAAAATTAACTTCACCTGCTGTCCTGTTGCACCTCTGGAACCCAGTAGCCAATATCCATCAACCTTAGGGGGAGAAATTGCAGCTTAAAAGAAGATTATAGTCTTATAACTTTCAGTAAAAATGTGTCTTGAGTAGAAAAAACTCAAATTATTTCTCTCAGCAAAGCAAAGAGCTGTTGTGTAAACCAGCTCCAGACCAGCTTCACCACTTGTTTTCCTCTGCATGGTAGGGAGGAGTCCAAGGGATATTGGATACAAAACTGTTGAAAATAAGTGCTCTTTTTGTCTTTTGCTCACAGAGGAGCTTATGTTGTTTTTCTGAAGTAGCCTGCGATTTCATTTCTTTAATTTAAAAGTATCAGGGATGACTCTTTCCCCATTCTGGTGAGGATATGCTTTTGTGCATGAAGTCAGGCTTATTAAGAGCTTCTTGAAGCATTGCATAGGCTGGGTCTTCAGCAAAACAGCTTTTCCCAAAGAAAACCCAAACATCTTCACTTTTGTCCATCTCTTCCAAAGAATCCTCTAAAAACATCCACACCAAGAAGATCCCTTTTCACTCAGTGAGCCCTCTCCAGTTCACTTAAGTGCTCCCCAGCAATTTCCAGTGTTAAAGGATAAAAAGAAAGAGAGAAAGGGATAGAGACTTCCAACAATCCCTCTCACCCTCCCAGGCATTTTCAGACAGCTTCATCAGTTTATATTTATGAATGACCTGGTGGCAGGGGAATCCACGCAGTGTCACCTCCCCTTGCAGGTTCATTTGCAGGCACAGACACACACAGAGCACTCACAGTAATTTTGTGCATGAGAGATAAGAACAGCGCAGAAACCAACTCAATGAAATTATTATTTCTCAATGATTCTGGTGCCTGAAATGATGTTATTAAAGTTACATTTTCCAGTCAATCTGGCAATTTCTCTTATTAAGCAGCGTAGACTGTACTGGGGAGAGTCCAACACTAAGCTGGAAAGATGAAATATTGCTGATATACTGATTGCGTTATCTGAAGAAACTACCTTTCAAGGGTAAAAATTAAAGAGGAATAAGATACATTTGCAGACTGATCTTTCATGAAAGTTGTCCAAGTTAGCAATTGTAATACGGTGAGAAATAACTCCCAGGAAAGAATGCCTCACTAGATACAACTGGGTTTATCAATCTGTGCAGCAGACAGCAGTAAATCCTAGCTGGCAAGGGAATACAATTCTCCCTATTAACTCCACGTAAGCTTCCAAACTTTTTCTTTAATATGAAGGTGCATAAGAAATGCAGCCTGCTGAATCCAAACCCTGAAGACTTCCCTTCTTTCAAGCACCAAATGCCATGCTAAGTGACTGTGGAGTGAAATAAAATAAAAAAGACTGCTCTATTGTGGGTTTTCAATCAAATGAAATTAAATACTGTCAGTTTATTAAACTTTAGCACTCAAATCACTGGTGCCACTTAAGCCTAGCAGCCACTATTACTTATGTGTCTAAAAACCCTGGAGTTAGTCAAAAAGGGAAAACAAGCTTTGTTTTAATGAAAACCATCATAATTGCTTTCACTGCACAGTGTTTGTCTCTAAGCTGCCTCCCAACTAGGAAGACTTGTCAGAAGTCTATGCCCAAGCAGGCAAAAGCTTTTATTTTTGACATATCAATAGTTAAAGCCTAAAAAAATTATCAATGGCCACACTACAAAATGTCTTGGTGTTTTGGGTTTTTTACCTACCCTGTCTTACCTAATGCTGGGCTTGTACTCAAAGAGGTCCAGGGAGGTGATGGGAACACAGGACTCAGGAGTCACAGGCAGTGCCAAGAACTGAGAACCCTCATACACAGCCTGGGCAGGAACATGCAGCACAAATCAACAGCTTGGAGACAACAGAACAGGGAGAAGTCAGGACTTCCATCTTTTGAAATGGAAATCGATTTCCTGCAGTGACAGTTTTAGTAAATTCTTTGACCTATTTTGCCTTTAACAAACTCCCTTTTGGTCCCTACAATGATTGCCTTAAAAATGGTACCCCTTGTCTTTCATCCTCCAAAAGAACTGTTAAATCAAGAGGTTGTTAACTTCCCAGGGAGGGAAGGAGTTTAAGAAGTACAAGGTAGTGCTGTAGTGAAGAGGGGGAAAAGGCAATCTGATCTGGTGCATGAGCATGGCAGGGGAGCACGTAACTCTTCAGTGGAGATGTAGAGAGCCAGAATTTGCAAATGAAAGCTCTAGAGATGCATCTTAGATACTGGAATATGTGCATGTCCTCTCTTTCCACTGAATGTGAAGAATTAACCATCTGGACACTGTGTCACAGAGTGTCTTGTCATGATGGATGGTCATCTTTCTAAAAATTATTTGTCACTCCTCAGGCAATTCAGAGGATGGTTCACGGGCACTAAACTCTAACCTGTATTATGCAGGGGTTGAGACTGGATTTTGAATGCCTCATTCACAACCTAGACTTAAAAAAAAAGCCCAAAAAACAAAACAGGTGAAGGTGCCATTTGGGATGAAATTGGCTGAAAAGAAAAATCCCAGTTCAGTGAACAGGTAATTTTTGTCCATAATAGGTCTTTTCTGCAATCCTGAATAGCTCAAAGCTTGAGATTCCACCTCAAATGAAGCAGAAGGATACATCAATATTTCTGCAGCAGAGACCAAAAGCAATGACTGACAAGGTTGCCTGAGCTACCTTTTTCTGGTGAAAAGATGCTTAATTTCAAACAGAGGGAAAACTGGAATACCCACTTCCCAACATATACATGGATGTGAAGTAGAAAGTTAGAGCATGAGTTCTGAAATAAAAGTGGAGTAATAAAAACTGTCATCGGACATCCCCCCAGAGGGAAGACAAGGTGGCAAAAAGACACTGTGCCAAGATTCAGCCTGGCAATCGTTTATGAAGAGGGACTTACTACAGGTGTAATACCTTTGTTTTTCTCCTATAGCACTTCCAAGAGAGTCCTTGTTACACAAGCAAATTACATGCTTCCAAGAGTACATGCAAAGTTTTAGCATCTATGCTAAACTTACAGCATACAATGTGGAGAGCAACTAAAGAAGGGTAAACCAATCTAAAGGAAACCTGCTAGGAAATATAACTCCTTAGATCAGGAGTTCAGAAAAGTCCCATCTTACAGTGAATCACATCCTGCTTCCCTGCTGATCTCCAGCAGCATCATCCGTTTGACATGGGCAACCCCTGCACCATCAGGATTTAAAAACGAGTGGGCAAGGGCAGCCCAGGAGGGCTTTTGCAAGGAAGGTCACCCCACCACGTGTCCAGGTTAGCACCCTCTCTCTGCTCCCAATTACAAGTCTGCTCGATTTGGGGAAAAGGCCAAGAAAATGAAATGAGGCATCAAATCTGGAAGATTTGCTGTGCCAGTTCAAGAGGTGGCTGAGATTGATGCAGGTCCATGCGTGGTGTGAATCAACCTCAATGCTGACAGTAATAAGAAAATCCATGCAAACCACAAGAAAATAAAAAACAATAAATCAAAAAAACCCAGGCAAATCATGCAAAAGGAGAGATGCATTTCACTGCAGTAACATTTAATAGAAGCATGAGCCAGGGATCAAGGAGTGAAGCAAGAAAACAGATTTAGATAAAACCTAAAGGACACCACCAGCACTAGCATAAAAAAGTAAAATAAAGTATGAGGAGCAGATATCAAAAGTGTCCACGACCTTGTTTGCTACTTCACTGATCCTATCATCTCAACTAGGCTACGGCTTCAGAAGGAGCTATGAAAAATCAGAGCAGTTTGGTGAACCAGGACACCCCTGGCCAAGTGTAGCCCCCAGCCAGACACATGCTCAGCCCCAGGGGCAGCAAAGGCAGGGCCAGCACTGCACACACACTGAGCTGGGAGAACAAACCAGCCTGACCCAGCAGAGAGCAGAGGCAGAACGTCCCCAGCTTTCTCTGAAGAAAGGGGGCCCATATCTCCAACAGCTTTTTCCATCATCCCATGAGCCAGTGCACTAAGTTATCCCACAACCAGGTTTGCCAGCGATGGGGTGATCCCCCAGTTGGAGCCCCCAACTCGCAATGCAGCCCCCAAGGTTTGGGAGCCCCTTTTAGGAGCACTGCAAAGACAGCTGGTACTGCCGGAAGGTGACATCATGCGAGAAGACATTCAATGCAGTAGGTGGCAAATCAGGTGCTTTATCCCAGATTTGCACTGCATTCTGATGCAAAGTGCTTAAAAGCCAGTGGGAGTCAAGAAATAAGGAAGAAGTTCCAGACAGCATTAACTATTTTAAAAGAAAGATTTCCGGCACCCCATTTAGACTTGTTTTCAGCTTATCCACGAAGCTCTGCTAAACCTTACTAAGACTTAATTCCCATAAATGTGATTCTCCCTCAACATTCAGCCAAGTAGCGATGTTTCAAAAAGAGTATATACCAAATCGTGGGAGTTGGATTATTCATTCATGTGGTAAAAGCCATTATATATGAATATATACAGATGTTCCCACTTCATGACTGATCTAAACATATGTAGATTTTAGACTCTGACACACAGACCATCTATTATGCAATGGCCCATGTATGTGCCTGGGCTGCTTTTATCCTCAGCTGTGTCAGGAGGATTCATGGGAGCTGTGTGAGAGATGGAATAAGCTTATAGTTAAAAGACGAAAGAAAGTTAAAGCAAGAGCCTCTCTTAAAATGAAAGGAGAGAGGGAGAAGGAGAGAAATCAAAGAGCCAGGGAATATCAGATTTAGCAGGACAACAAGATGAAATATGAAAGTTTCAAAGATCAAAGTTATTTGATGTTGGAACTGGTGCAGCCTGACCTCATCAAATCAGCTGTTAAAAATTTGCCTGAATTGCCCATTAAATCTTGCTTCCAACGAGTCCTGCTCCTGTTTTTGCCCCACTTCTTGCTTCCCATCAAGCCCTGACTTGGCTTCAGGCTCTGCTGACATCCCATCCTCCAAACAGGCTGATGTCCAAAGATCAGCAGAGCACCACTGTGATGAAAGCAAACATCTGTTTAGTATGAACAATGGATGAGACTCCACTCCAGCAGAGTTATTAATGCACTCCAGCTGTTTTACAGAGCTGCCTTCATGCAAATCGTTGTGCTGATTTCCAGTTGCTTTACATTGCACAGGTGACGCAAAGCAGGCGGAGAACCCAGTCTCAACTACAGCCAGCACAAGAATTCCCAAAAGGCATGGAAACTCCTGGTGAAATTCAGAACAAATTGCTGCAAGCTGTGCTCTGCAACCCTCTTAAAGTCTCACAAGAGATCCTCATTCTGGTGAGCAAACAGGGGCAGCTTGGGATTAGCCAGGAGCAGGGTGCCAGCCACAAGGAGCCACAGGTTGGGGAACGGAGGCACTGGTTAAAACAGCACTCAAGGTCTGGTGAGTGCCCAAGCTTTCCCAGTCATCACAAAATCCAGAGGGACTGGCTCATGGCAGACTCATGCCAAGGACTGAGGAAAAACCATTTTTGCATTGCCCTAGGCAGATACTTGCTCCCCTTTGAACAAGGGAGGGGGTCAAGTCAAACCTGGGTGAGACAGGGTGAGGAGAAGCTCTCCCGGGGCTGGGTTGAGCAGCCCCAGCAGCACAGCTCCACCTGCACCCCAAACCTGCCTTCTCCTCACGCACCGCAACCCGAGGCCAGGCACGTTTATACCAAAACAAGGGCAGATGTCTGAAAAGATGCAGCACACACCTGAAAGGTCGCAGCTGGGAATTTTACAGCTTAGAGAGGATGGGAAGCAGCGATAAACCTGGGGAAAATTCAGGTGTAGCTAAAGACCGCAGAGTCTTGGGAAGAGAGGAGACGTATGTGACAGCCCTTCTCCACACAGGAACACAGACCATTAAATGTAATGCTTCACATTATGCTTCCCAAATACCCACTTAATTTTGATTTAACAAGGCTTGTGCTAATAAAAATTAAAGCCAGCAGGTTCTGTCGAGTGTGTAATAGATGTGTGGAAGAGCAGCATGCGCAGGTATATCTAAAATTAACTATGAATACTAAAACTGACTACTTTTCAAACCTCTGGAAGTCTGGAGAACGCTGCAACCACTTGGATACAAGCACTCAGCAGGGTGCTGTGCAAGTGCCTGCCCAGCCCCCCACCTCATCAGTGATCCTCAGGATTGTAGGGAGACATCCTCACACCAGGTATCTCCTGTTCCCATCGTGCTAACCTCCAGATGGAGTCTGGATGCCTCTGAGACCAGATATTGCCAAGTGCTTACCTCTTGCCACTGCAGGCCAGAACCAAAGGCAGCTGCCAATGGTACATTTCCACCACTTTTGCAAAAGTATGGATGTCTATGGGGCCATACTGGTGCAAGAGAGCTGAGTGTGTGCTCAGGGAGACGAGAAGGAAGAGATTGTCTCTGTGAACATTAGATACAGGAGATCCATTTAATGACTAAACACACATAATTGTTTGCTTATAAAACGCGGTGTCACATAAATCTGCCAGGAGCTAATTGCCTATTATAGCTCATGGTGCTGCTCGAGCCGGCTGCTGAATGATAAAAGGACCTTTAGAAAGCAGGGAAAGCCAGCGGAGCTCCACTTGCCTGCCTCCACCACAGCTTCCAAACGTTTTGTTCTCCAATTCCTGCAAGGTGAATGCTTATTCCACCTCTAAGTGATGGGGTGCCTCTGCCAAGCTCGCTTGAGTGGGGAGGCTGGGGGTAAACTGAAACACGAGGGGGAAGAGGAGTTGCTTTGATTCTTTTTTAAAGTTATTATTACTAAGAATAACAACATTTTCTCTGTTGCCTCATGCCTCTTGCCCAGCCTCACAAATCACAGCAGGTATCCCGACTGCCTCCGCAGCCAATTGGGAGCTGAGTGATATTTGCCACCACCCTGATGGCAGCAGTCACCTTGCATAGCCCAGCTACAGCAGCAAGGAGTAGGGAATAGCAGGGACAGGCAAGGGAGCCATGGACACCTGATTTTGGTGCAAAATAGGAAGAAATGAGCCATGTACCCTCTGTTTCAGCGCTCTTCTAACTTCACCCTGATTTTAACTCCACAGGTCACCTGGGAGTTTACAAGTCACCTGGGCTGTCTGATCCAGATCTATACACACCTGAGCATCTTCCCACTGATTTCCTGAGATTTCAGGTATATCTTTGTGGTTCTACCCCAGGACCCCATCTAGTCCCTTCCTACCTCACACTCACACGCACACATGGCTTCATTATGTGCTGCAGAGGGGTCAGCTGAGGGTGAACCTGCCGAGAATGTGCCCCGAGATGCCCCCCTGCTCCCGGGGCTGCAGGTTCAAGGCACTCTGGCAGCACGAGCAACAGAGCACAGCGACTCATGGCAGGAAGGAACATGATCTGTTTACACAGTAGGTTATATGGGAAATGCATCACATTACTGAAAAAAAGACCTTTAGCAAAACGCATACCTTCATCTTATGCCAAGAGTTTAATCCTACCCAAACAGCACCACATTCCACAATGAAATTATCCTCTGTAAATCACCAGGGCAGGAGCAGGCCACGTCCCTCACATTTCAGGCTGAACTGTTCACTGCAGTAAGGACCCCGTACGGATCAGCCATCATGCCCAGAGTGGGCAAGGAGGGTATCTCCACTGAGATCTCATGGAGAAGCAGATGCACTGCTGGGACAACTCCACCAAGGCTGATGGCACAACAGTGGGGACTGTTAGAGGTTTGGCTCAGACTTTCATCATTTGTACAGTCGTGCACATGGTTTCTCAAAGACACAGGAGCAGATTCATGACTTAGCTCAGCTATTTGGCTGGGAAAAGCTGCTGACTGGAGCAGTGCCATCCCACCCTCTCAGCCTGGGGTAAGAGCTCCCACAGGGCAGAGGATGGGTGTGCTGGACCTCTGGGCTCCCCAGGCACAGAGAGCTCTGAGGACAGACAGAAGTTGGGAGGGAAGAATTATTCAGGGTATCAAGCAAGTCAATTTGCTCAATATCTGCAAACAACTTGGCACATAACCTCCAAAACAGAAGCACATACCAGATCAGAGACCTACATCACTCCTTTGGGGAAGATGAGGATGCAATGAAGCAGAAGAATGCAGCAAATCCTGTTTTTATCCACACACCTGGGCAGCAGGGAGCCAGATCTTACTCTTACCAGCAGAAGTTCTTGCCTCCCAGAACAAAAAACACATTGATGTTCTTTGTAACTACTCCACAGCCCTTCTCATCAACACTGTTCTCCCCAAACCTGAGCCAGTTCCTAACTTCAAGCTTCATTACAACAAACCACATGAGTGTTAGTTATATATTGAGGTTAGAAGTTAGAGTACTGCTGGGAAGAAAACCACAACTCTTTCCACCTTGCTAACATGATTTCACGAACCTGCACAATAAGAAACAGATCAGTTATGAGGCGTGATTAAGTGGATCATCTCTTCCTCTCCCAGCTACACTAAATAATTTACAGGGCCATTTTGGGACTGACATGCAAAGCAGTTTAACAATGATTAAACAAAAAAGTATGAGATTCCATCTTTTCATGGTTTCCAGGTGTTGAGATCAATTTACTTCACAGTAATTTTAATTTCTGGGCCTTTCTTTTCCCTCCTCCCCACAAAACCTGCAGCTGCCAACTATGCTGGCATCTACAGCAGCTAGGAAACAAATTTTCCTGTGAAGCAAATTCTTCCAGGATGAATTGAATGAAGGCAGAGCTCATAATTACACATTACTGAAAACATTTCTGTTAAAAAATTGGGGAGATATTTTTATCCACATCTCCAGTTGAAAATCGCTGGGAAAGATGCTTTTGAAAAGCCATCATCCCCAAGCATGTAATTATCAGATCCTTGAACAAAAACACACGGTCAAAGGAAAAAAAAATACTTTCATTGAAATAAAAAAAATCGGGGGTGGCAATTGTTACGAATGGAGGGAGAGAAACTCTTCATCCTGTGTGATTTTGCACATTTCAAGTTACCAGACTGATCTGTAAATCCGCAGATTAATAAACTTGGCAGCTAAGAACATCAAGCTCAGTTAGTAATATTTTTTTTGTTACAAACAGAATAATAATAATATTATAAGAAAAAAAAATCAGAGGTAGACTGGCAGTCAGACTGTCACAGAAGCAGAATTTCCTAACGCCCACACAGGCACGCTTGTCTTGAAACCGTATTCTGCCACCTTGAATAGACAGCCGTACAATGACCTGGGGGCCCTATCCTATCAAGGCTTAAGACCATGCCTACCCTGATGGGATTACTCACTTGCTAAAAATTATGCAGTAGCTGAACCGACAGCTGAAAAGAGCCTTAAATGTTCTTATGCCTGGTAGCATTCAATTGTCAATTGATGAATGTTGCTAAATATTTATTTTTGCTCTACTTTCTCTCCTCCAGCTCTGCATCAACACTTCTTTCTGATTATTATTACTTGTTAGCTTCAATTGTTTCTTTAATTTGCAACACCTACACATGCCTACACAGAAAAGCAGAGGCACCCTTACCTCCGAGTTGCCCAATAACTTTTTCTGACCTTCTGAGTAAAATTGCATAGGATTTCCATCCTTGAGTTATCACAAGCAATAAACATTGGCACCCACACACAATCCATTTTAACAGTCCATTTTCAAAATAAATGAAATCCTATATGCCCTAACATATGCAAACACTTTGGCAGTGCAGTTACTCTTGGCTTCTGTGGATTAACAAAACAGAATAAACATTATAAAGAATAATGAACCTGAACATAAAGTCAAGAGCAAGGCTTAAAACACCACATGAAATTCAGTCCCCTTCTATGGGTCTCTCAAAGCCAGAGTGCAACTCTTCCAGCAGTAATGAGATTTTCTTAAGCAGGTTGGCAAGGAAATTAATGTCTGCGCTGGACACTGGACTCCAATAGTTAGTGCTGGAGAGAAAATCTCAATAGCATTTGTTCAACTGACTCTATGAACAGACATCTGTATGAAATCTGTCTGGCCTTTGCACTGAAAAACACCCTTCTCCTAACAAATCTGTACTAATATGATGTCATGAGCACAACCTTTTAAGATGAAAACCTCTGTAACCTCCATACAGGAGAAATAAAAAAATAATTCATTGTAGGATATTACTTTAGTCTTTTTTCTTCTATAAAAAGCAATTTTGGTGGAACAGGTCATCTCTAGAAAAGAGCAATAATTCATTTTGACTGCATAGATCAGCTCATTTATACTTAAGAGTTTAGTCAACAAAACTTTAAAGACCTGGTCATCAAAGTCCTAAAGCCATCAGCAGGTATCCTTAAGACCTTATGAAGGATGGGTAAGACACCACGAGGCTGAGGAACAAAATGCAATGTTCAATTTGAAAAACAGAAAAGAAAACATTTGCTATCAGAGTAGGGGCAAGATAATGACAAATCCATCGCCTTCCCTTTCAGATCCTGGAACTGAACATCTGTATGTGAGCTGCTAACACCAGATGAGGAGGACTAACTGGAAACTTGGATCTACCACAAGTAAGTCATGCCCACTCAATTTCTTGCCATGAGAGAGCAACATTTCTGGATAGACAGAAAATGCAAGTTGTTATATCTCAATTTTAGAAATGCTTCTGACACTGTTTCATGTGCTATTTTTATAAGTATGTTTGGGAAGCAGGATACAGATGATTATGAAGTGTATGCAAAACTGATTGGAAAACCACACACTGAGAAAATTCTTCGGTTGTTCACAATCAGAAGGGACAGATGTATTAAACAAAGTTCTGCGTGGGCCCTTCCCCAGTCTGGTACACACTTACACACTAAGTGACCTGGATGTTTGCAGAGAGATTGATCTTATTAAGTTTATTGACAGTCCATTAAGTTTACTCCAGGTATGAGGGACTGGAAGCAGGGTGGGAAGTAAATTTTAGATACAGAATGATTCATACACGTTTGAAAAAACAGATGTACAATTCAGTAGAGGTGCACACAAGCTATCAGACCTGGGCAGGGACAATCTCATGAATGAAGAATGGGGAAAAACTATCAAACTGACAGTTAGGAAAGACTCTTCAGATACTGTGGACTGCAAACCAAACGTAATTCCACAGTGCCACGTCATATGCAAGGAAAGCTAATACCCTGGTACAAGTAAGGTGGGTATAGTCTGCAGGATCTGTGAAACCATCATTTCATTTTACTCAGCACTGACAGAAGCCTAATCTTGAATGCAGTGCCCAGATTTGGGTACCGCAGCTCAGTAAAAATGTGATCCAGCTGGACTTCATTCAGATTGAATCAGTGTAGGCTGGTCAGACATCTAGAAGGTCACAACTTCTGAAACTGAGGTGAGGGATGAGTTTTCTATGCTAAAGAGAAGAGAGGGAGGAGAAAGAAAGTGTTATTACTGAGACGTTCGGAATTGTGATGCACAGAGGGAAGGAGTAATCTGTCATCTGTGTTAGGAGAGGAAGCAACAGCACCAAAATTGCAGATGCACAAAGCTTTTCCTTAATATTTCAGTCTATTGAATTAACTTGAGCTGATGTGGTGTTCCCAGATGGTAACATAGGCATGGCCTATACTGGCTCAGGCGAGAGGAACAGCCCAGACAAACTCTCTCTGCCCAATTTTGGCTCAAGGAAATTAAGATCATTGATTCAGACCCAGAGATGTTTGTCTTGGTACGCACACCCCAGATAGTTTTTCTCTTAATCTTTCATTTTGCTGCAACTGAGGCAAAGCTGACAAGTGACGTAAGCAGCTTGATGAGCAGGAGTTATATTAAATAGCACTATTGTGATAAATTCTCCAATAAGAAAGATAAAATCTTTCTCCCTAGGAGATTTATCTATGAAGATTTCCTCCTGTCTTATTCTAGCTCCTCACATTAGTTTTCTATTCCTTTCAGGCATGTTTTTCTCTATTTCTCCCCCCTGCCTATTTGGAAAACAGAGAGAGAACAGAGGAGCTGATCCCCTGAAAAACAACAAGCAGGAAGGGACAGAGATCTATTAACAAGTCTCTATTCCTGGATGTTCCCACCCTGCAAATAAAGGGTGTAGTTTGCTGGTCTGGAAGAAGGGACAGGAAATTCACACTGTTTTCCTTGGTCTGCAGAGAGTCCATCTCACCCTAAAAGCATGGCTTCTAACGGCAACAAAAAACCCCACAACTAAAACCAATCAACAAACCCAAACAGAAAAGCACTGAACAGCCTCATCTACTACCTTTACTTTTCCTTTGCCTTCCATACAAAACATACTTTAAAAAATAAAAAACAATTAAGCTACCCAAATGCATACACCTGAAAGACAAAGGGTTTTCTGAAGTTACCTGTGCTGTCTTCAGTAAACCACTTGGGCTGATTTGCAGCAGGATCCTCAGCTGGTCACTTGGAGCAGCACAAAGGAGATTCAATAAGCTCTGTCACCCTGCCCACTCCTGCAGTGATCCTGCAGTAAGGACTAACTGAAGTTTGCTAGAGCAAAACATAGATGGTGTTCCCGGACTTCAGAAAGGCCACGAAGCATTTCAGGGAAGTCCTTCAATGGCAAAATTGGAAGAGTTCTTGTGGAAACACACTATCACCTCCATCAGCAGAGCCACACACAGTCTTGGTCTAACCAGATGAAAAACACTTCCCCCACCTTCCTTAAAACATCACAGCTAGTTTGCATTTTCTGACCCTTCCATTCTGAAGGACAGACAAAAGTTCTGTATTATTAAATTGCCCCATCAAAAAACTTTTGAGAGTGGCTGAAGGAGAGAAAAGAAATCACCAAGGCCCTAATGATGGTGGGCCCAGAAAGCACTTTTGAAATGTCTGGATGCTTCTTTAAACAATCCATCTGGTTTTGCCTATCACACTCACAATGCTAAAATGAGTGATAAGATAGCAATTAACTTCACTGCTTCCATTCCAGATGATTTCCAGATGAAGAGATGAGTCTCATGAACAAGCCAGGTATCAGGAGAAAAAACACATTACCAAATCAGCTGAGTGGCCAAAAGAGAGCTCCCTTAATGTGTCAGCAAAGCCAAACCCAATGTGTTGTAATCAATCCCCCTCAAAGCTCTTTTCTGTGCACTAAAATAACAAATAAGAACAGGGATGGCAGACATGGAACTAGATGGTTGCCCATCCCTCTCTGTCTTTGCTCTGTGGCTGGTGCAATGGATGGCCTCACCTGTGGGGTGCTGAAGAAGACAGTACCTCCTGGGTGATGAAATCATGGGCTTGGTCCTCAGGAGCACCACCAGCACAAGCTGTGAGGGTCTGACACCAGGGTGAAGAAGGCTTCCTTACCCACTCAGTGACTGCACCATTCCCTTGTACACGACACAGTACTGACCCAAGGGTCTCAAGAAAGGTTTGGGGCTGACATCAGGAATATTTCTCATTTGATCACCCAACACCCAGACAACATCACTGTTTGCAGCAGTACAGTGATCTGGAAGCACCAGATGTCTCTGGTGACATGTTGGAGGAGCTGCATGAATGACCCTGTCTGTGGCTGGTGGCATCCAGGAGACCCCTCCAGCACAGTCAGTGTCAGCCACCTCGGAGCCAGGGGCCCAGCTTATGGCTGAGCCCCAAGAGCAATGGGGAGCTCCCGCCAAGTTGTCTTTTGATCTTTTCATGGAACGGCTGCATTCCTGCCCTGTTAAATCACGCACCCAGGCTCCCTCTGCCTACCAGGACTCATTACCGTGTCTCAGGCAGCTTCAAAATAAGCCCCAGCCTCCAAAATGCTCCTTGCTGTGCTGGAACGGTAGGTGGACATAGCATCTAGTCACCATCCATGGGATTAGGCAACACAGCCAGGCCAAGCTGCTTTACACCTGGTTCATTTTAGCCCTCAGATTTAGAGAGGGAAAACAATTTTCTAAAGTTAGGTTCATGCTTTAGGGCATCTAGAGGCCAAGGAGATGACAGTCTCACTACATCACTTCAAACAGTGTAAAATGATTCAGAAACCATAAGTTTCCTCTGTATTTCCAACCCCAGTGTCTGCTTTCAGAAAGGAAACACTTGCTTCAGAGCAGAAGAGCAAGCTGCATGCAGTACATTCAGCTGCAACAAGCAGAGCTGTAGCATGCAACAAAGTACCTGAATATTGCACCCTGTTAGAAATATCAGAGCCTGTTCCTCCTGGAAAGACTGGGGCCAGGATTTGATGTCTGTGCCCTTTGTAAAGGTGCCCTTCTACACTCCTTTACTCTCTCTTTTCCAGAAATTAAATAGATTTTTTTATACTCCACGGTAATAGTGAACTGCTCGCCCAACTTATCTAAACAGGGTTTAGCAGCTCATTGAAATGGCAGATTTCTAGCATGAAATATTTATTAGACAAGGTAATAGTGGATTACACTGGAGGTGGGGCGATGGCAGTGATCCCACCACATTCAGCAGAGTCCCTTACCCCCATCTTCCCCTCCCAGGCCCCTATTCACCACTGCTGAATGCCCAGCCCATTCACACACTGATCTTGGAAAACAGAAGAGCTACATGTAGATTTTGCTTTTTAAAAAGCCAAAGCAACCGTAAAGGCTCTGCAATATCTGAGGTGCCTTAAGAACAGCCCCTGTGTCTGCCAATCTTCCAGCTGGAGAACGGGAAGCCAGCCTGAAGGGTACTCTCCAGTGGTCACAGAGAGAAATTCTTTACAGACAAGCAGAGATATATTTTGCAAATCAAAGCAATTAAGTTTGTATGCAATGGTTTTGAATTTGCAAAACAGTTTCAAAGTAGCACATAAAACTGCTAATGATATTAAAGGCAGTTAAAAGGAAATCAGATTAAACAAAAGTAAACTACTGGAGAAGGGGAGGAGGAAAATACAGACAGGCTCACTCACCAAAGTCTGACTGCAAATCCTTTTTCAGTCCACAAAGCATGTCTGCTGTTATCTATCAAATCATTCAACTAATCGTAACAGCCGCTCCGTTCTCTCTCCCTGCCCGCGCTGGAATCCTTTCCCAGCCAGCCTGGGCTCACTCTCGGGCTGCCTCTCGCCGCCGAGTGCGGCTGCAGCGCACACGCTGCTCCCTCACTCCACGGCAGCAAGACCAGGCAGGAATTGTCCTGGGCACTCCAGTTTGCGAGGACTCAAAAATGTGGCAATCCTTTAGACAGAAACGTCTTTACACGGATGTTTAACGTGTGACTCGCCAATCCTGTGCAGAAATAGGAAAATGAAGGATATGGGCTTTGGGGTTTTTTTATAGGGTCCTAAAAATGCCGTGCTAGTTCTCTCGACTCCGCTGGCCATCAGGCATTGCAAAGCAAAAGTTGGAAGCGCAGTGATTAATCGGAACAGCTGGTTGAAGGGGAGGCAGCCACCGAACCCTGACGCTCCGGCAGATGCAGCAAATGTCGAGCGTGCACTTCATTCCCGGCGGTATTCCACCGGTGGAGAGCGGGCATCATCCCATGGAGATGTGCTGGCCCCTTCCTGCCAGAACCCTTCGGTGGCTTTCACGGGGATTTCAGGCGACGGGGGGGTGGGGGAATAAAAAAAAAAAGCATAAACCGGAGGAAGGCGGTGCTGCGGCGGAGGCACCGCTGCCCCCGCGCTCCGCACCAGCGGCACAACTTGGGCGGCAGCGGAGCCGCGCTCCGGCCCCGAGTTGCAGCAGCAGCAGCAGCAGCAACGGGGCTGAACGCAAGAAGAGGCTGCGACTGCAGTATTGCCTGACACACTTTCCTCTCCCCCACCCCCTCTTGGCAAGTGCTTGCAGAGCCTCCAGCACCTTTCAAGGCAATGTCAAGCTGCTGTCAAAGTATTACCCTGCCTCCCAAACACACACACACACAATGCTCGTAAAGGAGTATGAGGCTGCAGTCCTGTGTCCTGCCTACAGCATTTGCTGAAAACTCGGTTTAACCCTTTCTTAGGAAGGGTTTCTCAACAGAGGAACCAGCACGGGCAAAATGTATGCAAGTGCTGTGCTACGATTTGGGTGAGGGGAGACTTTGGGGGCAATGATGGGAACCAGCTGGTCACGGGGAGTCTGGCCCTCCAGGAGAGGATGCTGAATGGCTCCCTCCAAAACTGCTGGTCCTGCACTGTGGGTGGGGATAGGGCATTAGCCTCTAAGAAATGGTTGTAATGAACCAGTGTCTGCTTCTTTTGCTATTAAAATAGAAGACAAAGCAGGCTGATTCATGTTGAAGATACAGAGCATGCAAGGGGATGCCACTGCCCTGGCTGTGGGTCAGTAAGTCTGTCTGCAGGGTACACAGGGTTGGATCCTGCCTCCAGCACCATGCAGGTCCCCTTCTCAGGCAAGCTGTGAGATGCAAACTGACTGTAGCAACCAGCCCATGGCAGTGTTCTCCACAGTCACTCTATTCCCTTGGGAACTGGTGTCATCTATAACAGCAAGATTATACCCACAAACAGTGAAGAGACAATCATGGTCCAAAGTACAAAAGCCATCTACACTTTTGTATGAGGATCCAGTCATGTTTGGGACTGCTATTAGATTTGTGTGAAAGTGGCCAAGAGGTTACAAATTTAGAAGGAAGCTCATAGAGAGGCAGCAAGGTTAAGTCTTGCTTCCTTAGGAAACAAAACAGGATAAATCGAAAGGGCCTGAACTCATCTGAACATGCCAGCAGAAAATTTTTACAGACCTGGGAACTCTAACTCTGTGTGGAGGAGGAGAACTGGGTTTCAGCCGAATGCCAGGGTTCTTGCTCAGATTGAAATGAAGCAGCATCTCTATTGTGGTTCAAACTCAGCTGTTTCATGCACAGACAACTTATACAAAAGCAATAAAATTACTAACTAATAAAAAACTACTTACAAAAGAGATATTTTGGTCCATAATTTGTTTTTAAGAAGCTGTTCAGTCTGACAATAGACTTAATTAGTAATTGAGGCAAAATTTATAATTAGAAATCTTTTCATACAGCTCTTAATGCTTTTGCTGCAGAGAAATTCCATCTTAAAGGAAAAAAAACATCACCAGTTGCACCACAATTAGAAGAAGATGCTAATTTGAGAATAGCCCATTACTTTGGTTGCCATGAAATGGATATATCCAATATGATGTTTTAAAGAAAAGCTAAAAACAATTGTTTGTGTTTATACCACCATAAAATTCTTCCCAGAATATCTGCTGCATTAAGAAAGTGCATGAGAGGATGGGTCTACTATGTAGTTGAAGCTGCCTGTTTTAGTGGATGAGAACTGAATGGAGCTGCCCCATTCCTCTGATGGGGAAATGAAGCAGCATTTGGGCATTTCAAGCCCAGAACTGCTGGTGGCATTTGTTGAGCTGGCTGGCAAGACACCAGCACACCAGGAGCCTGGAGAGGATAAAGATGTTTACTCTATGGTTTCTGGCCAAAATCCACAAATGCAACACTTTCTTCATGTTTCAGGTGGTGCTGTATTAAAACCAGTTGAAGTGAACAGCTTGAGCTTCTAATGCCAAAGGGAAAGGATACACCACACACACCCCAGTAAAATAAGGCAGCCCAGAAGCATATGTTTTGGCATCAAAATATGTAGGTGTCATAAAAGAGCATGAGACATCAACCTAAACTGTGGTGAAGAACTCAAGGAACACTATGTAGAGCTTTGATTTTTCAGGAACAGTCTGTGCATTGTCTGTACCTTCTCTACATAAACTTTAAGCTTGCATGCTCAGAATTAGCAGCTATTCCAAAATTCTCTGGCAATATCATCTGCCTACAAGTCTCACCTAAGAATGCCTGGGTTTTACCCACAGATTGTGCCCATTGCAAGAAGAAGATAATTTTGGGGAGGTGGGATGTTAAAAAAGTCTTTTCACAGGAAAAAAAAAAAGAAAACAAAAACATCTCAGTTCTGCTTTCTTGGCATATTCTGATCTCCTTCTGATCCCAGCAGGAGAGAGAGTGTAGGGAATGCTTTCTTGGATCCCCCCTTCAGTATAAAATGCTGAGTGGAAAGACAGCAGAGGCTGAGGGCAGTCCATGGTTAAAGAGTTTCTGGGTGGTCCCTGCTGGAAACATCCATCCATGCAGGCTCTTGGTTCTTGTCCATGCAACTGAAGTGGTAATACCAGTCAACAGGTCACCAGTCTAGAGAAATGGCCATTTACTTTTCTCAGGAACAGGCTGACCTTTGAGTAAAATTCATTTGCTGTAAGTAAGGAGTATCTGCCCTTACATGCACTGGTAAGTACTAGCACTTAGTTCAGCATTTCTTGTACCCAACACACCGTCCTGCTCCTGAACCTATATGTCTTTCCTCAGAGCTAACTTACAAATCCCCCAGAACCTCAGTGGGAGCGATGCTGCAAACCTTACATGGCCTAAATTGGTTGGAATTACATTTACAAAATACACTTTTATGCGAACAAGACAGGGAGGACAGGAGAGGGAAGATCACAGGCTGTTCCGAATATCCATCATTTAGTCCAATGCTTGACAGGTATTTGTTTCTGCCATTTAAACCATTACTTATTTAACCACATTCAAAAGCTTCCTCGTCAGAAGTCACAGTGCTGTGGAACACTCGAGCAAGATCCTGAAATGGACCATTTAGCGCTGAACATGCTCTGAGTTCTGGAGAACATGGAGAGAATCTTACATCACTCCACATTAGGGAGTCTCAGGAGACTCTCTGAAGACAGCTGAATGAACGTAATGAACAGTCAGCCACAGGAAAACGATGAGAAAAAACACCCAACCACGCGCTCTCACAGTGCGCAGAGAAACGCCGAAGTTCTAACTGCATACCAAATGATATTATTAGCAACAGAAATTGCTTTGGGTTAGGGAAGGTTGAGAAGAGACTGACACAGATTCTTCCTACTTCTTTTAAATTCAGATGTTAAATTAAGATTTTACGTTGCCATCTCTTTCTTCCCATCCTACTTCTCCCATTTGATAACACACGCCTGCACATCAGGGGTCTGCCTGGGGCTGGGGCTCTTCCTGCTCATACCCTCTGTCAAGGCTTGTTTCTGGCACAGCAGACCCAGTGCTTCCAGATGGCTTACTGGGAAAGACAGTTTTTACTGGGAACTCCAGGGAGGAGGAGGGACAAGAGGAAGATCATCACTTTTTTGGTGGAAGAGGCTTCACAGCTGATTACCCAGCTCTCCACTGGCTACACGTTTGCTCCATTTCATCTGCTCCAATTTTACATAGTTGTGCTTATTTAGAAACCCCAGACAACTGCATGTCAGCCTCAGGCCTGCAGCAAAGCTCATCTCTGGTCTAAGCAGATGCCCTGTTTTTCATACAGAAACCCAAAATGCATTGCACTGTTTTATCAACATATTTTTAAGGGGAATGGAGAATGAGTTTAAAAAAAAAAACCTTTAAGGAAAAGGGTATTTAAACAGTTTAATAATGGAGCCAGAGGAAGAAGTCTGTGATTGTTCTTTCCTTTACGTGCAAATTCCACCAGCCAGTCCCAAACATTAATTTATTACGGGTAATGAACACTGAAAGACAAATTGACCCATCCACCAGGCAATTAGAGCCCTTGCTGCACGCACACATGCAGAGCACCGAGACAGAGAGTGCTGCTAGAGGTATTTCCAAGACCCCCATCCATTCCCTCTACCACCAGAGCACAATAAAATGGTTCCTGCACATTTTTCTGGGTAATCAGAGTAGGACATTCCAGGGTTGGGGACTTCAGCGCTATAAGAGAAACAGTGGAAGACAAATAGGCTGCAGTAAAGTACAAGATCCTTTATTCCCCAGCCAGCTCTAATGATACAAAAGAGCTCGTTCAGGGACCTTGTTAGCAGAGGTCATCCCAACAAAAGTGAATCTCAGCTTTCTGATGATTTTTTAAGCCAAATGGAGATGAGCTTGACAAGACATAGCAATAAGCAATGCAGCAGGAGGTTAATGATCCACCAACAAACACCAGCCCTGCCAGAGCAAGGTGGGAGTTTATGACCTAGTCCAAAAGGAGCAGAGCTCTGCAAGTTGCCTGCACAGCATCTGAAAGCATGTTCAACACTTTCAGCTAGACAGAGCGTATTTCTCCCATTTATCTCTACTTCTATGGCTGTATTGTACAGATTAAACACTTTTCCTGGGCAAAATACACACCCCCTTTTGGGGACGCTCCTAATTGGTTTTACTTTTTACCCCCCTCAAATCTTATATAGCAATTTAGCTAGCTGGTATCACACAGCCTTGGGACACCAGTAAAATCCTCAAGCATGTGTATGATTGGAGGAACCATGCAGAAACAGAAACCAAGAACAATGCCAGGACACTGGGGGAAACAAAATGCCTAATAGCTCCCATCTTCCCAGCTTTTACTGATCAATGCACTGGAATGACAGGAAGTTGTTAACAGCTAAAAAACTGTAGGGAAAGTAAGTGTCCAAGTTCTTCAGTGATGGGAGTGGTTTCCAGTTTTAAGGTCATTAAACCACTCCAATTTACAGTGAATCCATGGTGGCTGCAGTTGGCACTTCAATATCTGCACCAGTGGCTGCCTGGAAGGGCCTGTTCGTGCTCTCTCTTCAGCGGAAATGCTGTTTCTTCTTTCTATTTTATTAATATCACCAAGAATGAAAATAGTGATGGGTCTGTGTTAGCAGCTGGCCAGTATGCACCCCCCTTCCCCACTGTGGGTAGGCAATTTAGGTGAAGGAAGCTCCATCACATAGACCACATTAATCAAAATACAGACGAGAGAAAACATACCCTGTTATGGACCTTTGGACATCGAGAGAAAATAGGAACCTGGCACCGCAGCCCTTCAAGAACAGGACACAACCCCAGAGCGCAGTCAGCCCAAAGGACAGCAGGGAGCTGCCCCATGGGAGCAGAGGTGTGAGCCTGTGGATGGGGCTGCAGAGTACATCAACATCCCTGAATCCCTTGCGTGCCTGTTACATGCCCCAGGAGCTCAGGTCTTTGCAATAGCAGGGACTGAAGGCTTCTTCCTCATGATTCAAAAGGACCCGGTGCTTGAGCCCAAACAAAAGGCTCTTCTAGTAACAGGGACGTGGCCATGCCACATCTTGTCCCAAAAGAGAGAGAGAGGCAATGCTACAGCCTACTGCAGCCTGAAGGACAGCTCTTAGTCAGCATCCAACTCCACTCCTGTCTGCAGGAAGAAAAACCTCTGCATCTTCCCCTTAAAGGATTTATCTTGGCACTGGTCTCTTCAGAGGCAATGCTGCCAACGCAGATGGAAAAATAAGCAAGTGGGTCATCAGTCTTACCAGTTGTCACACAGTTTCTTTTCAATGAGTAGCAGTGTAACAATGCATTAACAATAAATGAAATGCCATGTTAACACTAATTTGCATAGTACAGAGCCACAGTGCTCTGCTTCCTCTATTCTCTTTCACAAACTCTCCTGACCTGCATATGAAACAAGATGAAATTTAATTGCTGGGGCATTCAGTAGAATCACTGAATTCCTGCTTAATGAGGCTTCATTTGTACTCTGTTGCATCAGACACCTTCTCTCCAAGGTGCTGTATTAACTGGTTCAGATGTAAAATATTTTCCAAGGCATATTTTCATATGCACTTCAACAAAGAAAGAGCAAGAAAAGCGCTGACTGCAAAAGACGATGTATCAGTAGCATGATAAGGCCAGCGAAATCCCAAAAGCACCAAGCCATATTCCTTTAAAAAAAGCTTTAATGGCTGTAATATACGCTCTAACGTGCTACCATGCAGTATCTACACTGTGCAAGTCTTCTATAAGAGACAAGGCAAAGCTAAGTGGGACCTGGCCAAGGTCTGTGTGGGAGACAGCCAAGAACTAGGAGCAACACCAATAATTTTTGGTGACTCAGAAAAAGTGCAGAAAAATGTTGCACCCAGGAGTCAGAGCTCTGGATGGTTTTGCATTCAGATATCTCATTGAGCTTACCTCATTCAGAAGTCCTTGGCCATGGAGGTACCTTACATTACATTTCCATGTGAGGTACCTCGGCCTGCATAGCCAAGCAATTCCCTGAAAGAGCAGCATTTCTTCTCTTTCTTTGCTTAGCTGTAGCACAGCCACGAACAGCAGCACAGGCACTGATGCGTTGTTTCAGAGCCACAGGTAGTGACCAAAGCCACAACTGCTCCAAAACCCAGCAGGTGACATTAACTCGTGGTAGCATGGGGCACAAGGCAGTGCAGCCAGAGATACCCAGCTGAGTGGGGACACAGAGTGGATGGGGACACGAGCTGACTGTTGGCTCCAGCCCCAGCCTCTCCCCCACACTGGGTGGGCAGCAGAGGCCACGCTGAGCGCTGCCAGTGCCCCACTCTGCGGCAGCAGCAGGAGCGCGGGGGGAGCGGATCACAGAAAGCAGACAGAGATGACCCAAAAGGCACTGCAACGCCACAGAGTGCAGCTTTCCAGCGCAGGGTGAAACCAGGTCAGGCTCCCTGGCTGCCTTAGGAAGGCTCTCCCCAGACGCCCCGAGGAGGATGCGCTGTTCAGAAGTGCTCGAACACGCCCTCGGACAGAGCTGGTCAGCCGCGTGTTCTGGGGAGAGGTGTTTCCAGCTGCCGGTTTGGCTCCCGCTCCAGCTTGTCAAAATTTTACCTCCCAAGCTGGGACAAAGCAGAGCCACACACAGCTCCAGGTAACTCCCAAGTGCTGGGACCAGTGATTTATGAAGTATTTTGGCTTTAGAATACGCGGAGCTCCCCGAGGGACTGCAAATTGCTTGTTACTGCAGGTTTGCAAGATGGGATCAGCCTCCCTGCTCCCATCCGGTCTCCCCGGGAACAGTTAGAGCACGTTCATAGCAGTGTGTAAAGGTTTATCCTTTCACTTGTGCGTTACAGTAACCTATAAAATACTGCTTAGGGTTCATCCCCAGCGTGGGTCCGGACAACAGCAGCGGATCCGTGCTAGTTGCAACAGGCCGGGAGATGGACCACAAAGTCAGTTTGCCATTTGCATTCTAAGGGGAGAGAGTGGGGAGCAGGGTATGGCGCGAGGCAGTCCTAATTATCCCAGGGTAGCTAATTATAAAGGATATAAATTGACAGAAATAAAACCACATGGTCAATAATAGTATTTTTTAAAAGCTGGAAATTTTAGCCCATTATCTTTCCAGCTGAAAAGCTTTAATTGAAAATGGCTAATCTTCCAGTGAGTTCAGGAAGGGTTTACAAGCTAATTGCTCTCTTTTCTTTAGGATTAACACTTTGTTCTGTGAATAGGGATGGAGGGCAGCAGATGTGCAGCCTTTACTCTCCTTAATCCAAATGCCCCACTGCCACAGATGCTCCCAACGCTGTGCAGTGGCATAATGGAATCACTTTCTCGCACATAAAGTGGTTGTTCTGAAATGAAATTACAGCTATTTATTAGGAAGGGAACAATAAATTTCCTCCACCACACATTCCCATCATGAAAGACACAACATTGGCCTATAAAAATCCCTGATGGAAGTAAATCTTGCAGGAGAGAGAGCAGCTAACAGATGAATTTACCATTTTCATTTTGTAACTGGTAGTCAGTGTCATTTGGACATGGGCAGAAAAGTCATTAACTCACAGAAGTCAGAGCATGATCCCAGAAACATCAGGGTGGCTGGGACCTGGGTGCTAAGCTCTAGGGTGGGAGAAGACTTAAAGGAGCCAGTTGAGGGAACATCTCCTTTTAAACAACTTTTAAACATCTCCTTGCCTTCCATTTAAACAGAGAGAATTTTGCTAACCACATGGCAACTACAACCTATTGCTCTCACAGCTCGGAAGTAAAGCTGGTTGGTAATCTTGACTATCTGGAGATGGGATTTGCATTACACGAGGAAAATGGGTTGACTTGATAGTGGGATCTCTCTAGGCAAGATGCACTTAAGGAGGGAGAGGAGTATTCCTGATAACAAAGGTAGAGTGAACTCTATTTCTCAGAGAGAGGGGAGGAGGAGAAAAAGCACATTTAAAGACATCTGAAATGTACAAAGTGAAATTGTGGCCATTCAGCTCTTGCTCCTACAGGGCAAGAAGGATTGAGTCCTTCTCCATGTGAAATCTGCATCCCCCTTGCTCAGAAAACTAGACATCTGGCACCTCCTTGCAAGATCCTGATGACCAGTCCAAAAGGGATATCACACCTGTTACCCAACCAATTTTTTGTATTGCCATTATCAGATCAGGGAAGGCCACAACTTTAGGAGTAACAGTGTGCCAACGCACCCTGCCCAGACTGTAGCCCAGAAAAGCAACAGAGCACCTGGGCCCAAAAGGTGTGGGGAGAAGGATGAAGTATTTAGTGTCTGACTCAACAGGAAAGTCAAGCTAATGTTCTGTGTTCTACAGTCTCAGCAGTGCTGTTCAGAACAAGATCAGCACCTTTCAGGAAGGTGCTAGGGAATGGATCCATCCCCACCTGTAAGAGCTGTCTCACAGCATCACCAGGGCTTGCTTTAGGATGACCAAGGAGAAAGACATGTTTGCCTAGAGAACAATTCATCTCAAGTCCCTTGAACTAAGTTCCTAACTTTAGCCATCTAAACTAGAGAGAAGATTCATCTTTTTTGACAGAACAGCAAATACAGCTCAGCACGTGCTTTCCCTATTCCTCCTTGCCCTGAACCCTAGAATTTTCTGCTGAATCACTATCAAAGGGAACATACTCAAAGCCAGGAAGAAAGCAGTGCAAACACCACCCATACCAGAGTGTCTCAGTCAAACCCATTACAGCAGGAGACAAAAGAGTCCAGGGGATGGTTACCAGACTCAGAAACTTCAAAAGATCAACTAGCTTTTAAAAACTAAATTTCTGTAAATTTCAGCTGAATATTGCCTTTTCAAACCCTTCCTGGAATAGTCACTAAGCTGCTATCCTAAATCAAGCCTTTCATCAGCTAGAGAAATGGAATATTTAGAGTTCAAATGAAGATGAATTGTTGCCAGTCAGAGCATCATCCTGTATTCAGCAGTGATCTCAACCTTGCAGAGTATTTCCTCCACTAAAGGAGAAAACCCTCAAAGCAAGCAGATGACAGACACACATATCATGGGCATGTGACAGTATTAAAGTCTAGATGGATGCTGAGATATTAATGGCATGGGTTAGGAGGGGATATTTTCAAAACTCTATTAACCCAGTGACCCGGTTTATGAAAAAGATAACTTCTCATTTGTACCTTTTGATTACACATGAGAAGAGGCAGCAAGTGCTCACTCTCTGCTACCTCAGCAGTCATTCACATGCTGAAACTCAGTTGCTACTGTGCAATAAGGCATTAAAAGTTAGAGATTTGTTTGTTATTGCCATAAAGTTTAGAGCAATACTTAGAGCAGAGCCTAAATATTATTTCCCTGTGCTTTCCTGGTCATTGTTTCTGTTACTCAAAGGCACAGAAACTCCTGCAGAAGTTCACTCTCCAGAGCTACATCTCCTCCTCCAAGACTGTATTTCTGTGCAAGGGCCACTAGGAACAATACTGAAAGGCTCACAACTGCAAACTTTGTTACTCCACAAAGATGAACTCACAGAATCCAGGCCAGAATCCACACTGGTTAAATTATGGCCAAGAAAATCAAGTTTTGAAGCTGTAACACTTAGCAAAAAGATACTTCAACTGTCTTCTTCTTTTCAAAGAAAAAAAAAGCACAGAGAGAAAATTATTTTCTGAAAGCACTACAAAAACCTAGTTTTGTGATCTCCCACCTTCATATTAGCTGACATCCCTGACACACAGTAACAGACCTACTGCAGAACAGGAACTAGCATTATAGGTTTAAAAAAGCTCCCTAGAAAAAGTATTTCGGAACAGAAATGTTCTGTCCAATTAGTTACAGAATGATCATTTAAGAGTTTTTATTCTCCAAAATATGTTGTACTATAAGCCCCTTTCACTCAACTATTAATTTGTTGCTAAGAAGCAGCACAAGGCTTAATAGGACATGGAGACTGGAGTGGAAGTTATGGGTTTGCTTTCTACATAGCTGAGAATTGATGCATGTATGTTGGGGGGTAGACAACAAGAAAATAGATCTTGATCAAAATGATCAGACAGAGCAATGAAGCCTGCAGGGGCTCTGAACCAGCAAGCAACACCTGAGGGACGGGTCACAACTGGGGCATTAAAGATTCCTTGCAAGATTTCAGGTACACCCCTGCAGTAACCGCACGCTCCTGGAGAGCATTGCATGCAGATGGGGGCCCAGGCACGACTGACTAACAATTACCTACATTTTATGTGGTGTTCCAAAGTAATTAAAGACTGGATTCCTTTAGAAAGAGCATTTGCCTCAAGCTTGTCAGGATGGTTTTTAGGCAGTAGTTGCACCATTGAAAAGGATGTTTGTGATCTGAATTGCAGCCACATTAAGTACATTATTAAATATACAAAACATCATGCGGCCTGTTATCCCCAGAATGACTCACTCCTGGTGTACAGCAATTTAGCCAGAGGAGAAGGGTAATGGAGGAGGAGAGTGCAAATGCTCTTCACAGGTCATTCCTCTAGCTGCCACATCAGTCCTCTTCCAAAGCCAGTCTCTCCCTTCTTCAAAGAATCGCTTGGGTTAGAAGGGACCTTCTCCAGTGAAAGCCTCCGTCCAGTATCCTCTGGAAGTGTCGCCATGAAGGAACCCCATGGTCAAACAAAAATACTCCCCTAACATAAGCATTTACACTGGGACCACATGGGTGAGGGAACATCAGTGCCCATGGCTGTGCCTCCACTGTGAAAAGGGAAATGGGCACATCCACCCCAGCAGCACCCACACCTACTCATCCTGCCCAGAGCCGGGCAGCTTGGCCTTGTGGCCGGGATTCTCCTCTCTGCAGAGAGCAACCCAAGTGCACCAGCCTCCCTCCCTCTAAGAAGGTATTTGGCAGGATTTGACGGTTGAGCATAATTCCAGATGAAACACGCCAGACTGAAGGATTTCTGCATAATTAGGAATATAATACTGTATTTAAGAATCTCCTAAATACCCGCAGTTAACAGAGGGCAGAATCCTCAGTGGAAGCCCATCTCTTGTCACAAGGGACTAAAGCTGGCACTAAGTGGATGCAGATCTTCATTTTTTTTTAATACCTCAGCAGCCCAAATACAGCAGCCAACAGAACTCCTTTCCAGAATGGGCCCAAGTCCACAGCAGATCTCTTTGATTGGATGCCCCATCTTGGAGGCATCCGGTGTTCCCAGAGCAGCAAAGCAGCTGTACAGGTACCCAGGCTTCAGGGAAGTTTCTATAGCAACAGGATGCAAAGAGAATTTAGGGGTTTACATGGCACAGCTGATTTACACCATCACAGCTGTGTTTAAGTCATTGAGGCCGAGGGAAAAGCCTGAAAAAATAGATGTAATTCCCTGTTAGAGCAGTTTTGCTGCTCTTCACTTCATCAGCACAACAGTTTTTAAGTCTCACATTTCAGGTTGATAGATCACTTTCCTGTTGTCTCTGCCAAGGCCCAACTCTGTGTGGATTCTTTCTTTATACTCCAGCTGTTAAAGTCCACACAATCCCAAATTTCCAAGCTTTTAGAAAGACCTAGTCCGGACAGTACTGAGAGGTACACTCTTCCCCAGGAAGCACGTAAAAATAGAATAATTACTGGGCAGTACCACTTCTTATTAGAGAAGAACAGACAGTTATACGTGCACATTTTTCAAAGTATACATCCAGATTTTCTGCCAGGCAGCAGTGGGCAGCACCATCATCAGCTCTTCCTCCATGGGGCACTGTCATGCATGGGGAGCTGCAGGGGTGGCAAACTTGTATCCTGAGACCAGGAACACACTGAGCAGCAGCTGTTCGCCAAGAGGTCACAGATTTAAAGCTGGGGGGACCTTCCTGTGTGTTCTCTCAGCAGCCAGCAAACACACCCCTGCATTAGCTCATCCTCACACCGCTGCAGAGGACACAATTCCCTTGCCTAGTGGAAACCCCAGGACAGAGGTGCCAGCCCCGCCACCTCAATAGGCCAATCTCAATGCTCAGATTAAAAACAAAGCCTTCCTGTCACCTCAGTCCCACCCTGCAGCAGCCACTCCTCTGGATGCTATTGCTGCCCTCTGCCCCCCTGGCAGCCTCCGCTTTTCCAGGAGGGGTGAGTGTGCACAAGCGTGCACTGCCCACACACAGCACACCCCACCGTGGAGGACCATCTGGGGTAAAATTTGAGGCACTCCTGTCACTGCAGTTTGCAGCCTTGCAGGGTCCCACCCCAGCACTTGGCCTGTTCCCTGTCCCCGAGCCCTGGGGTGACAGAGCATATTTATGGGCTAAGAAATGAGATGCTTGCCTATGTCACAGGATGGAGGAAACAGCAGCTGCAAAGTTCAATCTGCCATCACGACAGCTATGGCTTTTCCCAAGATAATATTGCTGCCCATTTACTGTCACAGCTTCCCTTCCTATCCCTTCATCTTCCTGCGAAAAGGGGCTTCCTTGGACTTTTGCAAATTAGGAGTTTCACATTCTTCAGTTTTGAAGTAGCAAAAGTTTCAAAGCAAGTGAGAGGCAACAACTGGGGGCTTTCTCTCACCTGCCTTGCAGACAAAAAGCTCCTAAAGGACAGTGTCACAAAGTTTCCCTCCCCCTGCAAGTACTACTGCACACCCCCTCCGTGGAAACACTTGCTGGAAGGCAGTTAAAACTTAAAAAAAAAAAAAAAAAATCAAATGGTGAAAAGGACAGGCAAGGAAGGCGAAGCATGGGGATTGAGCAGACAGCAGATTAATAGCCTGGCATCTATGGCAGTTTAATAATAGAGCTGTCACAATAGGACAGATTTACTAATTGCAGAGTCATTTCCTATGGATTCCCATCAAGCTGCCATTTAAATCTCTGTGCAGTTTTTAAGATGGCTTTCAAAACTGGGGGAGGGGGGAGAAGGGACAACGCCCACAGTACTTATGAAGCTAAATTTAGGAAAGCATTGTGTTTTCTTACAGATTACAGGCTTGACAAGGAAGCAAGGAAGGAACCAGCAGTACTGTGAGCCCAAAGGAGCTGGGGAGAAGGAGGGGACAGGTATTTGTCTGGGCACCCCCATGCAACAAGCAGGTCTTACATCTGGGGACAAGGCTCTGACCTCAAACTAAGCCCTGGAGAGTTTTACATAGCATTAACCAGTGACCTACTAATACCTCCAACATCTCCCCAGGCACTGAGCTACAGCTCTGACATGTCTTTTTGCAGAATTAGTCAGCACCAATTTTAGGGGCCAAACGTCATGTTAAACCACAGATAGAAGAGTTGTGATCTCTTGAGTCTGTCAGCTTGGAGGATCAAGTTGGCCCTTTCTCTAAAGACTTCAAAGTGAGGTGTAAGCTCCTAATTCATGTGTTCTTATCACACAGACCTGCATTATGCAGCTCAACCCAAGGCATGCACAGTTATTTTTGTCAGGGGAGCCTGGTGACAACACGCTGCAGTGAAGGAGTGCCCTGCATGCTACCTCCACGACTTGGCTCTTCTCCATCACATTCCTGAGGCCACCAGTGTCAGCCCAGGAGTGATTCACAGCGCTGTGAGTGCTTGGGCCGTCCCAGACTCGTGACACCAGGGTTGCAAGAAAATTGAACAGGTTGAGAAATATTTCCAACAAAATCCTTGAGCAACAGTTGTTACCTGGTGAAAATACCTCATTCAAATCAAGCCTGATGTTCCTCAGCCTTGACCTGAAAGTTTTCCAACATAGCCTGGAGAGAATTAAAACCAACCCAAGTGCAAGCAAGAGACCTGGTGAATAAGGAAACCCCAGAATGGAAGAATATTCTCAATCAGGAAATTGAGCCTGAAGCTTTACATCCTAGAAGGGCACCCTTACCTTTTGGGAAGGAAAAGGGGCTCTCAACACTAGCAGGAGCAATTCTGTATCCAGCAGTCCTTTGCCCCACAATCCCACTCTCTCCAGCATCACTCTCTGGGACTCATTTGCCCCCGGAATAAAAGGTGGGCAGCTATCCTCTGCATCCTTGTTCTTGCATCTGCAGAGGCACCATGAACCACCACCACCACCAGGATGGCAAGAGACCCTCAGGCCACTCAGGTGACCACACGCCAGGCTTTGCTTGGTACCACAGGAGAGGTGGCGGGAGACGCTTTTGGGGGCCCCAAGGCAGCAATGCCATCCCACCTCAACCAGCAGCCCAAGGGGAGGCTGTGCCTTTTGTGTCATACATGCTCTCAGAGCTCAGCTGAGAGGCTGGTGAAAAGGCCATTTTATTCCACTTTTCCTTTAGGGAAAGAGGGCGCTTTCAGAAGTTCAGCCAGGACTTTGCAGATCATCAACAATTAGCAGCCTACACGGGTGCACAGTTGGGGCTTTCAAGGCATTTCAATTCTGCTGTCACTTAATAACCACCCGTGACTCAGAGCCTGCTTTCCTCCCACACGCTGTGGCCCAGCACTCCAGATCTTCTTCATCCCTTTGAATCCACTGGTACAGAAGGTAAAAATCTGTTAAACAAGACTGCTTTGCCATTGCATCTGCAACTATTCTGTCACACCAAGAGCATGATTTGATCAGGTATTATATTTTGTCCTGGTCTCCACACTGTTGTTCAAGTGCATTTGCAAAAAGGATGCTGTATTAAAGCAATATAGGACTCTTCCTACACCATCTCTGAGGACAGGACAAGACAGTGTCAGCTCCCATCCAGGCCCACCATCCTACTCTTGCTGCAGCTGTTTCTAAATGATTTTGGTCTACCAGGAACACTTTAAACATAGATGAGAACTGTTACATGGCATTTTCTTCTCAGAGGCACAATCAATCCCCATTTTATACTTAGTAGAGATAAGATGGCTGAAGCATAATTGATTTTATTTTATGTGTTGCTCTACCATGAGCATCCTTAAACAGAATTCAGTTATAATGAACATACAGTACAAGATGAGTCTTCACTGAGACAAATGTCATTGCCTAAGGACAAGTTCAGATCTAAGTAAAATCAGATTCATTCATTACTCTACATCTTAGACGAGGCTCTTCAGTTGTGTTGAACTAATTCAAGTGTGCCAGCACATACATTCCCTATGCATTTCCATCAAGATGAGGGCAATGTTTACCACCAGCTCCCTTGCTAATTGAATGCCTCCCACCGTGCCTATTTCACTTTGGAAAGTCCTTTTCCCTCTGTGTCTTCCTATCAACTCATCTGCAGTACTTGGGAAATCTCTCTTCAGGCTTTGCAATGAAATTTGGATCAATGGAAGGTAGGACCACTTCTTGCTGAGCACAGCATCCTGAAGAGCTACCCCAGTGTTCAGGGTTTGGGATGCCTCTCATGCTGCTCCAGTTTGGAGTCCACAGCTGGCAGTCCTACCACCAGTCCCTCCCACATCACCACAGGCACCCATCTGCTCTGGAGGGGAGCGCTTGCTTGTTTAGGCAAGCACACCCCATCACCCTTGGCCCTGGCTGGTGCTGCTGGGAGCTGGCTCTGCTCCAGCAGCTATTGAGACACATCTGCATGCCTGCACTAGCACAGCCCACCCTAAGCACTGCTTTGTGTGAGACCAGATACCACCTCTCTATGGATTACAAGCCTAAGGAGTTAGTCACCCAGTTAGCAAACCAGAGAGCAAACAACTAACCAGTGAAAGCAGGTTTGGGGTTTTTTTCCTGTGAAAATGCTGGGCTCAGGTAGGGCCAGAAGAGAATTAAAGCAGTGCTTGAGCTAAATGAGAGATGGGTGTGTAAATTTGGGAAATCCCATTCAAAACAATTCCCAAGACTGACAAGATAAAAATTGGGGGGGGAAATATAAAGACTAAGAAGAAAAATATAGAAAACTACTAAGTGCAAACAGACACAAAACCTGAGAGGTTTTTGCAGTTTGCTTTTGCTTTATTGGTCATTTTTGGCCCATATTCCTTCCCCCAACCCTTCCTCCAAGTCCGTGCTTCAGTCTTATATTTCTCATGCCATGCATGGAGCAGGGAAATGAGGGAAGCGAGGGAAGGAGTCAGCTTTGAAGTCTGCAGAGCCTATGATGCTCCGGCAACACTCTACTGAGTTCAGCCATCACATACTAATACAAGCATGATCAGAAACTGAGTAATTAGAACAGCCTGGAAGGTTAATGGCATGCACCACCTACTATCACCTCATTAGAGCAGGATCCGTAATACAGACACCATACTGCACCTGATTAGTGCAGACTCACACAAGAGATGCTCGACAGATTGACAGACAGCAGAGCTAACTATGAACCCTAATGATGCTGCATAGGGGAGCTACTCCTCAATCACAGAAGAGATTGCCAGCATGACTTGGATGATGGCATGGCTCTGCCTTCAGTTTTACAACTCCACTAAGCTCCCAGGGACAAGATGCTTCTGCTGTGCTTCAGTTGGCTTTAGAACTTTGATCTAATTGGACTCGTGGTGTGGAAAACAGGAACTATCTTCCACCACGGCCCTGCACAGCCCTGGGACCACTGGCCAGCTGTACCTTTCCCTGTGACAGGTTTCCATGAGCAAGGTGAAAACCAGTTCAAGTGAGCAACACTATTTCCTTTGTCCTGGGGACAGTCTACAAATTCCCTCATCTTGAGCTTGATGCCAGCAGGCAGCTCATATGGCACCTCTTACCTTCACAGACCACTCTTGGGAAACACTTGGGAGCCTGGGATGCCACTCCATGTGACACACATCTGTACTCATGGACTTAGAGTGATGGCAGTGCAGGTGGGGAAGGATGACCTGGGGGTTTTCTTCAGCCAGACAACATGCTCAGGGACATGACAGAGCCTTGGTCTATTTCAAATTTTCAGTTTCAAGTTATTTCATATCTCCAATGAACTGGCTTCAGCATCCAGGCTGTGTGTGCAGCCCAGATCCTCAGCACAGGTTTTGTCTCCAGTCGAGGATCCAAATGGCCACGACTTGGGGACTTCAGTGTCTCATGTGTGGGCACTTGTGTATTAGCAGATCTGCTCTTGATCTGATGAAGTTAAAACACAAATCTCCCCTATCCCAGAATACTCTACACGGAGACAGAGCACATCAGAGCTCTGTAAGGAGGATTTCCAAAAAGTACCTGCACTGGCAGGATCCCAGAAGCATTGGCTGAACTAATCCAAGTGATTGTTTTCCACTGTCTCCTCCTAACATTCTAAATCTAGAATTTGTTTAGAAGCCTCAAACTCTGAATTTCTGCATTACCTGAAAGTGCCAAGAGCAATGACCAACAAGTGACCAGGAGGCAGTCTCCCATCATGATCGTTCCAGCTCTTTCCAGGCAATGTCACAAAAGATAAGCTCAAAATGTGCCAGTAGTAGTAGCCTGCTGAGTATCTGCTCAGAAGATGTGTTCGTTGGCAATGACACCTCTGCTATTTTAAATGCAAACAGGACCTGTGATCTGCATTTATGCCATTTGTGCAGTTCAGAGCAGACACTGCTTGGGAAGCCACCTCCATGCATCATTACCAGCACTGCTCGAGCCACAATGCAGCTGCTAATTAACAATCGATTTATGTTTTCAATTCTAACATCAATATTAAAACGAAGCTTTTATTAATGCCATAGAGACATGCCCACAAGTGTAGCACGGGTACCACTGACCTTTCAAAGCAACTAGAAAAGGCTCACAAGAGATATTCTTGTCTTATTTATATATTCCCCCCAGGTAACAATGGTGCCGAAGAGCACAGTCAGAGGGATGGAGTCACATTTGTGCCGGCAGCCCAGCAACTGCCGCCGCTCCGGCTGCCGCCAGTGCCACGGGCAAGGCCAGTTCCGCTGCCCCGTGGTGGGTCCATGAGCTGGAGGAGCTCAGGAGCTATGAGCCAACTCTGCCCTCTTGCGATTACAGCCGGGCTTCAAACCTCTCCCCCTTCCCCGTGCATCTGGGCTCTTCTCCAAAAAGGTACCTAATTCCAGCAGACATGTTAAAGACCATTTAATTTATTGAACTCTCCAGGAGACAGAAGCTGCTGGGTGACGGTAGGATTTAGCAGATTCCTCAGCAGAGTTAGAGGCACTCGGGTAATTCCTCCCCCTCTCTGGTAACAGCGCAGACCTCAGGTTTGCTCCCCCCTTTGTAAGAGAGATTTAGCCCCATGTTTGGAGCACTCAGCACTTTGTCTTTGCCTCAGGCTGCAGCACTGCAGACACAGGGCTGCCTGTAGGGAGCATGCCGGACATGCAGGCAAGTGTCTAACTCCTGGGCATATCAGGTCAACTAACCTCTAAATAAGGCTAGAGAAACCTCTCCCCAGAACCACATCCTTACCCTTCCTTATCCACCCTCCAAAGCCAAGCCAGCTCCATGATCTATTCCCACATGTTCCATCCCAAGGCAGGGGCTGGCTGGAAATTAAAGACAGGAAAAAACCTCATGTCATCACCTGTGAAACCTCATTTTCCCTTCCTAAAAGGAGAATCACTCCTTTTAGAGGCTGCTACACCAAGGGCTGTACCTAAGGCTGCAAGGCAAAGCAGCGCTGTGATCTGATCTCGCCTGCAATGCGTGGAGCTCCACGAGGGAGCAGCATGTCCCTTCAGTTGGGAGTGCTGGACTCCACAACTCCTTTTAAAATGGCTAACGGAGAGTTGGAGGAGGAGAACGGGGACAGAAGGAGATGCAGGTTAATATTTTTCTTCCCACACACACATATCAGGGTCACAACATCACCCTGCAAGAAAGAAGGTGCTGCAGTGATGCAGTTGATTATTTCTTGCTTTGGTGTCCAGTTATTTACCAGAGCAAATAACTGCTAGATAGTTTAAAAAAATAAAATAAAATAAAAAATAATTAAAGAAAATAAAAAGGAAAACAATAACAACAAAAAACACCACTCTAAAACCAAACAAAAACCCTAGCTGTCAGGGAGAATCAGGCTCCAGAACAGATTTCAACCCAGCTGCATCAAGCTTTTCAGGATTCACAAATCTGGTATTAAAGCCAGGAGGGCCTGACATGGCCATCATAATAATTTGTTGATAATCCAAACAATCCATTAGAAGAACGGGATACCCCTTATCTTCTTCCTTCCCAATCTTTGATAGGAAGTGAGCCCCTGTTTTGACATTTGCTTTTGCTGCTCCCCTCATGTAAACTCAGCACGCCACAAAATTCATGTGCTAACTTGAATTAAGTCTCACAAAGAGTAGAGAAGGGAAAAATATACATCAGCCTCTGAAGTCAGGCCTTTTTGAAGGCACAGAGCAGCCAACTAGAAGGTGATGGAGAGTGAGTTAAGATAGTTCACACAAGAGCTTCCTGCACCAATTATGTCAGGAGTAAGATTACACAACATTACTTCCACTGAGTCTCACACTCAAGACTGCTCAACCAGATCCCTAGTAGATCAGCATTTGTTTTCTGATGATGGAGATACAAAAGGCCCTCACACAGTGGCAGCAGCAAAGCTTTAGAGCTGGTGAGGACTTCAGCAGGGAACAGCGTAGTGGGCACTGCATAGTGCCACGGGGGGTAAGAGAATAACACAGTTTAAAACAGGAGCAGCACAGGTTATTTGTTGTCAAGATAATACTATTGAGAATATTTAGTTGGTATATGTTGCAAAATGAAAAGTGACTGCTGCTTTGTAAAGGATGTTCTAACTCTGGCTGAGCATGGAAAGTGGAATAAAGTAGGAAGTTGCAAGGCGCCTGCCTGCGAGCTTGGGGATAACCCACAAAATCCCCATCAGTTGCTGCACCAGCAAAGGAATGTGGAAGAAACTGCTAATACATTTAAGTGCTAGCAAAATATATGTACACACATATATAACTATGTATGTCTCTCCACAGAAGTTTGTTACATGTGTCTCTGGCACGTTATGTCACCACCACATGTCACTGTTTAGACAAAATGACAAGGAAAGATCCGAGTAAGGGTTTAAAAGTTCTGTCAGGGATCAGAATAATGAGGGATGCCCTCATCAGTGTTGTGAGGGCAAAGAAAAGAAACAGCAATATCTCGGGGGAAAAAAAATAATGAAAATCAGGACTTGCCCCTCACAATGTTGTTTCAGAAAGTGTCTCAAAAAGTCAACCCCAAGGAACACGACTTTAGAGCAGACAATTATTTCTAGCTGGAACGTTTCCCGGGGCTAATTTGTAGAAAAACCCCTCTAAGGCACAGTCCCACACTCTTGGGACCTGGCACAGAATCCTGCTCGGAGTGGCCATGGAGAAGTGTAGGTACTCTCTGGGAAGTGCAGTTTGGTCAGCACTGCTGTTCAGATAGCTAATGCACAGATGTCTGAGTTGGTTGGGTTTTTTTCTCTGACATTCACTAATCTTGCCCAGTTGTGTAAAGCCTCCCTCCTGCATTTCCCCCAGCCAGATATACCAGGAGTAGATGGAGCAAGAACTTAAAGGCACAGATGATGATTTGCTGGCTGCCCGAGCCCCTAAAGACATGTACACCCCAGGTAGAGCTGCTCCATGAATTAGCATTGAATCTCAGATCTGTCAAACTCAATGAGTGCTGACTGATGTAACCTTTTAATTAATGGATTCTGTCAAAATTATAACAGCCCAAACTACTGCAGTAGTTGATGTGGACTAGAGCATCAGCTTCCCCAGTCCCCCTGCTCCCAAAGCCAGCTTCTTACAAAGCCTTTCATCTGCATTTTCTGATTTCAACCACGGGAGTTTAAAAAATCCAGTAAACCCAACTGTGCCATCTCACTCCATCAAAACCTCTCTCCCACAGCAATCAATTGAAAGGCCAGCTGATGCTTACGGGAGAGCCTTTCAGATCAAAGCACACCAAGCCTGCTTAGACATGCCTGCTTTCCAACAGGCTTGTCTGTACATCTCCCGATTAGCTCCAACTCCAGCGCAGGTCAACTGCAGATGAAAGGCAGGCATTTAGTGAGCACACCAAACTGCTACGAGACTTCACTTCCCAGCCTCTTACCCAGTCCTGTACTTGCAGCTGCCTTGCTCCAAGACTCTTTACCTGCATTCCCGAAATATGGATGTCAGCAGGTCAAGGGCAATGGTGTTGTCTTTGGTTGGGACTCCCCAGTGTTAGACATCCTACATCTGTCTTCCTATGGCACACAAGGTCAGCTAATTGCACAAGGCACTCCAGGACACTTAGAGAGGCTATGTTTTTTTCATTTTATTGATTACTATTATTATTGCTAAACCAGTAGTTAACATTCCCAGGATGCATGTTGGTCACCCTGCAGCCACTGAACACCCACACACACACAACAGAACTGGTTCCCAACAATGAGCAGACAAGTTGCTCTCACCAGCCCTGTCACTTCCCTTCCCAGGGGACAGGAATGAACACCATGGCAGTGTGATAGCTTAGCCCCAGTCTGTCCAGAGCCAGCATTAACCCAACAGAGACATTCTGAGCACAGCACCTGATAGGCTTTTTGTTTCTCTCCTAGCAATGGCTTAATGGAAAAATCCAATAATAGTTAAGGGTTCTCCCTACCTATGTACTCTAACTCCAATATCCACGTAGAAATAGGGGACACAAACATTCCATGGAGGAATCCCTTTTTGACTTGAAAAAGACATGAAGTCTAGAGATTTTCTACTCCTGCAGAACCCCACAGTCAGGGGACCTCAATAAGAGCCATGTATTGTGTGTCAGGTAGTTCCTCCATGAAGGGATGTGTTTCCCTCATTAGTGAGATCTCAGTCTCCCATGGGCTTTGGTAACTTCCAGAGTACATTCCTCTGGAGCATCACTCTCCTTGATGGCAGCAGCACACCATATTTTAACCCCTGTAAAGCAAAGATCAGGTCTAAAAGCCTGAAGATTTCTCACCTTCCCAGGCAATTTGCACATGGAGTTGAACTACTGAGTGACATGGGTGCAAGAAGGTCAACACTCACTCATAGCCCTGCAACCCCACCATGAAGAATAAACCACAGACACAGAGGCAGCAAGTGCTGCTGGCAGAGCACAGGAAGTTTGCTATTAAAATCACACAAAGGTGTATTAATGTTCTACAACAGCGTTATTTAGGAGGTGTTTGGGAGATCTAAGGTCCATAGGAAAGCAGTAACCAGCAATTAGCTGGGTCACTTGCACATAGCTTGGGAACAGAACAGCAAAGGAGAAAGTGGTAATTGTCAGAAAATATGGGGTGAAAAAAGAATTAAAGAAAAAAATACCTTCAGTTTAACCAGATACCCCAGGAAGTAAGACTCTTAATTCCTACAGATTTAAAGAGAAGTAAAAAATTTCCTGTCTTTAGGGGATCCAAATTTGGATGGACTGGGTTACTTATCACATTTCTATTGTATCACTGCTGTAAATTTGTATTCTGTGGCTTCTTGAAGGTGTCCAGCATTCTCAATAATCAGCATGCAAAAGGCTTAGAAAACTACAAATAAATCTTCAGCTAAGGCTCAGCAACACAATACCTGTTAGAAGAGTGGCCCAAGCCTCTGATCTCTTTGTAAATCCAAACTTCTCCGATACTCACAGGGAAACATCTCCCTACCCTCCTCCCTGCCTCCCACCCCAGAAGATGGGGATGACTGCAGTCCCTGCACCAGCAGTGCTCTGTCCCCAGACAATTTCTCTGTCAGGAAGAGGACAGGAACATGGAAAGCCTGTGTAATTTAAGTAAGTAGTAAAACATCCAGATGCAAAGATTATTCAGTACGTTAAAACATAATTACGGCCAGTTAGGAAGTTAAAGCACTAGGATAATAATTTTAGATCTCCAGAAGACAGAGCAGTGGGTTCGGCTTCCAGCACAGTACATGGCTGCTGTCCATAAGGACGGCAGCACAGACACCTTTATAAATGGACAGAGGAACATCCTAAGCTATTTGGTGGAGGTAACTCCTTCCAGTTATTTTGTTAAAACCTGCATAGTTCATGTCACCTAGATGTGCAATTTTAAGGTTGTTTTCCTCTGCCTTAAGAACAGCAGGAATCAAAGGCTTAAGAGAAAACAGAAAGATCAACAGAAAACAGTCCACGCCACAGTGGACCACTCACCACTGCACTGACTCATGCAAAGATTAGTACCAGGAGCAGTTTGCAACCCTAGTCAAGCAGAACACAAAGTCCTGCTGTTGCAGGAAAAAATAAAATAAAATAATTACTTCTTAGGGATGACTCAAGTTCTCCAAACAAGCTCCCACCTCACCAACAATTCGGTCTCTTCAGAAGAAGCCGGAATGTGCCATCACACTCACGGCACTCCACCATCCCCAGACTGCTCCAGGTATGCCCAAGGAGACAGCTTCCCACTGCGTTTTCCCACAAAAGACCACCTTCCAAAGCATGCTATATTTTACCATGCTGCTTCCTTCAAAGCATCTAATCAGGATCATCACACTTCAGATACCCCTAGCCACCAACAAATAAAGCTTAAATCCATTGCTTTTAACAGGCAATCCCCATCTCTGGTTATAGGAATAAGCTTCCAAAGGAAATCAGCCTTATTATTAAAAGTCTGTAACTAAGGAAGAAGACAGACATGCCACCTCCTTTTCCCCTTCCCAACTCAAACCCACCAACACCAAGGCAGTCAGGGGATCGTAGAAGTTTTTTTCAGTTAATGAAATATCAGCGACAAGATCTGCAGGGGAGCTTAAACACAAACCTCAGACATGCATCTCGCAACCCACCCTGCTCCCTCCTAGGGAGATTTGAAACAAAATAAATGATGAAAGGTAAATTAAGCCACAAAACAAGCGAAGACTCCAATCAGCAGTACAATTACCTCGGAGTGCCCTCCACCGGAGGAAGGTCTGCAAGAAGTGCATGCTCCTTTTCCTCAGTCCCGGAGGAGGTGGCAGCATTAGCAGGACCGGCTCTGCTCCACGGCTCGCTCACAAGCACTCCAGCATCCCCAACCTCCTTCCAGCTCCAGCACCACCTCCGTCCAGCCTGCGCAAAGTGCACCTGGTCTGCTCTGCTAACCACTGATGGGGAGTCTGGGGCTTCTCTCTCTCATGCTCTCTCCCTCTCCAAATAAGCAATTAGCATGAATAATTACAGCTCTGATAATAATACCCAGCCACCTTTGAGCAAGAGGGAGAAGACTGTAATTAACTCTTTCCAAGGGATCAGAGGAAGTTGAAATAGCACAAGCCTAATTATCCTCTTCTGGGACACCTCCTGGCTACCCAGAAGCTTCAGAAAGAGTGGGAGGCAGAGGTCACGTAGCATCCTTTTGGAAATCTCTCCATCCAACGCAAGTGATCATTAGATGTGCAAATTTACACAAGGGGGAAAAGAACCCACAGTTTCTGTGTGCCTAATGGGCTGTCCATTCAGAGACTGCCTGCAGCGTTATCCTATGACGAATCTCTGGCCACTGAGGACTTCGGAGCTGTTCCCCTGCCAGGGGATATGTTGTGGTGATGTGCAGATCCTCCTGTACACAGTGCAGAGCCTCACCAGCTGGAGGGTTGGTACCACCAACCCTGCCCAGGGCTCAGGAAACCTGACCCCAGGCTGGAGAGGGCACCAGTGCCCACCCTGCAACAGGCTCTCACCATAAGCCAAGCTCCCACCTCAGAGCTTTCTACCTGCCTCATCCCCCAGGTTGCAAAGCCAGAGGAAGAACACCTAAATAACACAGGTAAGGACTTGAGATCCAGGGTGAGCACATTGAATATGCCTTTGCATCAAACTGGCTTTGCCCCCTGCCCAAAGCCTCTCCTGGCAGGTATGTGGGACAGACACACATGCGTGTCCCGCTCCCAGTTCCTTCCAAGAAGCAAAACACACTACATGCACCCCCCCACCCCCCAGAGGAGTTCAGGTGAGTCAGAGACTAAAAAAATGGATGGTGGCCCTCTGCAATAACTGCCCCAAGTTGACACAGGCTCTGAAAGGGGGCACAGGTTAGATGGTTGCTGTATGCTCTCCTCATATTACCAAGAAAAGTGATAAAGAGAGTTATTATACAATCCTGTCATGCTTTATTGCTATTGCAGTGTCTGGAGATGTTATTAGAGTGCTGAAGTAGAACAGCTGGGTACACTGCCCTCCAAACACTCCAGTCTCTTATTAAAAGAGCACAGATTTTGTTAACATCTCCTCTTTTACTCCATTCACCTGAAATCTTTAAGAGTGGAAAAATTAACATGTTTATGAACCCTTATCACTAGCCTTAGAAAATCTGCTGAAATTTTTATGTCTCTAAGCATTTAAGCATTAATTTTCATATTACAAAGACTCTACATAATTCTTTTATTTATGAAGTCAAGGTGCTCAGGGCACCACAGAATATAGTAAAGCATTTTAAAATACAATATAATATACATAAAATCATTTCAGATATTTAATGATTTTGAAAGTAAGACTTTACCAATGAATATTTTAAATAATGAAATAATTTAAATAAATAATGAATATTTTAAATTTCCTTAGTTCACCTACTTTTATTACAGAACTATCTTTTTTTTTTGTTAATTTCTTGGAAAATGAGAAGGTAAACATATTCTTATAGACAGCCTGAATCCTACAAGTTATAATGTGTATTAGTTTCTCTGTAACGTGAATAGTTCCATGACCATTACGTAGACTAAGCAGTGGTATAAATTGAAGCTTATATATTAAGACCCAATCCTTGAAATGGTAACTCTTAATAAACAACATGACCAATATGGCTCAAGGGTTATGATACTGGAGTCTTAAAATGCACTTGTGTTGTGAAAAAACCATACCTGGTGTACCCACATGTATGATGCGGCCAAATGTGATTTCAAGAGTTGGTTGAGTTTGAAAAAGAAATGGGTGTTTGGGGCATGGATTTTATTTTTACTATGACCTAATTGCCAGGGCAGCTAGTCCAGCCTCCGCTCTGGATTCTTTCCAGCTTACGTGTTACCCTCGGCATCCCTGACCCACCAGGCTACTTAAGTGCTATTAATGGACACAGGAGGTGGAGGCACACACTACGATTCCCTGACTGGAAATGAGATGTCTTTCCCACAAGCTGGATGTGGTCCCAGGGACAGGGAGGGCCTCGGTGGCACTCAGCACCACAACGGTGACAGTCCCCATCACGCTGTGGTGGGCAGACAGGGCTCACAGGGACCCACTGCTGCCCATCTGGGAGGCGTCTGAGGTCTTGGATCTGCATGTTGGAAGTGTCAATGGTGAGGGTGTGTGGACACAGAGGGTGTGAACCCCCATGGTTCTGCACTTCACATCTGCATACACAGCCCCAAAGATGCTTTTGCACAGATTTACACCAAAGTACAGCTTCAGGAGGTCAACCAAAATATCCCCAGTGGATCGGGCAGGGATGAGACATTCCAAAATTATAACCTTTTATGGGGAAATTTAAAGATAGTCTTCAATTAACCACTTTGGTTACTACTGATCTTCCTGAACAGGAGTGAGTGATGCCGCCCATTGTAGTCTGCTCTAGACAGTACTGGCTGCCTTCGGGCGCTACTTTGCTAAAACTTTCAATGCTTTCAATTAACATGTAGCAAAACCATTAGTCATGTTGTCTTTCTGACAAATAATTGCTCTTCCTGGCTCCCTTCCAGATCATTGTGAGTTTCCATTTAATTTATGGACTGCTATAAAACATAAAGAAACACAGACTAATGCTTCATCAGCTTCCTAAGCATAAAGTAATTGGCTTTTCCAACACCTTTGGTGGGAAGTGGAGCTGACACTTCATTGTTTTATGGATCTGAAGGAAGGGTGGCTCATCCAGCAGCAGAGCAGGGCAAAGGACAGACTCTCACCTTCCGAGTCACATCTGACACATCCACAAGCACCAGCTCCAGACTCTGCTGCACTGGGATGTACCTGCCTGCCCCTTGGCTGAGCCTCCCACGCATCCCATGGCTGTGCAAAGCACTTGCCACAGAGGCATGAGATGAAAAGAGAAGGATGCAAACATCAGAGGAAGCGGGGAGACTGTGTCATGAAGAAAACACAGCTAATTCCTTGCTAATTATTCAGACCCCAGGCCTCGCCTTATCCAGCAGCTTCACACAGGAAGCACAGCAAAGGATATTTGGGGAAGGAGGAAAGTGCTTTCCAGTACTGGGGGAACCTGCCAGCCCTCCCTGGGCCACCGGTTGCACATGGCCCATGGCCCTGAAGCCCCAGAGAACAGGTGACAGTTTGGGTGTTGCAAGCTCTCAGCTCACTTGTTTTGAAACACAACCCCAGTAACAACCACAGCACCCACTGGGCCCAGATTCACCCTACACCTGTCCACACACATTCCATGTGTGAACACACACCAGCACACTCAGGAAGCACCCCACACCTGCCCCACCATGGGCATAAGCCCCTGCTCTGTGCAGAGAACTGACAAACTTCTCTGTACAAATGGCTACAGACAGCAAATCAAGGCAACAAACAACACCCCCAAAAACAAAAGGCTGAAGAAACAACGCTTGGGTGATTACAAAAACTTGAACTGAAAGCTGTTCAAAATGCATCCAGAAGAGAAATGGAAGAGGGCTGCTGAGCCTGACTCCCCAAATAAAGTCTCTTTACTGACAAGTTCGCCTCCAATTTGCAAGTCTTGTGTCTGACTGTACCCGGAGTCGATGCCAGCCCTGCCTGATGTCTCCCCTCACACAAGTACCCACTAGTGAGAGGCCATATCTGGAGGGACAGAGCACTCAGGGGCAGCTCTCCCACTGCTCCTCACTGACTTTGGTACGTGCAAAAGCTGGGACTGTTGGCCACCCACAGGCAGAGCCCCGGTCCTTGCCCGGCAGCCGTGGCAGTGCCACAGGGCGAGCAGCAGCTCGGGGGCTGATGGGGCTCTTTAAATGCTGCAGCCTGGACTGCCTTGCTCTGCGCTTCGAGGTGGTGTGAAAGGCTTGCAGGGAAAAGCAAAGAACTGTGAATCTCAGCAGAAATGGGGGCTGTGCTATTATACCCCAGTACCGAGGGAGAAGACTAAATAATTAATCACAAAAGCAACTGAGTGTTAACGAGCTGAGCAGGATCAAACCGCATGGAAGATGCAAAGCCCCCCCAACCCTCTTTGGTGTGCTGACAAGCCTCATTTTAATAACTTGACTACCAAAGCCAAGAGGATATACCACAAATAAATGTATCCCAGTCCTTGATGACTTGGGCTTGTGCTGAGGATCAGCTTAACACCCCATTTGCCACCAAGCATGGAACCAGTCCAGAGCTGTGTTTTGCTCGGGGAAGAACTGGGGGAGCAAGGTGTCCCATGCTTTGGGTGGTCAATGCAGGGGTCTTCTGCACATGTCACCCCACTTTCTCTGTGGCTTTAAGGGAGGGAGGGATACGCATATGGAACGGGAAAAACAAACAAATAATGCTGCTTTGGTGCCATCCCTAAATAGCAGAGTCTGACTGTGCAGAACTGAGCAGCAGCGTCTAGGAGCCGGCAGGGATAACAGCCTGTGCACGAGACAGGAAGGGAAATACATGAGCATGCCTCTCTTGGATGCTCTGTCTAGTCAGCCATACTGAGGACAGATCATAGAACCATTCAAATTCTGATTTACCCTGCACACAGTATATCCATGTGCACACAGTATATCCATGTGCAGGCTACAGGGCTATAATCTACTAATACTAAGACACAACTAGTAAAACACAAACTACACAGCACAGCATTAGATCACCTCCCTCCTCAGCACACCACATATCAGACCCAGCACAGATCTCTGTCACTCCAGCTTGTGATGGGATCTTAAGTACTACCTTTTACATCATAGTCCCTTGAGCTATTTTCATCAGGCTTTTTCCACACTACAGTGAGAAAGGGTTGTGCCAACTAGGGTGAAAAAGAACATCTGGGCTCCATTGTGCCAACAGCTACAGGAAAACAAACTCTAAATAATTATATATTCTGCTTATACAGCACCATGGCTTCCAAAAGGGCTTTGAGAAGTTAAACTGATAGGCAGGCAATAGGTAGAGTTCTGCCATCCATCACTCAGATGCTACAGTCTGAAGGGAAATAAGGATCCTGCTCAATGGCCCAGAAGGAATATATAGACTTGAGGGGTATTTGCACACTCAGTGCAGGATATATGCACATACCACCTTCAGGGATCCTCTCCAGGAGTTTGTTTTGGCTCTGGTATCTTTTCCCTGTAAAGTCTGAATAGGCTGATTCCTATGCAGCTGAGGGAAGATGATTCAATCAAGACAGTGAGATTGGCTTTGCTACAGTATCTGTGTGATTGCAGGGCACCAACCTCATGTGCTGAAGTCAGAACGATGCTTCTGAAAATTCCCTGTAATAAAACACAAAGCTCTCTCTCCTCCACCATGACATCAACATCACAACTCTGGTCGAACTAAGGAAAGTCATAATCCAAAACAGTACTCATACTTAATGCATTACCAATATCCAAGTGTAATCCCTATGGGCACCCAAAGATCTTTAATCCTGTGTATTTTATCAGAAAAAACAGACTATGAAATTACTTCCTCTGCCTGCATCTCTTACTAAGACTGGAAGAGAACAGAGTGAATTTTGCAGGCTTGCCCATCAAGGTATGAAAGGCACAAGATAAGCAACAGGGTGAAGATTTACTTGGGACAAGAACCCCGGAAACAACAGGATGCTGCAGGACACATTCGCCATTGCAAAAGCCGATCTCATAGTGCAGGTTGGGGCAGAGAGCTGAGACTTGGTCAGCAATGCAGAATTTACTCAGGCACTCACTGTCTTGGAGAGGCTTTGCTGCAACACTTTAATGATACATGGGCTGACTATTTTGCCTTTCTGTGCACAAAACCTCACTCAGCTGGAATGAGGTTGTGTCCCTGGTGGGACATCGTGTACATCAAAATCTCCCCCGCTTCTCAGCATGACTTTCATGTCCCCCCACCATTTCGAAGGCAGAGATATATCTATGTGTGAGGATAGACATATCATTTTTAAACATTCATTGAGCTGGAAGTGTGGAAGATGCCAGCATACGAAGAGTTCAACTGATGTGTAAATGCAGCTCTTTGAAAAGAAGGAGTTGAACACCAAAACTGGTTCAGTGCAGCTAAATTGGTCCCCTAAGGGCCAGTGGTAACAGAAACCTTCAGCCCAAATAAGAACAAGTGAAATATTCAGCAAACAGCATTTGATGCTTATGTGCAGGAGAAAAAAGTGGTGCAACTGTTGGAAAAAGAAAATATCATGTTACCCCAAGCTACAGTAAAAGTAGCAGATAAAGAGTTTTTTTGGAAAATACTCTGGGTGTGACAGGGTTCTGGCAACCAGGACTATGGCTAAAGCCCCAACCCATTGCTCAGACTGGGCGTCCTCCAGGCATTATGGCTCTAAATCACATTCCCTGGGGCAGTGGTGGGGGCACTCAGTGTGGAACTGAAATGGGCCCCCAAGGAGTGAACAGCGAGGATCAAGGCTCTGACCCAGACCTGAGGGGGTCACACATGAAAAAACTTCCTTCTATGACCCAAAGTCACCTCTGGAGACCTTTGGCTGTGACAGGATTTAAGGGTTGATGATATTCTGTCCTTGGGTTGAACTTTGCCTGATGGCTACAACCTGATGGAGTGGGAACAGGACCAACCTCTTGGTCTCTCCTTGGCTATGTCCCTATGGAGTACCAGGAGCACGAGCCCAAGACTGCAGCTAATCCACTTGCATTAACAAGCAGTAAAATGGATATGCTGCAGGGTCAGGGCTTGTGTGAGGTTTACTTCACCCTGTGAAGTTCCCAAAATCAGGATACACCTGGCCATGGAGGCTCTGAACATCAGCACGCCTCCTGTGCTGCTGGCAACCTGAAACCAGACTGCTCCACTGTGCCAAATGATACCACCTCAGCCAGACAGACCCACAGACAAAGCCTGAACCTGCTCCACAAGAGCTCAGCTCTTAACTGTCTTCCAATAAAAATATATCAGAAACACCACCATCATTTTAATTTCCCTGTGAGGGATGCTAGAATTGCTTTTTGTTGTTCAAATCAGTCTGGTTTATCCCCTCTATTTCTCCGTGTTTTCTTCCCAGAAAGGAATGTATAAATACGGTTGCTCTGGTACCTGATTTTCTTGAGTCATTTTAATATCTATTATTATGTCCATTGCTTGAAGACAAAACTGTAAGCAATAGCTCCTTCCTGGGCAGGAAGGGAGTTCATCAGAAACATGACAATAGATTCAAAGAAAAAAATGCATTAGAAATGAACTGCTCAGGGAAGCAACATTTGCTTTACAGGAGGAACACAGACACTTTATTATTACTATTTAAATTCCTTGCTTTCTGAAAGGCCTCATCTTTATGACTGTTCAGCTACATATCATAGAAATAAAAAGGAGTTATTTCTTCCTGTTTAATCAATTGGGGATGATTTTTTCGAAGAAAGACTTCACCAGTATCTCTGGGATGTAAGACCATGGCTATTGCTAATACATGGGAATAGCAGTTGGTAGGTAAACTGACTGGACACTATTTTATTTTCCAGCTGGGATCACAGAACAGTTATTGGATAATCCAATGCTCAGCTTGGAGTCCTCACTCACAGGCAGAGGAAGAATTATTTCAGGAAGAGAAACTTGTGTTATTGGATTCATATCTCTGGGCTTTTCCTGTTGCAGTGACAGTGGATTTGAGTGGGGAAATATTTTTTTTCTTGCAGAAATGTAACCTTTTTTTGTTGTTTCTGTGATGATACAGGAGCTCTACATGTCATAGTTGATAACCTAAAATAACCTGAGGTACCAATTCAAACTGCAGATCTAAATCAGGCACATCAGGGATCTGAGCTGGGATCTCTCTGCTCACACAAATGTCCTGACCACCCAGTCATTGTCTATTTCTCAGGAAAATGTCTCTTTCTTTTTAGTCTGACTGTGGTTAGAGATCATCCTGCACCCTGGAAGGAGCTTCTAATGGCGAGTACATCAAAACTCTACAGATCTTGTGGACCCCTGGGTTCTGACTCTCCCAACTACCTTCATTTCTTAGACCACTCCCATGGTTGCAATAGACTGGGCAACAAATTAGGTGGAGAGAAAGACTCTGCCTTTCTCACTGCCAGAGGTATCAGCTACATTCCTAATCTCCCAAAACTTCTAGAGATGTGCAAACGTATTTTAAGCAAAACAAGATATAAGCAAGCAGAGAGGGGGGAAAAAACGCAAGAGTAACGTGCAAAGCCTTTGACTGAAAAAGGCTGATATTTCCTTTCAATTACATGCCAGCCAGCAGAGAAAATCTACATCTTCTCATGGAGAGAGCTGAGCCTCTGGTAACTTCATGTTTAGGCTGAGGTACCTTGTGAAAATTATGCTCACAGAAAGACACCTCAGCAGGTGTTGGTCTATCATCACTGTCACTCTTTTAATTGGTGGTTGGCCCCAGTGCAATGGACGCTGATCTATCCGAGCAGCACAGACACAGCAACATATGATGCAAACCACTGCAGGATTCTGGACAAATGCCCAAAGCATTCATTTTCTGCTCACACATGTTTTCTCAGTGGACAAAAAGAGTGCGTATGAGGACAAAACATCATCTCATGACTGTTCCACTACACTTCAATGCACTCAGATGAGAAGGGGCGTATAGGTTGCGAAGACAGACCATTTATTTGAAAAGGCACTTAGTTTCCTTTTAGGTTTGTGTTTCCTGAAATAGATTGTAAAAAAAAGGAAATGCAGACATATGTCTTGGGGATTGATATATCATGTGGTGATTTTGTAAGGAGCACAACCATTCCCCTGTGCCCCTCCCCGGTCAGTTACCAAGCCCTGAATTACACACTGCTGTTGATTTCCACGGCTTTGTATGATTATTCTGGCTATGCTCCGTAAAGCAAAAAGAGCAATTGGAAGAGAGGGGAAAGGAAATCGCTCACAAAAAAAAGTAGGTTACAATAACCCTCAGGAGCTGAGTGAAACCAAGAAGAGGAGAAGAGTTCAGCACTAGGCTGCCAGCCTGGGCAAGGACATAACCCTGACTCCAGCATGTCGGACCCAGTGAGCCTCAAATGCACAACACAGCACATTGAGAGAAAAGTTTTTATAAAGCCATATTAAAAGAAAACAATGGAATTTTTTTTTCAAGGACTTAGACTCGAGGATGAGGCACACAGTGTTATTTTCCTTCCCCTGACTAGGGTGGGATGTAACTAGCTCATGCAACAGAGTTCAAAGTGAAGAGAGGAATCCCCTTTTCAGATCCCCTCCCAACACACTGTGCAAGGAGACAGATCACTCCTTCTAGCCAAGCTAAAGGAGCCAGCATAACATATCCAAGAGGGAGTGGAAAGGTAAAAAAGTGCTTGCTAACACTTGCATTAAAAGAGCAGCTGGTGGCCACCAGATTTGTTGAAAGTAATTGAAAAATTACTGTAATTTCAGCCTACAGCAAGAGCCAATGTTGTTTAGCTTTCTGATTGTATCTGTAACTCATGGAAACATCTTTTTTGGCCAGACTACAAAAACACAAAAATAAAATACAGGCCTTTATACCTTGCCAATATGGAGCCTTGTTATCATTTCCGGACTCCCCCAGAGCCAGAATGCTGAAATCTCACTCCACGTTATTTTTGCCCTCTTACTCTTCTGCAATGCATCATTAAAATATTTTGCCAGTTAATAAAGCCATTTCATTTTAGCCATTACTACTCAGAGTAATTCCATAAAAGCATGAAATGAAAACCTATTTCCTTACCAGGTATTTACGCTGAGACCGGATAGAAAACCTAGATCTGCCAGCAAGGATATAAAACATCCCATACTAGTAATATCAGTCTGTAGGTAACTTGAGTTCCTGCCTTGCTAGCACTTGTAAAAAGTATATTTTTGTAGGTGAATATAGAAGAAAGAAGTTAAGGAAAAACATTCATTTTTACTGATGTGGGATTATAATTTTGCCTTGTTGCTCCAGATGTCACACTGGAGGCACAGAGCAGCCTGGTGGGAGCCTGAATTTTAAGACTAACAAGGAGGGGAAAACAGCATTACACAAAATTTACTGGGGGTGCCTGTGGGGTGATTTTGGCCTTTCAATTCTGTCAAATTTAGGTGGACTTTTTGCAATTAAAACAAAAGTACTACTGCCACACAGAGAGCAGAGCAACTGAGAAGCTAATACAATTTCCTTCACATGGCCCTGGGGCACAGGAGCAGATTGGCCTCCAGACAGACCCACTGCAAATTCCCTGTCAGTTCCAAAGTAAATGAAGAATTGTGATTTGGCACATCCCCGTGAGTACACAAAGTCAGACGCCTGTACATGAGGGAAGAGGTACTACATATAAAAAGCTGTACAGGCACAAGGGATAAGGAGATCAAGGTATTTCCTCACCTGCTTTAAATGCTGCCTTCCAAGCCACTTTGTGTCATTCACTGACTTAGAAGACTGACAAAAATCTCCCATAGCTGTATGTAGGGAATGGAGTCAGGAGGAAAGTAGCTCAGTGCCAAACAGGGAAAACAACTTTCTTTAAATCCACGGTTTTAATATCCAAACCCTCTCTGGTGATACACATACAATGGCAAGAGAAACTTCAGACACACCTTATAAGCAGTAAAATGCTAATTCTGAAATAATATTTAAAAATATTGCTTCTATTGACCTCGAGTTCATTGCATCTTACAATTTTGGCAAACTGGGTTTTATTTTAAAAACAGGTAAATGGCAACTGTCAAACCACAGTGCCATGTAAATTTGCATTTCTTTCTCTCACACACTCTGCAGATTGTCCAGTGCTGACCTCATGGACCTTCTACAACTTTCCAAATTCAAGGCCTGGTTTTCTTCTTTATGATAAAGCAGATTAAATGACATCTGAGTCAAGGAAATTTTTCTCCATTCTCCAAAAATGCCTGTCTGAGCTTGCAAGCCAGAGATGCAAATCAGCAGCACTTCCCAGCCTCAGGGACTGCCTGTGTGTGACTGTGACATGCCCTTGTGCCAGGGGACACATGGGGCAGAGGGTGACATTCAAGGCCCTGCATTCAATGGGCAAACTCATGCACATAAAACAAGCCTTGGTCAATAACAGGCACCTGCTCTCGCCATCCTGGGCTTTTCTCAGCTGAGGCAGCTGGAATAGTTGTCACAAAAAAAACCAGATGCCCAGTCAAACTGCCTGCACAAATTGTTAATCGAAGAAATATAAATGGAAGGTATGGGACAGAGCTCCCAGCCCCTGGTTTTAGCTTTAATAACACCCTCAGAAACCCCCACACAGTTTTATATGCAAACCAAAAAGGATGAATGGGCATGCACAAGGAGCCCAAGGATATCACTCTGTTTTTGCAGGGGTTTACAGATAGGGACAGCAAAGCCCAGATTTTCCAAACCACTCCAGAAACAGCCTGTGACCCTCTGTGTATCACAGCAAAGAGCCATCTCACCTCTTCACGTGGTCTAGCGCAACTGCACTTGTTTAATGTATCCACAGCAAGGCTGGGTGGGCTTTCATTCCTCCTGCAACAAAGTACACCTGGGATCTGGGCAGGATTTGCCCCAGGATACCAGCACATGCTGTACCTTTCCAGCAGGAAGGGTTAACGCCACCTCTGACACACTGTCTTGCACACTGGCTTCCCCACAAGAATTTGTCACCTGCCCCTGGGCTGCAAGGGGCCTTTTTCCTTCACTTACCCCCCCCCAAGGGATCAATATCCTCTCCGCTGCTGGAGCCTGGAGGAAGAAGGAGCCATAGAGCACTCAGAGCAGGTGACAGTCACCTGGGATGCTACAACATCAGGCTGAAAAATGAGCTTCATTTGGAGACATAAATAAAATATGCGCAATCATGAGTTATTAATGAGATATGGAAAGGGCTGAAGCATAGCCACACTGACAGAAGAGGAATCACAGCCACTGCCAGCTCAGTCGTTTGGGCTCAGGGAGTTTCCTGTGTTCACCACTGCCTGGTTTTCATTGCTGCAGCAGGAACAGCCCCATAAATATTCACTGCAGCAGCCTCCGAGATGTCTTCTGCTATGAAACTCACAGGTGAGGATAAATCCTAGAAGGCAGCAATCATCCTAAAGAAAAGGTGGCCAAGCAAGGGCTATAACATTGTGCTCGGCCTTAGGTTTCTGAAACCACGGGCTCAACATCTGCACCACAGCTGCATTTTGGGGAGAAGTCTGGCTTCTCTTTGTGCTGGTTGCCCATCTCCTAAATAAAAACTGCTTTGTTTTACTGGCTACTCTGGGCCTGGAGGATAAATGCAGTTATAACAACGGCTGTCTCCTCCAGGAGTAGAAGCTCCACAGGACTTTTCACTCCAACACATCGCTGTGCAGACTTGGCAACACACCACAGGATGGAAGCAGCTTACCCGCTTGCCCTTTTTTTTTCTTTTTTTTTTTCTCCCTTGTCAACTAGAGGTCCAAAACATTTCTTGTTTTTCTGCAGTGAGCAAATCTTTTTGTGACAGAAACCCAATTGCAGCAACACTCCCTGCTATGAAACACAGCCAGGATGCTCCACAGCGCAACACTGCCGCACAGCAAACAAGGCAATGTGGCACAAGAGCATGGTCCCAATTCCTGGGATTGATTTCAATGACACCATTCTCAACAACAACATGGAAATAAATCCAAGCATCTTTCTACACTGAACAGGATGCAGTATCTTCTGTTTAAGGGACAAGTCAGGATGCCTACATGCCCAAACGTGGTATCGTTGAAAATCTGAGTCTCATTATAAAAGCTGTTGTTCTAAAACCATTAATTTTATGGCAAGTCTCACTCTATTTGACAGTTTTTCTGAACATATTCCTCTAGTTTATTCCTGGGGGTTTCAGGGTGGTTTTTCTTTGCTTACTTATTTTCTTAGTTCCCAGTCAAACACAAGAGAGGAAGAACAAAATGGAAGAGAAAGCATCTACTCGAAAAAAGAAGGTACATGACTCAGTGAAGCTTAAAAGGCTGAAAAACATAGAGGTATGTAAAAGGAAAGCAGAACATGTATTTTCTTTTACAAATTGTGATGTTTGGCATGTTCCAGATGACAGCTTTTGACAAAGGAACAGCAAAATTACTTATATTACATAATTCACACCACACACTAGGAAGAACTAGAGTGGACAAAAATAAGCATGTTTTAAGCTTGAGTGTCTCAAATCAAGTAACCAAGCATTTCCACTACCACAGCAGTGGGGTCCAGGCCCCTTGGTGTGAGCTGCTGGTTGCTCAGGCAACTCCTGGTCTCACCAGCTCTTGCAGAGCATCTCTTCCCTTGGGCTGTGAGCTTTGCAAAGCATAGGAAGCAGTGAGGACACCTTTAAATTGCCTCATTTGCTACTTTTGAATCCAACACATGTATCTGGTTAATTATTTAGCATCTCCACCACTTGTGTTTACTTATTTATAAAATACTGCCATAATTGGGAGCTAGCAGGAAAGGCAACCACAACCACCCCTCTCCAAAAAGTCCAGTTTGAGCTCAGCTGAATGACAGGCATAGCCAGACTGAAATTGTTTGGCTTTTCTAATGGAAAAACACTCTAATACTGAGAGAAGCTTAACTATTGTACTGGACAAGTGACTGCTTGTTCCTTGGGGTCTTCAGTGGCACCTTCTGCAGAGGATCAAGGGCCCTTGAAGAGGAGTCAGTAGCCCTACAGCTCAATGGGTTGATGTTGGCCAAAGCCCAGAACTGAGGCAGGGAAGTGCTGCCTGCCCCCAGCCAACTGGATGAACGCCTGATGGATTAACTGTGAATGTTCCTCGTGCCAGGAAAAGCTCAAGGGCTCAGCGAGAGAAGGAAAGCAGGAATCCAAGAGGACTGACAGCGAGAATTTCTCGTCAAAGTGAGGGGATTAGCTGGGCAGGAACAGCCCGAGTTTGAGGGAGGAAAAAGATAATAGCACAGAAGGCAGAGAGTTGGAGGAAAGCTTGCCTAGAAAGTGCCAGCCTGTGGGAAGGCATCTGTTTTGAAGTAGAGAGTAGCAATAAGTACAGGGTGATCAATCCTTATTTCCATGAGGCTGTTTAAAGTTACACAAACATAACAGTATCCACCATAACTGAGATTTAAACATATAACCTTACAATGAAATTCCAATCAACTTTAGCAGAAGGAGAATCTGCCCAGCAAGCATCCAGCTGCAGATCCAGGCAGAGCACATGTTTTTGGGACACTGGGTCACATAAATACCTGGACCAGAGGACAGAGAGGTATCTAGGCTGGGGTATCTACCATTCTTTCACACAGTCCTCTGTAGATCCCTTCGCCCCTTTGTCTTCCTGTCTCTCTTCAAAACAAAGGTGGTGGGAATTTTTAGTGGCAAATAACAAGTGTTTTTACCAGGCCTGATCATCTCCTATGATGCAACAGACAGATAGTGAGCTTTCGAGCATTTACAAATAAGAAATGCAGCAGAGTTCATTACTCACTAGCATAAATTCATACCAGCCTCCATCTTTGGTTGCTGCCCAGTCCTAATGGGCTCATTCTGGTACCAAAGTGCCTAGGCATCATTTATTTTTGCTCAATCTTTTGAGGATGTACTTTAAACATCAGCTGTCCCAAAACACTGGAGACAAGTAACGACATCTCTCTCTGGTTGTTCATTTCAAAGCTCTAGTCCCAGAAGCCAATTCCAGCTCAGTTTAATCCTTGATCAAAGCAGTACAATTTAGCACTGGATTAGCGATTCACTCATTTAAATCTGTCACTAAGAAATGCAGGTGATTTAAGTCAATTCTAAATATTTCAACCAAAGTCACTAAAACTTTATCAGGTAGTATAGGGATAACATTTTTTTTACCTGCATTACAATCTCAGGCTGCATTTTCACAGAGTTTTGCAGGCGCAAATGCACTTATTCTCCCTCTGTCAGAACAGTCATTCCTAACTTCCCTGGAAAACTGCAGAAGGAAAACTCATTATGTTACAACACTATTGCCAGTTCCTTGAGGATGTTTAGCAAAAGAGTATGCCAGGAAAAAAGAACTGGAAAAACTAATAGGGTACCAAGACTTCTCCTGGCATCTGCCAATCAAAAAGGGACTCCAGGACTGTGCTTATTCCAAGCACTTCCAGCATTACTCTAGGAGGTGGAAATCTTGCCTGTGCCACCCTGTTTGACTGAGAACAGGAAGCTCCTTCCAGTGCAGAGAGAAGCCCATGAAGCCTCCAAACTATGGAGGAGAAGAAACAAAGAAGCATCACGAAAAACTCTCAAAAGTAAGTGATGCCAAATAACCCACGTCAGTGTGTGTAGCAGCCCTCAGGCTCCTGCTCTCTACTCAGGTCTGTCATCTAGAATTGCAACCTTGACCTGACAAATACTACTTTACTTACTAGGCAAGTCACACACAGGATTTGCACCCCAGACTTAGGGTCTCGTCCACCTCAGAAACTTCATTGTGTTCAGGCCCTTCCCTTTGCTACCAAAGTTTTGTACCTGCCGGCCCCGACAGAGTTCCTGTGCGTCAGCGCACAGATCCCTGCATCAGCAAGTAAGTCTCTCTCCCCTTAAGTGAGGCTAACAGCTGCATTTATGCATTCAGTGAAGCCTGGAATCAATAGTATCCGAGTTACACTGAGCCCCTAAAAGCTGGTTTGCTTTAGAGGTCCCTATAAAAATGCAGGTCATCTTCCTTTACAGCAAAGGACTTTGATCTGCTGCAGGAGTGCCGCCGGCTGGAGGGGCTTGCGCAGGAGAGTTGAGCTCCCAGCGGTGAGATACGCTCCAGGCTCCATTAAAATGCAAACCTTCCAGAAATCAAAGGCAACAGCGTCGGGACCGAGCACCGGCTGCAGAGAGCCCTGTGAGCTGGGAGTGCAGAGACCATCGAACACTCGCACAACTCATCTGGGGGCGAGGGACCCGCGGATCACAGTCCAGCACAAAAAACTTCTTATCACATGCAATCCTGCAGGATGGTGAGTACAGAAACTGTTTTGTCCCAGATTAATTTACTTTGAAATAAAATATTACTGCTCCTCAAATCTTCTCAAAGTTGATTTTCCCCCCATTACCCTGCCAGGTTTCTCATCCTTTCAACCCACTCACCTCCTGGAAGGAGTGCAGGGAGGGACATGCACCAGGACTCCCTAACAGTCTAGTGAAGTCCAACAAACACCCAAGTGCTTCTCCCTGCAAAGTAACAGCTCCTACACGGGAGGAGGGAAACCTTGTGAGACTTTGAGGCACACCTAAATCTACTTTACTGCAGTAATAACCATGGCAGATGAATAGAGTAAAAATCCAGAGAGTCAACGGGCAAAAAAAAAAAAAAATCCAACATCTGAAAAATATAGGACATGCAAAAAATTAAAATAATCCTACTCCCGCCTGCCAATGCACGGGGGTGAAAATCAATCACAGACCATATAGCTTTTTTCCTCCTGCTCAGCTAAGGAAAAGTAAATGCTCAAGTGAGTCCCCTCCAAGTCCCTCTCGCAGGCAGGAGGGAGCCGCTCCGCTCTGACCGTACCTTTGCTCCTCCGTCTCACCACCCCGAGCCGGCACTTGAGCGACACAGCAAACATCTCCCCGACTGCAGCCTCCAGCGCTCCGCTCACATGGCTCTGTGCCGCTGCTCCCTCCGCACCTCTGCCTGCTCTGCGAGGGGCTGCTGGCTCGAAATTAACGTATGATTACTGTGAAATGGAGTCGTGCTTTCGGCAGTGGCAGAGGGAGTGAGAGGGAAGGGTTTTTGGGGGGAGGATGGCAAAGGCTGAGCTAGAGGGGGCACAGACCCTTTTCGGTACTTTCAGTGTGGGGCTCTTTTGTTATCTTGTCCAAATGAATAAAATCACACATTGATGTTTTTAAACGTATCGCCAGTCTCCTGCTGTTAAGGGCTGGGAATCTGCTACTACATTAACATATTAATTTGCAAAGTAAGATTATTCCTTAGCGCACATGGGTGCATGCTTGCACTTCACGAGAAAGCTAATCCAGAGATTACCAGAGCAAAGGAGACAAAAGCCCTCGATTTTATGGAAGCAGTTCACCAGAAACACAGCACTGGCACAAATGCTGTGGGACTACGTGCTGGTAAGGGCCCCGCAGGGCCAGTCCTGCCAAAGAAACTCCTCTGCAAAAGAACTTTTTGTGTCTGCGGAAACCATTGACAATGTCCCACAGACCTAAGAGCAAAGCCACCACCCCAGGGATGCACAAACCACCTGTTGAACATCAGCTTTCCAAACATGATGTATCCTGAGTCCTGCTTGGAAAAGTGGGATGATGGATCATCCTGGAGATTTTTGCTGGTGATGGAGCAACCTTGGAGCAGTTAAGGGCTGTGCCTTCAAACCTGCTGGAGAGGTTTTGTTTTTATAAGGTGTTGCACACAGCAGAGGACAGTGGGCAACTCCGGGCAGCACCCCAGGATACGGCCGGTTCTCAGCAGGGGTTATTGGTTAGTCAAAAACACCAAACTTATTTTGAGCAGAGTTACCATGGAATTTAGGGGAAGAAAAAATGGATACCTCACTCTTGACAGGACCACTCTGGGTCCCCAAAAGAAGTCAGCCCCGTACACACCCTCACCAGGAGCTCTTGCTGTGGCAGACAGCAGAAGTTTTTTCCCAACCATACCACCAGACTTTTGGGTTGGTTGGACTGTTGGTGAGACCCAGCACACCCACCTGGAGGGACCAGTGATGTTCAGGAACTTTGTGGGCTAAAAAGGAGTTTGAGGGACCCGTACAAGGACACAAAGCCAGCATGATGGTGAATTTAGCACACCTGAAAGAAAAGAGGTCCCTTTGTACAGCCAAGTCTAGTGACTAAGGGGACATGAAAAACCAAAAGCCTGTGGGTCATACAGTGCCAAGACACAGTTCATAAAACCCAGGTTACCCCCACCAAATACAGGCAGCACAGGGGGTGACATACCTATACAACATGTTAAAGTCACCAGCTGAGAAGGCACAGCTCTACCTGTTCTTTTATTCAGCTTACTGCTCTTATATCAATCTCACTTCTCTCACATGCTGTCACCAAAAATCAGTTTTCCAAAGGAATAATTTTCTGGACTTTTGAATGCCTAGGAGAGAACAACAGCAGAGGTTTGCCACTAAGTCTTTATAAAACTTAGTTACATTCATTTGTCTTTTCAAGTCAGGGTAGACATGGACTTGCATAGCCTCAAAATGGTAATCTCAGAGCTTCCACAGGTACAGTTTTAGTTTTCTTTGCATTCAACAAAAAAATTAGAACTGTGGTTTGTGTGTCCCTGGTTCCACAAAACATCCTCTCACCACACAGACTCCCCCCACTTGCATCCCTGGGCCAGAGAGGCATTAGTGGTAATGGGACAGACTTTGCCTCTCCATGGCAGCACTTTGCAGGTCTGAGCTGCACATGTTAGTGATCATACATCTCTACTCTCTGCCCCAACACCCCTCTTGCTCTTCATCTCCTCACAGCACACTTCCCAAGTTAGGGAGGATCACACAGCAAAACATGGACTACTTCCACTATTTTTTCACGGAAGTATTTTAGAGAGGCTTTGTGATGGCACATCAAGTCTTGCTGCCTTCCTTGCCCGACCCTGCTCATCCCCACACACTCTTCTGAGAGACCACCCCCTGTTGAGGACTCTGCCTGACTAGTTTGTTACTACTCCCTTTCATCTGACTTTTAGACCCAAATCACACTGGGAGTAGCACTTTAGTTGACCTTTTCTACTGAGCTGAAGCTCTCCCAGTGCTTTTTAGCAGCTGAATAAGCTAAATATTCTTCACAGTCTCTATGGGAACTCAGACTACAGTAGTAGGGGTTCTCAACTGCTTATTACCATGGTCCCAGGGGAGCTTAAAGGTGCCTTCCAGGAACCCATGGGAAAACTCCAGATCTGTAGAAGAAAGCTTCATTACTAAGCCAATACCTGAGGGCTAAAGGCTGCTCTCAATAGATGGACATCTGGGAGTTTACCAATACAAAGTTTCTGAGCACTTTCCCTAGCCAACATTTCTGCTGATCCCACAGATGACTTTGGAGATTGCAATTAGCTGCCTGCAGCCATTGGTCTGTGGCAACAATATGCTGTGGGTTTCCAGAAGTCTCCTTAGAGACATAACACAGAGTAATTCACCTCTGATGCCTTATCTCAGCCACTGAGTTTTTGGACTTAGTCACCAGGGTCACCCTCACAGTTTTTCGGCTAGAAGGTCATATGCACAGTTTGGCAAATTCAAACTCAGTGATGTAAGTTTGGAACCAAAGAAAAATGTAACACAGACTGACCCCAAGAGGTTTCCAGCAAGGAAGGGGCTATAAGAGATCTGCTCTGAATGCATAGCAGTGTTAGTGGCACACACAAATGGCAATCCCAAAGGAGCTAACATCAGACTCCAAATTCAGGAATTCCAGTTACTGACTGGAATAAAACTCAATAAACCCTCAGTGCCTTAGAGGTCAATCTTGGTATAACGACGAGAGATTTTCTTCTTGATTCCAGCTTGTTTTCTTTAAAATTATTTAGAGTTGAAAGCATTGGCAGATGTGTGTACGTGTATATGAACTCTAGATAAATTTAGATGTAATGTGGGTATTTAAAGCCTTGTACAGAAGACAAGAAGCCTGAGTGTGTTTGCATTGCATGAGAAACATGCACCTGAGGATGATGCTGGGTTGAGGGATGGGGGCAGGCAATGGGGCTTCTGCTCCTGTTCCTGCTCCAGCTGCAAGAGCCCAAGGGGGCTGACACAGCCCAAATGTTCAATTTCTGAGACAGCTTGAGATCTGACTCCCAGTCCCCATTCCTTCCTCTGTTCAGGCTGCTTTTTCTTTCTCCCCTCTACTGAGCACAGGCATCTCCACTTAATTTCACTGGAGCTGTAGCAGAGGATCTTAGACAGTTTTTCCAATCAAAATATCATTTTGCACCAGATTTTGCCTGCTTTCATGATGCTGAAGTACCAGTCTACCAATAAAACTAGAGGAACCATGCCATTTCATCCTCCTGGGTTCATCACTGGGATTTAAGTGTATTCAGACATAAACCTGAATATTAAGATCCATTTTACCCTCCTCTGAGAGGCTCAGAGAACTTCTTTAGTCAGGGGAATTGCCTGGATGTCCCAAGACAATTGGTTTTCCCTCAGAGGAAATTCCAGTTGAAAACAAAACACAGCTGTTTCCCTTTGATACTGAAACAAATGTGTTTTCTGCTCTCCCGCATATAAATCTAATCCTCATTTCAGCTCAGGAAATGACTGTGGGGACACTGGTCATCAAGAGTGCACAATAGAAGGAGTGAGAAATGCAGCAATTAAACTAAGAGGATAAAAAAGCATTTGTATAATGGGAAATCTATTACCATTTATCATGTCTGGTATTTGAAGTGGCTCTGCCAAGTCATAGAATCCATTGAAAATAATGCAAGAGATTAATGAAAATAGATATGCACCAAGTTTCAGAAAAATAAAGCAAACCACCATGTGACTAATGAATATACAGAATTCAGAATATATGTACATACTGCTGCATTTGTCTGTCTGGTAGTGATTACACCTTTTCTATAACAGCAAACTGTGGAGAAATTATAAGAAAAAACCCCCGTCTTCTATTCATGCAAACATTTAAAAATATGTATTAGGACAAAATTAAAGGAGCAGAAATTATTCAAAGTAGAGTTCGCATTAAATTAGTTCATTCTTTCCTTGAAGTTGCCATAAAGTTTGTTTCCTTCCTCAGGAATAATAATGTAAAATCCCGTGTGTCTAACACATATCCTGAAAATTACATACTGTACTAAAGCGTATTTTAGAAGGCAGTATTTCTTTACTAACAGGTGCAGTTATAGCTGAATGTATTAATGTTACAAATAATACTGCTTTTGTGAATTTGTTCAGATCGTTTTCATCTTCTCTTCACTAGTTTAAAGGATGTCCCTGCATTACTTTTTATGTGCTTCAATTCTGTTTATGACTATCGGTACAGTCAGCGGGCAGACCCATAAAACAGATTCCAGGGAGAAAAATGCAGATTTATATGGAAAAGCAGCCTTTTCTTCTCTCCTTTTGGTATTTGCACACTGTCTGCAAAAAATAAAATCAGATATTACCAGCTATTGGCCTAACAGTGTTTTTATCACCACTGTAGATCAGACCGTGTTAAACTGGCTAACCAGAGTACACCCTCCATTTAAAAAGAAAGCAAAATAAACAAGGATCACTACAGATTGTTTTGCTCTATAAATAGCATATGTGTAATTTCTTATTGGAATAATTTCAGCTATCATACAAAAACTATGAAATCATCTGCCTTCTTACTACAGCACTTTGTAAAAATCTTGCCTTTAATAGACAGATTTTGATGGATAACTCTGTCCAACAAAAAATACATCAAACAGACTGGCCAACAACAGACTGAAGGTATCTCTCAGAAACACTCATGCCATAGCGAATGTTAAGACAAGCTATGCAATTAACAGGCAACAGATCCCTCCCTAAGAGTTTGGGAGCTCTTTGAGAGCCACAGAAGCAAATAACACTGGCCAAACGTGGCATTAAAGCATTTGGAAACAAAAAGTCTGCCTTAGATAAGCAAGTCGGATCAATGGTGAAACAACAAATCCAATACAGTAATGCCTTGAATCAAACTCAGGATGAACTGACCTATCAAAATCAGGTATTGCACAGACTCATGGGCTGTTGTGTGTCGGCAAGGAAGCTCTCCTTCCTGATGGGTGAATTCCCACAGAAACACCCGTATCTCCTGTGTAAAGCAGAGCAGCACCACAGTAGCCAGAAGGGGCTAAACCCCTCCCCAAAGCAACTGAACAGACCCCAGGCTCCAAGTTTATTGCCTCTTTGAGCCTGTTAAATCAAATCTGCTGCTAACATAGTTCGGGTCAAACTGGCAGCTTGACAAAGCCAACTGAACTTGTTTCTCCTCATGTATTGACATTGTCAACAACAAGGGTTTGGGAGAAGATGTTCTGCCCACACTGACACCTTTAACTGATTACCCTTAATAAATGATCTCTGTGACAGCATGAACAATGAACAGTTTTACTGGAACCATGCTCAATTAGTAGACAATTCCCAAAAGGAAACAGCCTAAATTAGGCTTTACAAGTACCTTGCCTGATCCTAATTAGCATGGCTACAGCTTTCTCTGTGCGATGCCACAGCCTCCAACAGAGTAACACCTGGGGGAAGTTTGATGTGGCACTATTAGGTTTAATTACCCTGACAATAACTTACACAGGTGAAAGTCTGTCATGAAGCTATGTTCAGCAAAAAAGACAAAGAGGCTTCAGACACTAACCCTCACCTTCAATATTTTGAAAATTCTTACTTTCTGCATCTACAGGAGCCTTCTCTGACACGCACTTTGAACATCCTGTGCAACTTTTGACAAACTCACCAGAAGGACACCTCATGAGAAAGGCCATATTTAATTTTCAGCTACATGCAATTATTTCCCTGAATCAGAACTTCTCTAGACCCTCAACCTTCTGTAGCACCAGCTGCAAGAAGCCAGCAAGAGGCTCTTTGCAGAAATTCCTAGTTCTTACAGTTGCATTTGCTGAGACTGGGAATGCAGCCATTTGTAAGCACCATAGTCCCATAGTTTCAAAAGTAGCACTCATGGGGACTGCACCTCCAGCCAAGCCATGGAAATGCTGGTGGTTTCTATCTAGATTATACTGAGATTAGAATTCAAGGAAGATGATTTAAAGATGAGTGAAGGCTGAGGGTGAAAGCTGCGTGCTGAGGATGTCTTTCCAGTTGTCCTCTCCCTAATTCACACTCCAGATTGGCAGGAAGACTGAATGCATAGAATTTTATGGGCACTTTCAGCAATTCAAGTGGGTGAATGGCATTTGAATTGTGTCCCAAAGCTAAGAAGGCAACTAATTTAAACATTTACATCTATGTCCCTTTCTAGAGCTTCCAATTGAGGCCTGTCAGTATCACTTGTAGACATCTCCTCCTACTATAATTTATTTATCAGTTGACAAGAACATCTCAACAATTGTGTAAAAGTACCTTAGAGACTTCCCTGGTAGTATATCTGTGGGGGTGCTTCAATCTAATCAGCATCCACAGCAACCCAAAAGCTCAAGTGATTGATGCTCAGCCCATCTCTTTTTCCTGCTTCTGCACAGCAGAGAGCATAAGAGGAGCCAGGTCCCTACTTGGAAATGCTGCTGCAAAAGCCATAAATAACAGCAGCTACCTAACAGCAAGAAAATATTGTATACATTTAGAAATGGGGTTAGGAGAGCTGTATTATCCAAAGAGTAGCGACCAGTGTGGTACTGCCTGTTGCCCACAGTAAGAAGCACGGTCTTGCAGGTGGAACACTGTTGCCAGGATTCAGTCTAAGACCATAGTTTATTTTGCCAGGAAATGCTGAAGTCACCCTTTAATAATTAAATGATACAGAATGTTTGTTCAACCTGTGAATCCATGGACAAGGCATCAGTCTTTCCAAGGAGGCAGCTGAGTCTCCTGAAGCAAGAAATTAAAATAGTCTTATCTCCGTGTGCTGTACTGCAACTCGCTCCGACTGCCAATTTACTTGGGAGAATGAAAGGCTCTTGCAAATGCTGACTGCAGATGCCAGCCTAGACAGGGGTCACGCTACGACTTCATGTGTGTACTCTCAACAGTCTCCTCACTATATTTTACACTGTTGTTGTGCTAATGAAGCAATTAGCTAGTAACAGCCCAGACGAGTTAGTAAGCCAAAGGCCAAAAGGCATTTCCCTTTTAAGCAGGTTCTCGTGTCCCAGTTTAAGTGCCAGCTGCAGTCCTTTACTGTGAACACAGTTAAAGATAACACACAAATCTGCTACTTAAAGAGCACCGTCAGCCCCAAAATGATGGTAGGAAAGCTGTGATCACTGCAACCAGCAGCTTAGCTTTGAAATTAAAACAGCCTACGTTAGACATGTTATAAAGGCAAAAATATCCACACAGAATCAGTACTGTTTATGCTAGGAAATATATCTTCCTTTTAAGGTAGTATGTTTGTGCTGATAGACTTGCCATTACTAATACTTAGCACCCAGCAAAAAACTACTTTGTTTTTTAAGCAAAAGACTCGAAGATCCAGGTTACACAATTATTAATCAGCAACAGAATGTGCAAGAGGTCTTAAGAACCCATAAAATTGAATTTTATTATTATCATTCAACACATTGCACCAATATTATGTTTGCTTGTGGAAACCTCATCTGGGGGCTTATTTTGCCTACATTTTATAGATGTTCACATATCCCACTGAGTGAGGTTTGACTGGAAGAGATAAAGGAAGAATGAGATAAAGGAAGAGAAGTACAATTATCTCAATTTGAAACTGTTTTACACAGATCCCTTTTCTAAAATAATACCAATAAAGGTGTTTTACTCACAAGAACAAATTAATTAGAGAAAGAGCACATTATTCTGGTCTCCTTAAATCCAAACCAGATGTCTGCCCAACAGAAAACCAACCAGGTTTGCCTTGGTCTTGTCCAAGTTGCTAGGGATACATGGATGAAGGTTTTGGCCTGTGTTTTTACAGGATTATTATCCTTGTCCACCATCAAATCTAATGACCAAATCTATGACTGCTGTATGTAACTGGCATTGTTTTTTCATCTGCAAAACAGCCGTACCAGTTTACTCTGGCAGAGAACTTGCCCATCAGTGGCTTGCCCAGTACTACACTGGGAGCCAACAGCAGATTACGGAACTGAGCCCAGCCCTGAGTAAATCCATACATCCATCTGAAAAGTCATCAACAATTTTTCCCTACTTTAAGCATTTTTCCATTCACACAAAGCTTGAAATTTTTATCCCATTTTATAGTAGATGCAAATTTGCCAGGCCCTGTGGTTAGCAGACCCAGAGCTGCACCATCACAGAGGTGGCCCAATGGTTGCTCTTCCAAGAACTCACTGCACTCATCATTAAGTAGAGACTTGTTTGGGAAGTGCCTAAATCGTAGTAATTATCATCATGATGGCATAATTAATAATGGATTAAATCTGACCGATTTTGAAAAGCACTTACCATCAATTTCATACTTTCCACTAAGGGAGACAGTTATTTTTGTCATTGAAGGGAGACTTTGAGAACTCCAGCTCTCATGTCTACTCTCTTGAGACTTCATTTTTTATCCCTATTTCTGAAGTATTTTCCTACCCCCTTTCCCTCATCCAAGAATTGCCACATTCATTTTTCTAAGTAATGCCAAACTCAGCCCTTCACAAAGGCTGTGATTCAGTCTATACCTTATATTTTATGCTAATGTCTAAAAACAATGTCAAAGCTGTGTTTTACAGTCATGGAGCCTGAAACTTTAACTCTGTGTTTGCATTTTCTTATTAGTGGGTTGGTCCCATCATCAGGTGAATGAGCAGGAAAAACACTTGGCTCCAAATGCACCCTACAGGTGGGGCTTCAGATGGATCAGAGGAAAGACAGTGCCTGGATTTTTCTAAAACTCTTATGCTGCCTGGCTTTGCTTTCTTATTTTTATTTTTCAACTGCAAAAAAGCTGTCAAAGAAAGTGCTGCAGAGTATTTTGAGAAGCTAATTTAGCACGTGTCTCTGCTTCACTGGGAAATCAAGCTGTCAGCCTCCAGGCTCACCTGTGCTTGTCTCATCCGCAGACTAATTCAAGATCTGGCTGAAGGACTAAACTGCACAGCTTCTGCAACTACTTGATAAGCAAGCAAGGTGTGGATGCCATCTCTAACCATATGAGCATTCATGTACTTGCTCTTAAAGGAAAAAATGGTCTGTTCCGTTAGACATTTTCACTCGTTTTTTGGTGTTTATTACAGGTGATCCCAAGATGGAAGGACTGGATTGAATCTGATCAGTCTTCTGAAAGCTGAAACTTGCAGCTTTGATTTACCCACTCTCTAGCACTTGGCATTATATGAAACGCGAGAAAGAGGCACACAGAAATTCAAAGAAAGCTTAACAGTAAGGAAGTATATTTATCAGGACAAGATTAAAGAGATTTAAGGAACTCATCTACTTTTCTTTTTCTTTTTCAAATATTAGCCTTTAGCAAAGACATGAAAACATTTGTCTTCATTCTAAAGAGGATATTATCAACTAATTAATTTCTAGCACCAAACAGTCCAAATGAAGAAGAGTTTAATTGCTGAAAACGTTGACACAGAATATTTTCGCAGCAAAATTTATGTTTGGTTATCATGGACTGATTCTGTTTGATCAAAAGCTTTCTCGGTACAATTGTCTTTGCTGGAAGTTGGAGATCCCATAACCATTCATGAGCTTTTAGTCACCTCCGAATCTCCAGTGAATCCCCTTTCCACAGCCACTGCAGGACGTGCAGGTGGGATGCCCAGGAGGAGCTATAAATAATGCAACTCCACAAGCCCATTACGAAAGAGGGAGATCAGAGATACTGGGGCTTCAAAAGGGCACCTGGCTCCACTTAGGAAGCACAGCTTTCTCCTTTTGCTGGTGCCCTCAAGGGAAATCACTTTGAAAGGTTGAAAAAGGGCAACTCTTTCTTGCTCAATAGACCAGTTTATCTCTTGTGATATGAGCATAACTGCTAATAACTGCTTCATTTACAGTGCACTCACCACCGTAGGGCACAGGCGGAGAGAGGATTATTAGGGTCTCCAGCCCGCTGGCTTTCTCAGGATCCTTTGGCTTTATCTACAAATATCTCTGCCTCAATGCTATTAACCCTGACTTCAGAGCCACACATTAATTCCTGCACTTTGGTTTTCTCCTTTCCACCAGCAACAACTTGGTGCCAGGTCTCAGAGCTGTCCCAGGACCTTCAGAGGTTAAACCTCAGCTGCTTGACTGCTGCTTGCAGTACACTCCAGCACCAACCCCCAGACCACGACCATATAGTGCAGCACATACACCCAGCCTGGTGCAGATGCTCTACCGAAAGGATATTTTGTCCAAATACATTGTTCAAATCACTTCACCTCTTGCATTCCCGTATAAAAAAAGCAAGCATTTATTTAGAGGTTACTCACACTGTTTCAGTCACCATTGCTTTTACCAAACATCTTCACACCTGAGGGCATACAGAGCTCTATGAACAGCCACATTCGAAGGCGAGAGGCATAGGAATACACAAATCTCTTTTTCCAGTGTCTGAATTTATGGCTGGAAACTAAACTATCAGCTTTGCAATGATTTACTGCTGTACAATGAGACCCATGAGATATAAACAGAGAAGACAACCCTGCAGGACAATAAATTGCCACGAACCAAACTGTCATCACAAAATGCATAAAAGCCATGTGAAAACCACCCTGCTGATGGGATACAGAGGGCTTTATGGCAGCTGCTCTTCTGCTGACATGAGGTACAGGGGCCTCTTCCAAACCAAGAAAGGGGGAGACACCCATCCCTGGCCTCCACTAGCACCTGCAGCTTTTCCCATCTCCTCCCCTACTGAAGGTCTGGGACAACCCCACTGGCTCTCATGAGCTTTGCCCCACGATTTCCAGAGCATCTGGCCCCAAATCCTGATGATGAAACACTTGCAAAAGGCTACCAAGTTTCAGCAGGCCAAAAGGCACCTAAAGCACACAAACCCTTTGGACAGCCTGGTCGTGCAGTTTTGGACTCTCTTGTTGGTGCAGGGACCCGCTCTGACAGGCACCTATGTTTGCCTTCACCCCAGGGACCAGGTGGGACAAGACCATCTCTGAGCAGCCCATCAGAGATCACTGCAGCTCCTGAGCTCCTCTGCCTGCCAGAGCTGCATCTCTGGGTCCTCACATCCCTCCAAGTCCAATACTCGTGAACTTCAAAGTCACAAGAAATGCACGAACAATTCTGGCAAGCTCAGCCAGTGGCTTTACAAGGATGGCTTGGTTTTAATTATGTGCCTGGGGGATTTCTTGTGGGAGGATGAAGCAACTAGGTCTGGCATCACTTAGGAATGGAAGGGTAGGAGTTTAACACAGATGATCTGAAAGGCTGAGCAACATCCCTTTGAATGTATTTATTTAACCCAGAAGTTCAGTAGCCCTGAATTTTTAAGGTAGCTGATACTGGGTGAAAAATCATAGGAATAAATGTATCTTGGCATTCAAAGGGACCAGAGGGGGAAAAAAAACTTACAATCTCCAGTATAAATTTTAATTCCCCATAGCACTACACATGATTGGGATGTGAGTTTATATTCAGAGCCCTAGACCAGTGCAAAGAGAGCTGTGATAGATAGCACACATGTTTAGGCCACTGACAATCCCCCCTCCCACAGCAAATTTCTCCCTCTGTTGAGGATAACGTGAGAGTTTCCCAAACAGCCCCTTTGCTGAATCTGTCTTTCTGTTTAGACACCACAAAGCCAGGCAAGTCAGCGCTGCTTTGAAAAGGGAAAGGGGGGGAACACAAAACAAAGAAATCCAGAGAGACTGTCCTCAGGGAAATCCAAGGAGCTACAAGAAGATAAAACGAGAGGCAAAGAGGAATCCTTATGAAAATGCATGAGATATGAAAAACTGACAGGCCAATTAAACATGCCTAAATAGGATCAGAGATTATCCCAATGCCACTGCGGTGTCCTATTGTTCTCCACTGTCCCTTTGTTCCCCCTCCTCAGCCTCCAGAGAAGCAGCTCACTGGCACTGGCATCTCCCAACCCCTCCTGCTCATCCCTCTGACCAGAGACAACCGCACACGTTCCAGGCCCATCAATCCCTGCCTTATGTCTTTGCTTTTTCCCCTGGTCCTTGGCCATCACTGGCATTCCTGCTCTGTGTGCATTGCTCCTGAAGAAGGAACACGAATGCCAAGAGCCTGCAGGGAGTGGGGGCTGGCTGATGCCTCTGTAAACACCATGCTAATCCGTTTAAGATATTAGACTCCCATATATGTGTTTTTAATAATAAAGGCAACATTTAGATGCTGCCAAGGTATCAGAGAGACAGTAGCAGACACAGAAGAGCCACCTCCACCATATAAACAATGGAAAATGCTCACTTATCTTTTCATGCCACTAGGCCTCCAGGCTGCAAAATAAATGATTGCATTCATTTACATTTTATTGTGGAGATATAACTGGCTGAAATAACTGCCAGCACAGAACCCGACTGTAGGAATGTACTATTTTTTTCCCCCTTTGCCTTAACAAATTATTTTCCTTTTTTTTCTGTCAATCCATCTCTATCACTGCTATCTGGATGGCAGAATTGCATTAACCCACTACTCATCTTGCATTTAGGAAAAAAAAAAGCTATTAGTTCAGCTTTTTAGAAGCCTCAGGCTAACAAACTGTTGCAGAGTTGCAGCAACTGTGAAAGAGGGGGTTCTTCACCTAAAGCATATCCAGGCAGTAAAGCCAAAACATTTTTAGAAAGTCACACATTCATGTCCTAAAAAACACTACAAGCCATATAAAAGTCAGCTCATGAGTGACATCTTCATCTTAGCCTTCAGTTATACTTCCCTTACAATCAACAGAGAGGAACAGACTCTCCAGAGAATTGATCCCACAGGTTTGAGATATTTTGGGTCAAGAAGCACCAATTCCTCTCCTTTTCCTGCTAGGCAGCCTGAACCCAAAGCTCATAGGGAGAGCTCCACTGTGTGCACCCAGTTGAGATGGACTCAGCCCATCTAATTAGTATTGCCCATACAGGTTGGCATTAACTACAGGTTCAAAAGATCTATGTCATTTTCTTTTTATCAAAAGAATAACCAAATAAATAAAAATTAACCAAAGCACTTCATATCTCAAGTCAGCACCCAAAAGCTTAGCATATTAAATAGTTAGAAGGAATTGGACTGAATATAAAACTGAACCCCAGTGGGACCATATTCCCAGGCAGCTGAAAATTTGAAGGTTGGGGGGAATGTTCTCAGCTGACAACTTCCCATTAAAAAAAGATAAAGTAAAGTACACAGGGCTAACAATAGAAATAACTGTCAATTTAAGGGTAGCTAATGTTCTCCACTGCCTCCCTGTTTTCTGATACTTACATATTTTCAGGTTTTAATTTACTTTTTATCTGTTGATCAATTTCTAACTAAAGATGAGGTAAGAAATATAAAAAACAGTTTAAACAAAACTAAGTATATTTCACTGGAAAAAATGGTGGCAAAAACACATCTCAGACTCTTGAACTACCCAAGGAGGTGAGAGAGGTAAAAGTTTGGACAACTGGAAGCTGAAGCCAAGAGCAGGACAGTCACCAGTGGTGCTTATCATGGCACTGGCTCAAACCTCAAGCTCATAGGCCAGTGCCCACCCTGCCCCAGTCTGTGTAACCCTGGGCAAGTCCAGTAACATCTCTGTGCCCTGTGTCTCCAGCTGTAAATGAAGCCACTCAGACACCAGGTCTGGGCAAGAATGGGGCCATCAGATGCTCCAGAACAGAGTCAGAAAAGCAGCTCAACAGAATTAGGTGGGTGAGAAAGAAAAAGAGCGAGCCTGTAAAATATTCAAAAGCTACAACAACACTATTGCAAACAAACTACCAAATGTGTTGGTGAAAAGAACAGTGACCTACATTAGACATGAGCGTGGCTTCATCCTAAGTGTAGTTTCATAAGTGCTTCATGTCCCTTGGACGCTGGCAACGCAGAATGAAGGGAGCTGAGCCTGATGGCCAAGTGCACAAAACAACACATTTTCCTCTGCTGGGTCACAGCCACCAGCAGAGAGTTCAGACATGCTGGGGACGTGTCAATGAATGCTGTAAACAACCCTTTTACATGTTCTCTAGTTTTGCTGTTTTATAGATAGGTTAAACCCAGAATTATTTTCAATGACATAGCAGCCACAGCCTAGTTTGCTTGGAGGATAAGGATGGATATAATGGACTTGGATCCAGACCAACTTTGGCCATAGCACACTTTTGCAGACAAAAACATCCCTTAGAAAAACAGCAACCTAAATTCATCTATTTCCCATTGCTTTTCTATTGCACAAAAATACAGAATAAACATCCAAGCTTAAATATCTCAAACGCAACAATATACATCAAACCAAAATCTTGATGAGCTACACGTTCTCCCTATGCTTTCAGGAACATGATGTCTCCAGAAAGAAGACCCCCTACTCTCCCCACTGCACAAATGTGCAAAATGCCACCCACGTGAGCAAGGGAAGGTTTATAAAAGGAAATCCAGGAGTCTCAGTTCCCTGTCCCTACCACTTCTCCCACAAATATTTTTCAGCCCTTGAAAAGCATAACAGCAGTAGCTGGCAGTAGGAAACTCTCCTGTCACATGTAAGCAATGACTATCAAACAGGCATGTTATACCCAAGGGAGCAGGAACATTCCTGTTTCCTTACCACCGGTACAGAGGTGCAGGTGGCACAAACCACCTGGATCACAGAGTTCCTGGCTCTCCCCTTCCTCCTCCACCCTCAGCTCCTCTCTCCATCTCTTCCTTCTCCTCGATGACTTCTTAAGGATCTTCAGAACCTTGTTCACTTTATTCATTTGGTCTCGGGGCTGCAGAGAGGGGATGGGATCTCCCCAACTCCTGTGTCTCAGCAGCTACAGCTTCCCAGGAAGGAGAGACAGCTAGAAGTAGGCAAGTCACAGGGAGGCACGAAAGCGCTTGTGTATGTGTGCATGTCTCTGTTTCAAAAGCTCCTTTCCACCCAAAGAGAGAGTTTTGAGTGGTGATGGGAGAGGGGGGAGGAGGGAGAGGGATTTCTTTTGCCTCTGTCCATCCACAGCTCTTGCAGACAACGAGAGTAGGCATTTCTTCTCCCTGATGACTCGGGAAAGCTCATAACTCACAGGGGCAGCAGATCCTGTATAGGGTTTTCAATTTCTGGTTTTGACAATACATGCATTCTGGCAGATTTCAAATACTCCTCAGGCAAAAGAGCCAGCATCAGCTCAGAAAAAGCAGTGACTCTTAAAGAATTCTGGCTTCTTTTCAAAGACTAGAAATAGCTAACGCAGACAGCACATAATATCTGCATCTACAAGAAATGCTAAATAACTGTGCGGTCTTGTAGGAAAGAACTTAGACTTTCCTGTACTCATATAATTGCTCACACTTATCCAACACCTTTCAGCACTCACTTGTTCACCAGCATCTTTGGGAAGAGGCAAATAGTTTCTCCAGTTTCCTGCAGACACTGAGGCAATGTGAGGTGAAGTAGCTAGTCAAGACATTTTTAGCAGAACTACTGAACACATCTCTGCAAATAGCTTCTCTTCCTGTTTCAAAGGCTTAGACTCTCTAAACTTTTCAAATAATTTAGAGCTTTTAAATGTTTCTAAATGACCCTCTGGTATTTTTACACAGACTTTAATGGACAACAACGTGCAGCCTATAATGTCCACCCAGGGCCACAGCTGCTCTCAGACACCAGCCAAACCACCAAGCAGGATGCAAGAACCCTGTGTCGGAAGCTCTGACGTGATCCCTGTTCACGGCAACCTCCAAAGACAAAGAGTTCAGGGTCCCTTCCACTACTGCCATCCTGGCACTGCAAGCCGAGGCATGGGTGGGCAGTAAGAGAAGTATTCTCCTTGAAAGACTCATTTTGTTTGGTAAATGACAGTTTTCAGAGTCAGGAGACTAAGTGGAAAATAGCCCTTCTTGGGAAGGGCTGCCTGGGAGTCAGGTGGATGACAGGATGGGGCCCTGAGCAACCTCATCTATGGATGGCATCCCTGCCCACAGAAGGGGCGTCGGAACTAGATGATCTTTAAGGTCCCTTCCAACCCAAACCATTCTATGATTCTACGACAAATACACACCTTTACTGCTGCCTTCTCAGCTGTAAACCAGACCATGAGATGTGACTTTAGGCAGATGCTTATTAACCCACTTATACCCATGGACCCCTGGTGGCCTAGTGGTTAGCATGCAGGACTCTCACCTCTGCGACCCAGGTTCAAATCCCACCAAGTCCCCCGGGCAGATGGAGTCCGTTAGCCCTGTAAGGCCATCCATCTATGAGAAGGTCACTCTAAACAAACCTACGTCCTGAGGACCTCACTGCCATTGTCCAAGCTTGCTTGGCCCCGGCAGATGAACCTTAGGATTAAAGGGTGGGCTCAGTTCAGCGCACGCTGTGTCTCACCTAAAAAAAATCCATTGCGCAGGCTGGAAAGGTAAAAAGACCTTTCCCCAAATCTTCGTTCGCGAAGACTGGCCATTATTATTATTACCCATGGCAATCAATTGCAGAGGCAGATTATCAGTTCATTAATGGTCAGGTCAACCCTGGGCCAACCTACAAAGGTATTTGGATGCTTGGTTCCTATTTGTTTGCAGGAAGAGCTTCCCTTGGAAAACTGTGTTAACTGAAATAGCTCCTGGCCCTGGGGATATGGGGCCCATAGGACACATTTTTCTCTGCCCTGCAGAGAGAGAGTCAACATCTGCCAAGGAAATACGCATTGTGATCATCTCCTGGCCATTTCAGGGAGGAAAGGTGGTTTTGGGGCAATGACTGCCAGCTTGGGAAGAGCCCTCTCTAACCAGGGCAGTAGGGTTAGTGGAACAGAAAGCACCTTCTCCAAGCAACCGTGTGCAGGATGGACACAGCTGTGCCTGGCAGCAGGACTGAGAGCCTGTTAATACACCTAAAATTCCATTTAGAGCAACATAATTAAGAACAAACCCTGCAGTAGATAGTATTAATGGATGTACAAATTAAATTATCATGCACTTCATTTAAGGCATTATAAATAGAGCCATTACTCTCACTGCTGAGCAAGATGCAACCCATGCCCACCACCCCTGTGAAGGCCAGCACAGGGCAGGGCATGGCCACTTGCCACAGCCAGCCTTGTTAACCCTCTGAAGACTGAACTATCAGCACCTAGACGTGGCTGCATCAGCAGTGCCACAGAACAGACCCCAACAGCAGGTTTGGGGGATGATTCTCAGCTCATTAAGGCCCAGATTTTAATGAGTCGTGTCTCCAGACAAGCAGCACAGTGCAAATTGCACCACCCCAGGAAACTGTGCCATTCCCATGCATCCCTTTGAGGCATAATTCTCCTTCCACCTTTCTCCAGAGCAGCAGGTGATTGGCACTGCCTCCTCTCAGCAGTTTACCCGTCAGAGTTGGCTCAGTACCCAAGAGCAAAGGCAATTCTTCTGCTGAGCAAGGATCTCCCTGTCTCCTCTCCAGGGCAGTAAAGATGTGCCTGTTTCCCTTTCCTCTGTCCTGTTGATGGGCAGCACCCAAATCAGAGCCTGCTCCTGGCAAGTACTTGTCCCCATTTGCATTGGTCTCTGCCTTTTGAGATCTGCCTGCTCTTCCCAGGTGTTAAGGCTCTCACAAGTGCCCTGTGAAATGGGCAGGATTCTTGTCCCAGCCTCACACAATGGAGAAAGCCTTTGCAGTGGTTCCCAGATTAGATATCAAGATGGCAGCAGAGTCCCAAAGGGAAGGGGGAGGTAACTAGGCAGGCAGCCAGGTTCAAGGGCAACGGGGTCCATAATTCCTGCTAACATGCAGGAGAACCCAACCTTAGTCACCCAGGCAGGGACAGACTTTAGCCCTAGTCCTGTTCCCCTTTGCTCAGGCTCCTTCTTTGCACAATCTTCAGCATACCAGTATCCTTCCCCAAACATTCTCCCACCTCCATCTCACTCCTACTCCAGACTCACTCTATTTCCTCTCTTTTTCTTTGGAGAATAGATGTAATCCTTCATGTACTCCCAATCGGTGAGATTTATGAGTACAATTCCATTTTATTTTGATGGTTAATACCAGCACTAATGCTGCTGTCATGTCTACATAATTAATAACAAAACTAATAATGCCAAACCAATCTAAGAGTCACTTTATTGGTCTTCAATGTCATTAGTTAGAGCTGACATAACCAATTCAAGTTGTCATCCATACTGAGCCACCATTTCCACTTCTATAAAAAAACCCCACGGATTTGGGGCTGTACTACAGCCCAGACTCTCAGTCCAGCAAGCAATGCTACAGAGGGTCATCTGAGGGCGATCTCCTTCTCACCTCATTAATATTTTAGAGAGCTGCAGCAATACAGTGAGCAGCAGGAAAGCAAGGCAGCATGGAGCAACACAAAGCATTTTGCCGAGATGACCTCCTGGGGACCAAAGATACAACCTGCATGTTCCCTGTGACTGCAAATGCTGATTGGACTCAGCCCATTCTGCTTTTCTCACCTGCCACTATAAAAGGCAACAAGCCACCAGGCCTTGTAGGCTACTTTTTCATGATTAAGTAATCATAAGATCTCTTCATAACCAGTTTTGAAAAGATTTCTACTCTATGGTCAGCCTGGCTGTTAATCCTGTAGAATGCACTCACACTGCTTCCAAAATTTATTCCACAGTCAGGGCAGCAAGTTGCTGTAGTCATTTGAAGGCCAAAATCGCTGCCTCAAAGCACTAAGGATTTAAGAGGTGGAAAAAAAACCTTCAAAGCATCTCACACACTGCAGTGAGTACTGGGAACACTTTGCTTTCCATTCAGGTAATCACACACTCTTTTTATGTCGTACTCCCACTTAGTTTCACCTTCCACTTCTCACAAATTATCTGAAGCTGTTTGATTTGAGCCAAGATTTGGGTAGATTTCAGGAAAGTTCAATAATAACAGAGTAATATTACTAAGTTAATGTAAACTATTTACTTCTCCCTCCTTTTCCAATCACAGTCCTGGAGTTAAAGTATAGCTGCCATTAAGTGTGTTCCAAAGCAAACCACACATGTTTCAAATCGATCTCAATTTAGCAGGTTTATGTTTGTGTTAAATGATAGGGAACAGCATTAGCACAGGGGTCATTACATGAGTCAGCAGCACGCAGCGACTGCCTCTTGCCCAACAAGACTGAGAACAGGCACCTGCTCCACTTCTGCCTGGGCAATCCTCCTCTTCTTCATGCTCCTGCTTAATCTCATCCCTAACAGTAGAGCCCCACGGAAGAGCCTGCTCCCTAACCAGCAGTATTATTAGGTATTTCTCAGCACTGGAACATGCCAAGTGATTTCAAACAGGAAGGCAGCCAATAACACTGCCTTGATTTTTTATAAAGCATGGGTGTGGCACATCTGCCACAAAAGGGAGGGAGGTTTTCAGCAGGAAGACCCCAAGGAGCAAGGGACGCAGAAACACAGCCCTAACTGCCCATGCCAGGCCACTCAAGTCACAGCTGACAGATTTAACCATACCCAAACCTCTGGCCCCTGTTTTGGCAGGCAACCCTCAGGCAAAACTGAAGGCATCGTTCTCCAGAGGCAGTGCTTGGAACTAAGTTCTCAAAGCCATCACCGAGTGCTGCAGCACCGTTCTGGGAAATCACACACAACACAAGGGTCTGCTGCAGCACTGAGACACCATGTCCTCATTCAACCCTGAGCAAATGCCTCCAAACAAGGAGATGCATCCGCCTCCTAGTACTATTTCACAGGTAAGCCCCTACCTGAATCCTTCCCTACCACATTATATTCTGCTTGCTGCATAACTCTGAGTTTCTGCGAGGCTTGGTGAGGCTAGAGATAGCACAGCACACTGTCTCGCTGCAGTTATGAATCACACCATGCAGCACTGCTGTTAGACTTCATATCATGAAGTCTTCACCTGTTTTAACCCCAATCTGTGGCACTGACCCCCTCTGCAAGTTTCTGCTGACAACCTGCCTTTTCATTCCCTTCCCTTCACTATTTTCCAGCTGTTTCAAAGACCATGAGAAGCTTTTGAGAAGACAACAGCTTGGTGTGTTGCAACTGCTGCATTTCAAGTGAATTAGTTCGGGCTTTTGGCATTATTACAAAATAATAAACATGACAATAAATCAAGGCAACAGAGAAAGAGAATAATGTTGGAGGTTTGCCACCTGTGCAGCATCTTACCAGCTTGACTGCAGCTACAGAAGTGACAGTTGGGGGATTTCAAAATCTTCAAGTAATGAAAGAGCACAGGCCTGGCAGAGCAATTAAGGATTTACGCAGCTACTTCCAACCACTCACGCTAAGCTCATGCTTATTTCAAGGAAATGTGGTCTCTGAATTAAAATTGCCAAAAAAAAAAAAAAGGCTCAGATGATTTTTAAAATACTCCCAACTTTAAAATGATCAGGTGCATACTTGGCTTGCTATTTGTTTATTTTTCTGGGGCAGAGAAATACTGTCTGTCCAAAAATATCTGTGAAAGAATAAAAAGCTGTAATTGCTTTAGAGACAACAAAACCCACATCAACAACATAAATGAATTTCAGTGCCTGACAGTGGCCATGGTATTTTCACTGCAACAATAACAATGCTGGGACTGGGGAACAGGCAGTAGCCATTTATCATGGGAAATTATTAAACATGCCTGGGTAAAATATGAGCTTATCTGATTCACACATTTTCTTTTCCAGATCCTTTCCTGCAATTACCTTCACTTCTCTCACTTGTTTGATAGGGGTTCACAAGATCTTCCTGCACCTGCAGAGCCCCTCTGGCCTCCAAAGGTTGCTGTGTGATCATAACAGCACCATTAAATAGTCTCTGTCAAGCCTCACTAGGTAAGGTGAGAGCCACAGCCCTGGAAAAGTGGGATGAAATGACATTTGGTGACTGACACATCTCCCAGGTGCCCCTTGGACTTGCAGAGACCGAAATGTGTGCTGCAGTCAAGCCCAGGAACATGTAGGTAGACACTTTCCTACTGGAAGGGGAAACCGAGAGACCAGGATAAAATTCTTAGAGCAAATCTCAGGGTCCTGTTTGGTGAAATTTGAATGCTGTGTATCAAGATACAGCTTGTTTAATTTCAGCTCCATAATGCCATAACTCTGCTTTCAAGTACCATTTCTCAGCACTCCCATGCTGTAGCCCCTCTGAAATTTTATTCTGGTTCGATAAAGAAACCTGGAAAGGTGACAACTGTGATCCTATGCCAAATGCAGGCTGGCAGACAGCTGCCAAAGGAAGCAAGCTTAGAGAAAGGTGGAGTTTTTTAGTAGCATAAAATATCACAAGTGGCACAGCAGTATCCAAGTCTAAAGGGACTGATCCTGTAACCATGATTTCTTAGTGGAGAATGATCTCTACCCCTTCCAAGAGGCAAAAAACCCCCATGTGGGTCAAAAATTCTGCTTTCATATGAATCCCTGAGACTGGTAAGCGAAGGACTAGAAAGAAGAAACAGTAGTGAGATAACTTAGAAAGAGCAAACAGAGTCAAGTTACATACATTTTAAGACAGGATGTCTGGAGAACCCTCAGTGGAATGAAACTGGAAGCTGTGCTGCCAGTCTGAATTCAGCCCAAGGGTGCCATGCAGAAGAGGCTTCAACCATCAATGAGTTTGACTGTGAGATGTGGGACTCAGTCCAAACCCTGGTGAAATACAGCCTGTGTTTGGTGGGTGGTTCAGATGGAGGTGGGGGATTCTGCACCTTGGAAGAACAAGGGAGGTATTTACTCTGCAGCAGACCAAAGATGTACTGACAAAACAATGTTTCAGTGGGATGAGGTGTGCATGGTCTTCTCTCCCACCTCCCAAAATGTACCTGTTCTGCAGGCAAACAGACACCACTGCACCTCACACAAGGGCTCTGAGCTCACTGCCTCACAGGGGATTTACATTGACAAATGTTGTTATTTTGTTGTTATTTTGCAGATCAGAAAGCTGAGGAGGAACAAACCCTATCCTATTCTTCAGCAGTGTCAGGCATGACTGTGAATAATCAGCTTCTCAAAGTCTACTCCCAAGCATTTCAGTTGAAATAGCCCTGGCTGCCTTACTGTAATCAAGAAATGGAGGCCTGATGCAGCTTCTTGCAAGCAAGGGGTGGTTCAGGCTGTAAGAACCTCTGGACAGATCATGGGGATACCTCAGAGCTGCCAACTAGCCTCAAAACACCCTTCCTTTTCTTGGCAGGGGAGTCCATGACTTACCAATAGGAGAAGTGAATGTCATCACTTCAGGACCTGTGCAAGGTGATGGGACACACCACATGGTGCCAAGTCAACCCCTTGCAGTCATAGAATCATAGAATCATAGAATAGGTAGGGTTGGAAGAGACCTCCAAGATCATCAAGTCCAACCCCTGATCCAACTCCAATTACTATATCATGGCACTAAGGGCCACGTCCAATCTCTTTTTAAAAACCTCCAGGGATGGTGAATCCACCACCTCTCTGGGTAGGCCGTTCCAATGCCTGATAACCCTCTCTGTAAAGAATTTCTTCCTAACATCTAACCTAAACCTCCCCTGGCAGAGCTTGAGCCCATGTCCCCTTGTCCTATTGTTGGTTGCCCGGGAGAAGAGACCAACCCCCGCCTGGCTATAACCTCCCTTCAGGTAGTTGAAGAGAGTGATGAGGTCGCCTCTAAGCCTTCTCTTCTCCAGTCAGCAGGACTTTGGCCTCAGCCACCCAACTAAAAAACAGGGATAAGAACACATTCCACCATCAAGATGTTCTGAGAACAAAAATACATTCAAGACCTCAAAGTACTCAGAGGGCAGACACGGTGATCGGGGCTGTAATACAGGGATCTGAGCTTATTTAGGAGGAAAAATAATTTCATTTGCTCCTTCAAATGAAGGATTCCTGTGGCCAGGGTTAAGTCTTGATGAGAGCTGAAAGAGGAAGGCTGTTCCCAAGTTTCTCAGTTTTCTTCCTCTTCCCTTCGCTTCCACACAGGATCTCAGCTTGTGTGCCAGAGCCTCCCAGCTGGCTCATCACTCCGTATTAATTACAGGATCTCCTGACCCCTGAAGTTGCCATCCCAGTGAGGAGCAGCCAGCTCACTGCTCCTCCTAAACCCCACCATCTTCTTAATGTTCTCAAGAGACCCCATTTGGAAATGAAGTCATGGGCTTATTACAGCTGTTCAGAGGCTCAGCTCTCCCACTCAGGTCCGCAGGGAATTAAAACAAATTACTCTGCAAAGATGGCACTGCCAAGCAAAGCAATACACAGCAATGCTTCTGGCACAAGAGGCTGAGTTCCCTCACCAGCATCTCGGACAGTTAAGAAACAGAAGGAATGGCACTCCTAGACCAAATTTCCCTCTTCCATTTTTACTCATTCTCCCAATGTCTACCCCAGGTCAAACCCAAACCTTAGTGTGATTTCCACTTGCTCTCTGCCACCAATCTGCCTTTGCTTCCATGTTGAAGTAAAGCATCAGCAGGATGGTTAAGGAAGGACATTTCCACACCATGCACTGTCAGTACAGATTATTTCACTCCCCTAAGCTCCTTGGGGGTGTAATTTGCAGGAAGCCCAAATAAAGCAGATGTCTAAACCCCCTGGCTTGCGGAGGCAGGTATTACTAAAGCCTGTCACCAGTGGCAGTGAAGTTTAGCATATTCTCTCCAGACATTTAGGTTCAGTCCTGTAATCACTACAGATATAGTCAGGTGAAGTTGAAGGTCTTATTGAAAAATAATCACTGCACAGCAGCTCCAAACAAACAGCAGCTCTTACTAAAGAACTTCATGACAGAAAAAATTCCTGAATTCTGTCAGGACTAGGTTTCAGCTCTGCAGCTTCCCCTGTGCCCCCAGAGAAGCATTCATATTTCCATGCTGCTTGCATTTTCCCAAAATGTGCCATCTCCAGCTGCTTGCAAGGGGCTGCCAGTCCAATAACAGCGCTTGTTACCAGAACTTCAGGATGGAAGTAAAGGAAGAGGCAAGGAGAAAAGTGTGGGAATGGGAATGAGGAGAGAGATGAGAGACAAGGGACAGAAATAAAGGAAGTTTCTGATTAAACAGATGTTTCTCCAAAGGACTGGCAGGCTTTAAGAGAACTTCTGATAGAAACAGCTCCATTTTCATGGGCATCCATGGGAGCCTTGCTACTGGCTGGCTCTGCTGCATTTCTCCAAGTCCACAGTAGCCACAACATAAAAAATTATCAGAAACCAACTGGTTTGGGGGTCTGTCAGGGGGGTCTGTCAGCTCAACAGGGAAGAGAGAGAAGAAGAGGGATAGATGGATCAGGTTGTGCAGGGAGTCTGGATCAAATGAACACTAGAGGCCAATCGAGAAGGGCGTGCAGTTGTATTTTCTCTTTGTATGCTACAAACACACACCATGGTGGCCAAGCAGCCTGCTCAGCCCTGCCTGACACTTGCAAACTCATTCCTGGTCTGCAAGCCCCAAAAACTGCAAACAGGACTTGACACGAGTTTTCTCAGTCTCCTACCACCTCCCATTGAAGAGCTCAAATAAAGCTGATAAGAACAACTACAGGTTCATCCAAAGTCCCATGGAAATGCCAGAGAGCAATCTACTCTCCTGCAAATACATTTCAGTGTTTTCACAAGGAATACCATGAAATTTCTACTTCTTGGGAAAATTTTTAAGTTTAGATGCATTCCAGTTTAGAATTTGGTTTTGTCCCACAAACCTCGAGAATGATTATGGAAATCAAATTCTCAGTGAGCTTTAATGCAGATAACCTTATCTCCAAACAATTCCTAAATCTCACTTGTTTTCTTCAAAAATATCCAGAGTGGTGACCGCTGCAGGAGAGCAGGAGGCACCACATCCATTTCAAGAGAATTTGAAGAATGCCCTTGTCCTGATGAAGGAGAAAGCTCTAAACTTTTTTTGGGGAAAAAAAAAATAATAATAAAGCCTGTGGCAGTTGAGACTCATTATCAGCAACAAACAGCCCCAAATGACATACTTCAAGGTTCCTGGCTGACTCAGCTGTCAAAACCTGCCATCCTAATCAATGCTTGTAAGAGCACTTACACACGGTGCAGCTTCGTCCAAGTCAACAGTCCAGCTCATGACAATTAAACAGAACCACCCGTGATGTAAAAAAAACCACCAGTATCATCTTATTTAAAGAAAGATGTGCTGGGTGAGTCAGACCTACACATGAAAATACTGTTTCCAAAAAAAGTCCTCCACTGGAAATTATTCTGGAAAAGGATGGGGAGGAGAGACAGATAAGTGAAGAGGAACAAAGAAATATTCATAAGTTTGGGATGAATCCAAAACCTAATTTAACAGCTGGGAGATTCCAAGGGAGAAATTGAAAAGGCAAAGGAATACTATTTAAAATGGCTTTTTCTTTTATTACAGGGTCTGGAAAACAAATGCAGCATAATGATTTACCTGAGGGTAGGGGTTTTTTCTTCTCCTTTTTTTTGGTGGCCAAAAGTCTTATTTACATAGTTTGAAACCTACAAACCTCATCTATCACGGAAAGAGGAGGATGTTCTTGTATCTCTCCATTGCACAAGCCACTAATATATGCCAGGAAACGAGAGAGCTCCTGTTCCCTCGTAGGTGGAATAGCAAAGCCAGCCCCTGCTGCCAAGCCACCTTGCTTTGCCTTGGACACACCACCTCTATTTGCTATGCCCCTCTCCAAACAGATGTGCGCCATGGAGGGGCCTCCTCAAGCCACGTTTATTAAACAGCCAAATAATTAAAATATCTCAGTTATCCTTAGCTGAAAATAATTCTGTGAGTTGCAGGGGATGGCTGTGCTATTACCAGCTCCAATCCCTGATAACAGCTGATGGACAGAGCCCTGGAAGGGACTAGGAGACATCTGTGAACCCAACACCCACCCCGTTGCACCACAGCTTGACAGCCCCATGCCTCTTTCCTGTGCTACCAGCAAGGCATTGATTCCTGGTGGAACAACAAGCTCTTCAAGTAATCATGACAAAAAACATTAATGACCTTGCCTTTTCTCATTTTTTTAATGCATATTAACCACTGCAAGCGATCAACACAGCTAAAACACATAGGCAAGAAAACCCCAGTCAAGTGACTATCACTCTGTTATTCCAGAACTTCTGACAGCATCCCATTATGTCAGACTGCATTGGGTAAGGTCATATAACCCATTGTAACCTGACTTACGAGGCAATTAAAAACAAATCCATTTCATGGGCAAACTGCTTGCTAGTCAGCCCTTCCCTGCTTCCACTTGGCTTCACAATTTCTTAGGGGTGAAGTGTCCAAGACAAACTAAAAGGAGTAAAGGAGTTATTTATTTGACTTCCTTTCAAGTATATGAAGCATAAAAGTGATACTCTCCTTCAAATCACAGGTAAATAGGTATGTACCTGAGGTGGGTGATATCAGAAAGGTTTCCTCGGGGCCAAATAGATCAAACACACAACAAAGGCATTTTGATCCCTTATTTTATTTTTTTCTTTTTTTTAAGTAACATAAAAGCAGGATGACAGCTAGGCTCTGCAGAAGGATTGAAATAAAACAACAAATTCCACAAGCATCACCACAGATTGGTACTGCAAACCCACACAGTTCTCAGTCACCACAGGAGGACTCAACCTGAAGCAATGGCACATCTGGAAATAAAGAGCTTTCCTTTTTTATTTTTTAGTAAGAATAGCACAGGAGGTTCCCCAGCTCAAAGGTTCCTCCTGCACCTACCTGTTACAGAAGACACAGCTCCAAGCTAGATGCAGTTTGGCTACTTGGATACAGAGAACCTCTCCCTCTCATGTACCAGCCCTGTGTTTGGTACATCAGCAGGTAACCTATTTTTCCTGTCAATAATGGATTATTAGTCAGCGCAAGAGAAAAGGCATCAAGCTATTTGGGTTGACCTCCTAGGATTCATTGTGCTTTTTCCTCTTTTTTTCTTCCATAAAGAAGAAGGGAAAAAAAAAACCAACAACAAAACCATGTTCAATCCTTACACTGGACTCAAGCAAAGCATCCCTCACTGCCTGGGCCATTTGGAGAAGCACAAGCAGCAGCACAACTGCTCAGCTTGTCCAGCACACCAGAAGTCATGTTTCAGGCAATTACCCAGAGAAGACTCAACTTGCCATTGAGGAAGATGCAGCCCCCCAGGTTTATCTATCACTTTAGTGGGACACACCAGCAGAAAAGCTCCTGGGGACACACACACCTCTTGCAGCTTCTGTTTCCCATTTCTGTGCTGTCCTGTAATCTCTGGTGAGAGCTCCCAGCTGTCTCAGGCTAATTTTCCTGGGTCATTTACTGAAAGATGACACAAATGCACTGCTCTTGCTGGTGAAAACTGAGAGCAAATCTCATTGGAGAGATGCCCACCTTCTTCCTCATCCCGAGCAGCTTGAAAGGAGCGAACCTGGCACTTCCAGCAGCCAAAGCAACACAGATACAGACTCCAAAGCGACCCCAGGGCATGCACAGTATTCATATGTGTGCAATGTGGGCACCACAAACAGGGTCTCCTCACAGCCACGACTAATAACCACTCTCCAAAACGTGAATCGGACAATTCTGCTGATACAGACTGGGAAAAAATTGTTTGCTTTTGTAAAGCTGAGGCATCTTCTAACATTTGCTTCTAGCACTGGTCGCTTTTCTTTCAGAACCCAAGGCCTCCCAGACAGCAACTGGCCAAACCCAGATTCAATGCAAGGGGTTGCTTTAGCCAGAAGTGACTTTGGAGGTACCCACTGCTTCAACACACATGAAGGACACTTTTGGTGGGAGGAGAGATAGATTTGCTCATCCTGCAGACAAGACAAGCATTTTGTAACAACTTAAAAAAAAAAAAAAAACCACAGATTTTTTTCACCAAGCTCAGGGAGTTGAAAGAGGTGAAATGGAAGCTTCACTCCCCTCCTACAGCCTGACCAAGGCTGTCTCCCTCCCCAGCGTGAACCACAAGGAGGGTGGAAGGTCAGTCTGTGCATTGCAAAGGGCAGGAGGGGCCAAAGCTCTGCACAGAGCACCGTATATTCCATGGATGTACAACAGCTGGGCTGGGGCAGCTGCACGTGCTCTGCACAGGGACTGTTAGCGGAACAAATCATGGCAGAAGTGTATTCCTGTTCCCGAGAAAAGTAGCTACTGCATTTCTTCTGCCCAAGAAAAAGAAAACTACAGAACTTCAAGAATCCCTGAGTCCTCAAATATCTTTATAGCTATTGAATTGGGTGACCTGAAAACCACCGCTCACTCAATGGAGAAATGAGATTTTTATAAATACATGTATCAGCAAATGAATATTTAATGTTTTCTGTACATATCAGTGTTCAGGGCCTGCAATATTTAAGCTACAAGACTTGTCAGAAAATGTAGTAGCCATGAGATAATTACATCTCTGGGGTATTTTGATGCACAAAGGGCAGACAAGTGCTTGTATTATCTCAAGTTTGTGATTATGTCATGGTTATCACATTATATAGAAATAGGTTATTGCCAGTAAAAAAAAAATCCCTACATAATGACCACTCCATAGCTTTCTTAGCTCAAAATAATATTATGTTCTTTTATTATCATAAGTAATTACACCACTGTACTAGCATGTTGTGATTGCAACTGACACAATATTTGCATTAGAAGCTGCTTTCTGCAGTGAAATACACAATTTAACATACAAGAAATCCTCAGCCTAAAAGATATTTTCTCCTGTTTGTCCCCAAATTAAGACCCAATTATACTTCTATTCAGAAGGAAGCAGTTTCTAAAGTGTTCTTTTAGTTCTTTCTGATATTTCTGAATAAAAATAAATGTCCCCTGTCAGCAAAATGCTAACATATGGGCTTTAGGAAGAATTCAGCTATACTTAAGTGCTTTGATGAATCAGGACCTAAGACATTTTTTAGATACCATAAGCCTAATTCTGCCCTCTCCTTTTATGCCTGTGTCAATCTAGACTAACCTCATTCCCTTCAACACAGCTAAATCCAGACTGACATCAGCACAGCCAGACCCAGCCCCCTGTTCTTTTTAAGGCTTTCTCACTGCAAAACCCCCCAAAAATTTATTGCTAGGGCAAATATCTCCCTTGAAACTCCTTGTCCAGCAAAGTCCTACCTTGCAGGTCCAAAGCCTGGCTGGGGCTGCATGTGGGAATACATCAGAAGACATCACCCGTGCGCAGGTTTTCCAGTGCCCTGGACTACTGGAAAATAGCCAGCACTGATGTCAAAGCTTTGCCAGGCCTTTTTTCCATAGTGGATCTAGAGGGAAGGGGTCTGTATACAGGCTAGCAATGTATCCCCTGCTCCTCCCTTTACTAGCCCAGGGATTTGCAGGCATACAATGGGCTGTCCCATGTCAGAACAATACAATCCACACCCTTGCTATGCCACAAGCATTGGGGACAGCTGTTAAGAAGCCCACAGCTGTGATTTCCAGGAGTGTTTCTCCCAGCCTTTATAAATAAATGACTTGCTGGCTGTTAGACCAGCAAATTGGTACTTCCCAGCCATTTCAGAGTGATTTTCACCATCCTCTGACGGGTCATAAGTCACACCCTGAGAAAGGGAGAAAAGATTTACGGGAGCTGTGTAGAAAAAAAGCAAACAAACAAACCATTTACAGCTTCCTATAGCAGCAGAACAGATTGCAAGTAGCAAAAAAGAACAGCCAGAGTGTCACGCCTGGGATGGTCCGGGGACCGTTTTTCAAAGCCAAGAGACTGGGACAAATCATCCTGGAAGATGAGATTATAATCTCAATGGGTTTCTACCCAGATAAATAAAGCTAATAAAAGGGACTGGGCAGAATCCAGGAAATTTTGCAGAGGGATGAAACAACTCATTGCTTTGCCCCTCTCAGTTCTGGCCTGTTCCTTTACCTTTGACTCAGGATCCATTCCAAGAGCATCTTGCGCAGAGAACAATAATTAAAAAAATACCCTGCCAAAACAATGAGCAGGATCTGCAGCAACACATTTTTTGTGTGAGAAAGCATCATAGAAAAAAAATTAATGTTATTTTGTATGGGGAAAAAAAAAAAGGCGAAACCCTCCTGTTCTCTCTCCATTTGCAGTTTGCTTGATGCTGGAGTTGAGCAAACAAGTTGGGGGCTAATCCTGCAAGACACTTAGCAGTGACACACCAGGTGTGACACACCAGGCATTGCATGTTAAGACCTCACACCCCTAATTAATGACTACTTAGAACAGTAAAGCATTCTACCCTGTCCAATGAAGGGAAGAGAGTCCAGCCAAGACTCAGCTCAACAACTGATATACGCTCCACTTGCTGGAAAAACATGCCTTGTGTGGAGCGGGCTCAGATCATAATTTAGCAAGGCACCACCATGCCAGGACACGGGGAACCTGATCTGCTGGCAGACAGGCTGGCCCCAGGCAGCTCCAGGGCTGCCAGCTCCTGCTTCTCTGTACTCAGGGAGCCATGAGCAAACACTGTCACTGCCTGCATCCAGCCCTGACCACTCCAGACAGATTGCTCATAAAAACCACTTAGAAAAACAGAACCGAGTGCAAGAATATTAAAACTATAAACTGCATTATGAAAGCCTTATGAAATGCACATTTAAGTGTTTTTATTACTTCAATTCTCTGAGTACATAAATACGAAGGTGCACGTTTTTAATTATAGGATATGTACTATTTATAGTTTCATCTCCTTTCTCTTCAGCAGTTTAATGGTGATAACCAAACTGGCAGCCCTTACACATGCTGATGGAACCACAGGGCCAGGGGCCTGTCACTGCCCAGTTCACCCCACCCCAATCAAAGGCTGCTCTAAATCCAGGGTCCCGTGTTCCCACGGCTGTGCCTCCTCTATAACACCGACCCCTGCAGCATCCAAGTGCTTCACAACTGCTACAAAGCTGCATGTCCTCCTCAGAAGCAAGGGGGTTTCTGCTCTCCAACAAGGTCCTTCTGCACACAGCCACAGATGGCAAAAGGAGATGTTTCTTCTTCAAAAATCCCGTTTCCATTTTTAAGGAAAGAAATAAAAGGAAGTTTCATTTTGCTCTTGATTTGGCCAGCAGCTTACAAGTCAGCAAAAGGCTGCTGCATGGGAAATGGAGCAGGTTCAGAGATCCTGCTCTTGAGCACCACAGAGACCATACAGTCTAAGATGCCTTGGTTCTGCACATGCAACTAAACAAGTTTTTTCCTCTGATAAAATATAGGCCAACACATTCCCCTTGCTCTCTTCCCCGAGAGGCACAAAACATTAATTCAGTCATTTCATTAATTCAGACTTCACACATCAAAGTGAATTGCTCTGGGTTTGCTTCTGGATGGGACTGAAGATGCTCCAAACACCACAGCCCAGTGGGAAAGTGCACCTGAGACCCAGTGTGAATCCGAACACCCCATGGGCAGGGACTGCTTGAAGATGGCCAAGGCTGCTCAGGTGCAATTGAGCACCCTGAGGACCTTGAGCAGAGGAGACATTAGGGAAACTGCCCTTTTAAAGAGAACAAGTTCATTTCAATCTCTTCTTTTTACAATTCAGTTTTTTATGACAGGTTGCTTGAGCCCTGCTATACAGCTCTCAGGTCCTACAGACGTCCTGTAGATGCTGTCTAGTTTCCCACCTCTATGAAAATACTACAACAGTAAGTGCACACACAACTACACCTTCCCCTCCTCCCAAATCATGGCTCCCTGTGTGCTGGGAGATACAGTGTGGGAAGAGCTCTACTGCTGCTGGGCTGGCCCAGGGTGACAGGGGAAACTCAACAAATGGAAGTGTTAGGGGAAGACACACAGGCAGCTCTGGAAAGCAGTGAAATCCAAGCACAGGAAAGTCATTTATCACAGAAAAGATTTCACGTATGAAGAACATGCAAGACATCTCTTTTCTCTGTGTACAGGTTATATATCCTGGTCTGTGCTCAGCAGTGACTGCAGTGCTCAGTGCTCGGATAGGACAGGAAACAGGAAAGGCTAAAGACCTGGAAACAAGGAAGTTTCTTCTAAAGAGAGAAAAACCTGTTTCCCCCAGGAGACCCCTGAACTCATGATCTCCTTCTTGTCTGCAAGAGGTAGAAACCATAGCCACGTTGTCTCTGTTGCAGGAAGGTCGCTGCTATTGCTGGTGCAAACCCCAGGCTGTGGTTGCACAGCACTGAACCTGCATTGGAGGTACAGCAGCTTCCCCACCTGTAGGGAACACGACTGTGTGTTCTTTTCACCATTTTTGGTTTCCCAGAGCCCTCTTGGTTTCTGCAACCCTCTTTCCCCTGCTTTCCACCCTTTGGGATATGCAAGGTTCTGCTAGTGATGCAGCACTCAATCTCCACACACAAAGTTCTCCAAAAGCTAAAACACTGCTCCTGGAAGCAGCACCAGCCTAAGATCCTGTATTCAAACCAAGGCTGTGTATTAAAATCCTCACTGCTGTCCCACTGAATGGTTACACACCCAACTGCTGTGTCTTTGTAGGGCAGGATTTTTAATCCTGTAAGAGTAACCATGACTTCATAAACCCACATTTGTCCCATCTAGGAATAAAACCCATCTGAATTCATAATTAGACCAACTGCAAAATATAGCAGGGAGAAAAGAGAGGTCCTCCCAGAATAGCCTTGTGGCACTCACCTTGGCTGTGGGAAGAGTTTTAAGTCTGTGCCCTGACCAGCTTTAGTACAGTGAATTGAACCTGAATTTCACACACATAATACACAGTTCCTGTAACAAGTTTTTGCACATTTCAGATTCCCACCATCTCAGTTTGACCTGTAATTTCACCTAAGAGCAGAGACACTCCCAAGCATTTCTACTCTCAATTTCATCACATCACCACCACACTCTCTGCAGCTCATCCTCATGGAATACAGTGAGTGGTGAAATCACAGCCAAAGAGATAAGGTGCAAAAATCCACTGGAAAGAAGAGGTGAGGGACAGAAATCCAAAAGAAAACCCAGAATGCCAAAATTATACTATAGAAAGGAGCTGACCATGAAACAGAATAAAAAGAAGCTGCAAAGACTATGAGGAAATGATCACATTCTTCCAAGCTCCCTCCTCTGAGTTTCTCGGCTTGTTACAGGGAACAAGAAGCCCCATTCTGGAGAGCTGAACTGATGGTTGAGTCAGGGAAGACATTTCACACTGCAAAAGAGGAATTTTCAGAAAACACAGGAGGAGAGGGGGAAAAAAGTAGGTTTGGGAGAAATAATTAAGCATTTTCCATCAAACTTGACATTTGGCATCTGCTCAGGTGTCTGTTGAGACTTGCTTTGTTTCCAGTTAATAAGTACGACATAATGTGATTTAGCCTTTAGCTAAATAACTCTCAAGAGCCCAAATTCGGGGAGGCAGACAGGCAGGCTCAGGGGTGAGAGGGAGGAGATGGACAGCATCTTATTTATTTTGCTTTTAACAGCACTGCAGGGTATCTGGTTGCACAGCACCATGTGCCAGACAGACATGCCAGAGCAGCAGTAGAGCCACATCTGAAGTGGATTAGGCCCTGACTAAACAGCATGGCTACAAGTGAGGGCAGCACTGATGAGATTATTCTGCATACCAGGCTCAACAAGCCTTGCTGCTACTGGGGATGTTTGTGCTTCTACAAGGTGGCTGAAATGAAAGAATTGGTCCAACAACTCATTATATGCATCTTTATATAAGTGCACAGTCCTCTTTGCCATGTAAAGCCCAACCTTTTCTGGATTCTAGCACTGAGCTTTGTGAATCCAAGGAAACACAAACTAAGGCCCCACCTTAGCAGGGAGAGGGGGAAAAGAAGGATGCTGGTCACTTCCAAGGCACCTAGTAAAGCACAAGTGCCATCCCCCCACTCCATAGCTCACAACCTTCCCTGTGTTCCTAGTTCAGCAGGTGGATCTGACCCTGCCACATCAGCAGCAAGCACTGCCCGTTTGCCAGAATGGGCCCAAAGCTCCCCCAGCTACAGCCCAGCAGGCACTTGAAGAGGTCATGGCTTCCTGCAGGAAGATGAACTGGTGGTTTTGGGTGCAAAAGCAGGGATACAGTCATGTTATGACCTCATAAGGTACTCAGATGAAGAATAACTACCAGTCAAGAAGATTGCAGTTAAGGCTATTGGCATGAGGAACAAAGGTGAGCCCTTGGAAGTCACCTTCTTCAGCGATTCACTGGAGCAGAGTGGAGCCCAGGGGTCGGCTTATGTTGCTGAGGTGTAAATTGGCTGCCAGTCCCCATGCTCCTAATTTGCATGATGGAAATGCAGGACTATGCAGCCTTTTCTTGCCCAGCTGTACTGTACTTTTCTTACCCTGCCTGTACTGACGGCTTTGCAGGCGGCTGTTCCTTATCAGCTACATGCTCACAGCAGGGCAGTAATGAAGTATCCCACATCCCCCTCCTCTGGGCTCCCAATGCGTGGGGTGCATGTCCCCCAACACAGAGACAGCTAATTAAAGCAGTTCTCCTTAATCTTTACCTCCCTCCTTGCTCACGTCAACAAATTGTGCCATCCATATTTATGACTCCGGTTTTTCAAACACAAGGGCTTCTGGAACAAGACAAAAGCATTTATTTCTGTGGCCCATGACTATGTAAAAAGGGCCAGCCACAGACCCACAGTAGACATAGGGCACAAGGGCCCAAAACAAACATGCATCTTGGAACAACAGCATTCACCAGTGGTTGAGATGTGAAGGAGAAAGGAATAAATCACAATAAAAGGGAGAAGAGAAGGATTTGCTCTGAGGTGCTGACTGCAGGCTAAACTGACAACATCTGCCCTGAGCCCTCCTGAAAGTGTCTTTCATCTGGGTTTCTGTTAAATGCGTGATTCTATTTACATACATCCCACTAATTCAATCAAAACTGAACTCTAAATTGGTCCTCAAGGGAATCCTTGAAAACACTTTTTATCTTCATGCAGAAATGAAGATTAGAAGGAAAACTGGGTTGAAGAACTGTCTTCCCAGCAGCACAGAAATACTATAAAAATTGCAAGCAGCAGAACCCACCTTGGCTTCAGGCAGGGACACAGCTCAGCACACGAATCACTGAGCACCAGCAAGGGAAGGACAAGGGCTTTGACTTCATCAAGATCCACTGATGTGATGTGAGGTAATGGCCACCTGCATACTCCTGCTGCAGAGTGGCCCAGGCAAGACACATCTCCTGCCTTTCAAGATATCTTTGTCTCTCACCTGACAGAGCTTCAAGACAAAGGATTTGAAAATCCATAGAAGTACTGAAAAAAAGAGATCAACCAGTGAGTTAAATCCCACCTCTTATCCTTCACAAAGATTTGTTTTTCTTATGTAGTGCTAAGCTCCTCCGACCCTTCTCAAAGCCAAAGTGCAGAGCATGGTATTTTCCCTTCATCCACAGCACGCTAAGTTACACAAGAATCACTCTCCCCTGACTGCTCTATTTTCATCCTTTTAACACTGAACTAAACTTCAGCATACAGTAACTCTACTGGGCTGGAGATGTGGAGAGATCATCTTTATCCTGTGGTACATGTGGCAGAGGCAGCAGCAAGACAAACCCTTGGTGCCTCACTGCCATAGCCAAGGCTGGTGCCCAGCATCAAAATCCTGCTCGCTCTGTCCTTTGCCTCTCCTATCACTATGTCCAGTTATCACATATGGATTTGTCCATATGGGAACAGAGACCACCATGACATTTCATACAAACCAACAGCCACACTAGGGCAAGGACTTTTACCTGCAAATAAGCTGGTGACCTAGACTGAAAAGGCAGCAATTCAGCTACAACTCCCTTGAAACAGTGATTATGGTATTCAATTAAATTCATATGTTAGAACATTGCCTATTTTTGATGCAGATCTCTCATCCTTGTATAGATATATCATTAGCAATTTAGTTTGCCTTCACAAAGGACAATCTCTGGGTCGCAGGATAATTCTTGAGCAATTTTGTATAGCAACAGCATTTCCAATGAAAAGAATACAAGGTTATTAATGGTAGAAAAACCTCAGTTAAAAAGAGGTTGCTATGCTAAGCACTGCTGTATTTGGGCCAGTTGGAAAACAACAGAAAGAAAACTTCATAACAGAAAGGAAAGACAATACTGGATGAAAATAATCCATACAGGGAAAACTACATCTGCTTTTTTCAGACAGGCTTAGCATAGGGTTTTTAAGGTGCTGATGAAAACTGCTAATTACTGACACAAATTCTCCCTTTTTTGCACTTCTTCCTAGGAACAACCACCAACTAAAAAGGACTTGACATCCAAACAATGGCTTTACACTAACCTTAATCCTCTCTTGAATAAATAAGCAAATCTCCAGCTCTTTGGGATTAACTGAACTTTGCTGTCTTCAGCAGTGGGCACTTGAGGATATCAAGTGAAGACCGGGAACAGGGCAGGTGTATGTGACACCTGCAGAAAGTCTCCCAAGTTTTAAAGCATCTTCTTGTCTGTGTTTTTCTCAACCTGATCTTGATCAACACATCTCTCTACCAGGCACTTCTTGTAGTATTGTCCTATCTCTCTATTTGCCAGGAGGTCTGTGACCTCCTGGCATTTATAGCATTCTTTGGAAAGGAATTCTACAAGCTTACTGTGAAACGCTTCTGTTGGTAGAATTTAGCCCACTACCATCATAAAGCACATATAAGGGTTGAGATGTGATATTCTGTAATAGCCTTAAGCAAGAGTGGTTATGAAACAGAAGTCAGAATCAAGTAAAATTTGCAATTCTAAAGGAAAAGACAAATGCATTTAATGAAGTACAACGGTATTACCATTACCATTAAATTTTATTGCATTTCTTTGGAAGTTAGACTGACACAAAGGAGCTGACTGCTGCAGAAAAAAAGTATCATATGATGAAATTTTGGGACTGAAATCTTATAATGCTCAATTTCTGGTCATTAGCTAAATGAAAGCATATTGAATTCCTTAATCACTATGAGTAAGTGCAATAGAGACAATGAATTGTAACAGATCTTGTCAGTTGGATCCAAACAAACTACAATAAACCAAACCCAGAAAGTCTGCAGTGGCAGCTCCTATGAGGAGCTAAACAAACCCCTGCGTTACCTTGGGATTCAAAGGGAAACAGGAATTAGCAGGATCACAGCAAGCATAAAGCACTTCACTGCTCTGTGGCCAAGGCTGAAACACCAAAATAACAAAACCAAAAAAATCTCAGTTTCTCAGAATGATAACTTTTCAAATCAATAAAAAGAAATTATGCTGCTCTGTTCCTTTTTCAGAACTGTACCAGCCACTGAAGAGGAATACAAGGCACAGTGACCAAGGTTAAAGAATGTCTTCAGCAGCCACAGACTGCTGAGCAGCTGACCATGTCAGCCTCTCCAGATGGGAAGTACCACTGGAGTGCATCAATGCACTTCACTGTTTTCACACTGCAAAAACACAGAGGACCTCTCACCTCTTTAGTGCCAGAACCTGTGGAAGACAAGCAACAGCTTTATTAATTTTCTACCTGTGCTCAAGGTAAAGCTGACAAGTCCAGATACTGATCCCAGCATTCCCAGCATAATTTCCCCAGCAGTATGGCACCAGGTTGCCTTTGTGCCTCTCCTAGCCTTGGAAGAGCCTTATCTAGGTGCAGGAAGGGAGGCTGTGCTCTACACAGAGTCCATCATGCTCAGCTTGCTCAGACTTGAGGGTGTTGGTTGACGAGAAGCTCAACGTGATCCAGCAACGTGCACTTGCAGCCCAAAAAGCAAACTGTGTCCTGGGCTGCATTAGAAGCAGGGTGGGCAGCAGGTTGAGGGAGGGGATTCTCCTCCTCTACTCTGCCCGTGTGAGACCCCACTTGGAGTACTGTGTCCAGCTCTGGGACCCACAACATGAGAAAGGCATGGACTTGTTTGAGGGTCCAGAAGAGGCCACGAAGATGCTCAGAGGGCTGGAGCACCTCTCCTGTAAAGAGAGGCTGAGAGAGTTGGGATTATTCAGCCTGGAGAAGTCTCCAGGGAGATCTTCTCACACTTTCTAGTAGTTAAAGGAGGCTTACAGGAAAGCCAGAGCAGGACTTCTTATGAGGGCATAGAGTGATGGGACAAGAGGTAATGGCTTTAAACTTTTAAACTGCAAGAAGACAGGTGTAGATTAGATATTAGGAAGAAATTTTTTACTGTGAGGGTGGTGAAGGACTAAGAAAAGGTTGCCCACAGAAGCTGTGGATGCCCTGTCTCTGATAGTGTTCAAGGCCAGGCTGGATGGGGCTTTGAGCAACCCGGTCTAGTGAATGGCATCCCTGCCTGTGGCAGGGGGGTTGGAACTAGATGATCTTTAAGGTCTCTTCCAACCCAAACTATTTTTTGATTCTATGATTAAGATACCCTCATCACTGATGGAGGAAGAGGACCCCTAAATGTCCTCTGTTAGCTCTTGTAACAGACTTGTCCTCAAGTCTGCCTAATTTCTGCAGCTACTGACCTGTTTAGGACTGATTATTACTAGACCCAACCAGAACGTGCAACCAATACATAAGCACTTCATGCCATTCCAAAATCCTTGGTTTCAACCAACATAAAGAGTGATTATGGGGGCCTGTCAGACATTGCTGCTCATGTCTGATACCATCTGGTAAATCTCTCCAGTGGAGCTGTTAAATTATCTTGGAGATTGCGCAAGTGCTCACCATGGTGATTTCTGAATGAAGCAGAGCAGAACGTGAGTCCTGCAGCCAGCCTGAAGGAAACAAGTGAACGATTCAGCTGACATGTCTCTGTGCTCAGCATCACTTCCATTCCCCCTCCCCTTCTTGTTGGCCTTTCCTTCTATCTGTAGGCCTTCTTGCTACCCATACCCAACCCACCAGCACACTGCCCCATTGCTTTCCAGTCACTTCAAATCAGGAAAGGCTCCCAGGTTGAACTTAAATAGAGGGGAATATGTATTGCTCATGATACAACCCGCTCAGAAGTTTTCTTCAGGGACTAGTGCATGTCCTTACTCCTGTAAGTGGGATGCTTCAAGCAGAAAATCTACCTCTTATCTCATTTGGTCTTTGCACTTTGTGCCTTTATCCCTGCACCCTGTAGAAATTTAATACTGAGCCCAAGGGTTTACTGATCATCTTGCTTGCAGAGTGAAAAACATCCTTGGGACATTAAGGTAAAGCAGCCAGAGGTGAGCTGCTTCAGCTCACCTCTGTAATGGAGATCATTCTTAGATTTCCAATGAGCCACAAGATACAATGCTCCCTTGGAAAACCACCCGTCTGTTCCAAGCTTCAATTCCTACAGAACTGTCTTAGCATTCAGACAGCTGTCATTGCACCAAGGACAAAGGAAAACCATGTTAATAATTATCTATTTATACTATATTTCCAAAGAGATATTAAAGAACCTATTTTGCTCCCTGTTTCTAAAAATCAGAACTGCTCAGAGAAACTTCTCAGAAATAAAGCAGGTGATTTGCCAACCTCAGAAACACCGTGCCCTGGACTTTGTGGTGTACCAGTGCTCCCCCTCAACACACCTCCCCGAGTAATTCCAGGTTTTGACAATCAACATCTTCCAAACCATTAATGAAAAAATTAACGGAGAAACCCCACTCCAAACCCCACTTTCTTGACTTAAACAATAACACTGACTAGCACTGTGTGGAAGCTTTAAATTGATTCTATTTTAAAACTAAGTCATTCACCTTCCACTGTCAAACACATATCTTATGAAATATATAAAGCCCATGTGAAGGTCTAGAGGAGACAGCAATCATATTATTTTACTCGATCCAATTTCTATCTGAACACAGCTCAGCGAACACAGCACCAGTCCCAATCTAACGTGGCAGGCGGTGGGAAAGGAGATTGTTTCTGCTGCCTCTTCAGACAGGTTTGTTGCTGAATAGCTGTATACAAATAAAGGGTAATTGGCAATGATTTTCATTTCACCTTTTATTTTTATAAGACAGGAGTAGAAAAATAAAACCATCTCTTTTTAGAAGGTCAATTAGACCAACTTGGAAAAAAGAAAAAAGGTATCAAATTGAGACATTCTTTTAACGGTTTGCCTTTATGTTTGCTGTTTGTCACTGAACAAATTGCTGCTTTTTGTCTTTGTTCTCTTACATACCCTCTTTTCAGCACAAGTTACTAATCCTGTACCCAGCACATGCAGTGTGATGCTGCTGCTCTGCATGGGCCCATCACCATTTCACGTGTTAGGAAACCTTTTCCCTTTGAGAACGCCTGGTTTCAGCCTAAAACTATGTTCTGAAATACATTAAATTGAATTTCTGGGGAAGTGAGCAGAAGCCAAATCCACTTCACTCCTCCATCCATCATCCTCCCGTGCTAAAAACACAACTCCTCCGCTCCCCCTTCCCAGCGCTCTACTTCCTGGGAACAGACCCCCTGCACAGCTAATTGCCCATCCTTGAAGTTTCAGTTGGAAATGCTGCTCTGGCCACATGTAGATGATCTCCTGTTACAGGGGGTTCTATATCACAGCTGTAACTCTCCAAGCCACCCTCTCCCATCACTGCAGTTAGGCTGCAGTTGTTACTCAGACAGTTATTTTCCTCTCCTCTGAGTAAAGTTACCCAACTGCTATTATATCAATATTGAGACCCTCTGACTTCTATGTTATACTTTCATTGTGGCTATTATTTGTATGTTTATGCTTTCCTGTGGGTATAGTTACCTGATACTATTATCTGTATAGTTAGTTATACCTTCCTAAGGGTGCACTTACTTCACTGGCCGCATTTAAATAGTCTTCACTGGCTGTAGTTACATTGTCAGATTTATATAAATAGTATGGTTACGCCACACAGTCAGCAGGCAATGTTTGCAGTGCTGCAATTATTTATATAGCACCATGATCCCACTGGTATAAATACCTCACTCAGAGGCTGACTTACACTGCTCTGTATATAAATAGTTGGTGGGAAGGTGGCTCTCTATCACACGATTCCTACTTCAGAGGTTCCTACTGCTGGAGACAGGAGTCAGCAAGGGATATCCATACATATCCACAAGGGATGTGTTGACTTTAGAACTCCAAATTTCTCAAAATTTTTTTTCCCCAGACACAGAGTTTCTTGCTTTATTCAGTATCATAATTTTCCAGGTGAACTGCTGTACCTGCCTAAAGGACTTGTACTGTTTCCATCACTGTGATATCTCAATGCCAAGTCTCATAAGACAAAGTCCACTAACACACGGGCTTAACTAGGAGAAATGAAGTATGATATGACAGCCAACACCACACACAGAGGGAACAGTAAACTGATTAGTTGCTCCTGAAGGATGAGGAGTTTCATTGCTACTGTGCCACCAATTCATCAACAGAAATGATTATGTTGATGGTCAATACAGGGCAGATCAGATCAAAGGTCCACCTGAGCTCATCATCTGTTACTATACAGCAACTGCAGCATGAGAGAAAGATGACAACTGAACAAATCTATATGGAAACTTCTGCATCTCTGCGTTCAGTCCCCGTCCCTCTGCCACAGCATATATTCATATATTCACCTCAATTAACATCTGCTCTGCAAGGCTGTAAGAGAGAGCTGTACTTGCATAGATGTCTGGGATAGGAGTCCACCAGCCACTGCTATCTCCTCACTTTCTGCAGGCACCCAGCTCTCCTTGACTTCCATGGGGAAGATTATATTGAGCAACACCTGCTACTCTGTCAGAAGCATTTTCCACTAATACAAGTCACTGTCCTCCCTGACAATGTTCAGATCCACATGTGTCCCAAGAATTGGCAGAAGGGTTTAATACAGCAAGCAAAGCCAGTAGCTCTGCAGAGATTTGATAGTTTGACAGGAGGTCTCCTCAAGGGAGCATCTCAGTGAAATTAAAATACAGCAGTTCAATGTGATGGGTCTCAGGAGAGAGACGCTTAAATGTTCCACTTCAAAACTGCTCGTGAAAGAGTTTGGAGGTGGCATCCTTGGAGCAGAAGTGGCAAGAGACCCTCTACCAGCCTACAAAAGGGTTCACGTCCACCCTTATCTTTGTACTTTCAGTCCACACAGAAGTCCTGGAAACATTAAAGAAAATGCATTTCTCACCACCGTGTTCCAAATCCTCAACTGTTTCAGTCCATAACAGCTGGGGCCAGGAGGCACCATTCGATTACTGGTGACAACTCTCTGCTAACACAGACCATTACTTTTTACCCAGTTTTCTTTATACTGAGCTCAGCAGAGCGTAATTTCCTGAAAAATATCTTTCAGAAAGGTGTTCAATCATGATCTGAAGGTATCGAGAGATGGTAACTCCACTCTATTCATTACCTCCTTTATCTCAATGATTATTTAATATTACTCCTTAAAACATTCATCACTCTCCTGCTGTAGATTCATCTGGCTCTATCTTTCAGCCATTAGTTCCTGTTACACATTTCTCTTCTAGATTCAAGAGCTTTTTAATACCCAGTATTTTCCCATAGTAGGAATATTTATTTATAACTTGTAACTAAGCCACTGCAAAATCATGTTGATAAGCAAACCGAACAGTCTCAGATAAATACTCCAAGGTGTACCCGAGCATCTAGAAGATTTTCTGCCTTTGGTAAAACAAAGTTTGAAGCTCAACCATCACTAAGGAATAAAAAGAACTTTTCTTATACATCTGCTGCAGGCTAAGCTACTGGCTAATATAACCCATCTAAAACCTAAATGAGAAGATTTCTCTCAATCTCTCCCTCTCTCTTATATGTTCATGACAAATGGCCTGATGAGAGATTTCTCTCTATATGAAGGAAGAGTTAGTCCCGATTCCTTCATACAAAGTGACCTTCTTTCACAGAGGCATATATGACATTCTCTTGTTTTATCAGAGGAACCATTAGATGTGGATTCCCTTGAATACCCTTGGATTCAAACAATGCTGCCCAAAGGTGTTAGATCACATCCATCAGATAAATGCTTTTTATGCCTGTAGATCTTGTGATACTCAGACAAACGACTGGATCAACCTTTCTGTACATCTTTTAAAAATCAAAAACTTCCTTACAGGAAGTTGAACAGTTAAACGTGCTTATCTACCAGCAGAGAATTTAACCATTCTGAACACACAGGAAGGGCTGCTCCACAAGCCCAGTGCAGCACAGAGCAATGCTGGACTGACAAGCCTCTCCCAGCAGCCCTGGGGTTGCCTCTTGCAGTGTCAATCACTTGGTGTCCACATACTGCTAAAATCAGCAGGACTGCCCTCAGCACAACTAAGCAGCTGATTTTGCACAAATTAAATTTGGCAAAGATGTTAAATGTCATGGAGTGAGACATTGAGATAGCAGATTTAGCAAAATGGAGGAGGAAGCTCTCTTTCCACCTCACCAGGAAGCAGGCTTTGAGGAGATTTGGGTGCAATTGAAGAAGCAGATGATAATACAACCTGATTCTGATTGTAATAGCTTGCTCTAAGTGTTAAATATGTCCCATTAGAAAGAAAAAATTGGCTTGCTACAGGTCTTTTTTCCTCTATTTGTAATTATTCTGGGCACTTTTGCTGATAGCCAAGCCTGGCCAGGTGTGCAGCTCTAACATGGGTTGGCCTGCACAGGTTTCTCAGGTTTGCACACACCCTCTCCCAGCTTCAGCCCAAACTCAGGCCTTTCTCTTGCTCAGCATATGCAAGAAACATTAGATGTAACACATGTTTTAGACATTATGCTTAAGCAGAGAAATATTCTTTGTCTCTTATCTTCTCCACATTTCAATACCAGTTTTCTAATTTCTTCCTCTGCTCTTCCATGTTCCTTCTTCAGTTCAGCTGAGCTTATGTTACACCATGAAGCTGACACGAAAAAACAGCAAAATTCTATCCCAACTTATGTCCCAACAATTGCCACAGAAATTTAATTCTGTCATCTGTGAGCTATCGGTTATTTTTCTTCTCCTATGCAATCTGCAATCTTCTACTCTGATGCTAAAAAAAAAAGTAATTACTACCAATACTTTTTCTCTCCTGTGAATATTAGAGATGGGATAAAATTGGCCATTTGATTCAGAGTTTCTTTGGAGAACTGAGAAGATTTCCCTTTTAAATTTCGAGATCCCAACTCTATCCTACAGTTTAAGTTCCTGGTCACTTTGAATTTCAACAAGATTAAAATTATATATGAAAAGATACTTCCATTCCATTATTTTCCACATTTCCACATTCAGAAAAATCTGGAGAGCAATAGCTCTGACCTCCCCAGGTCTGAGATACACACACAACCATAATATTTGTAGCACAGCTCACAGTATGTTCATTAGCATCTCAACTAACTCTTCCTGGGTTTCTCGCTGCAGTAAATGAGCTTTTCTTTTACTGCATCCAAAATCTAGAAAGACCTCCATCTCTGCACACCTGCAAAGAGATTTCTCACAGAAATTATGAAAAAGGAAAATAGGACAGTTTTATGCTTTCATGTCTTTAGAAATGACCCAATAGGCTGGTGCACAGCATGGTTCAGCACTTCAGGCAGTAGGGTTAATGGTCAGGAACAAAACACAATGAAAATTATTTTCTCTATACCATCTTTCATAAAAGAAAGAGAAGTGCTCTAAGGAGTAAGAATTGGAGTTTCATAAAAGCATCTCAAGCCTAGAACTAACAAATATATGGCTCATGCAAAATGAAACTGCCATTATGGAGGTCCAAAGGCCCAGACATGAGATCAGTGCCACTATGGGCCATGCTTTGCTGCACAAAGGCTGTTTGGTGGATGGGACGAAAGTCCTGGAAAAATCCCAAAGCACACAGATCTCCCAGCGGTGATGAAGAGATCTTTACTTAAACCACAGCAGTCTGATCACACACTGAATGTTCAGTTCAAGCAGACCAAGGCTGCTGACCTGCTCTTAGCACAGCCATTGCCACCTCTGATAGCACATGACAGCATGAGAAATGTGATGTCACGTGTTGAAGGCAGCAGATGCTGACAAATGACCTATCAACAACTGAAAGTAAACAAGCAGAGGGGAAGCTACCAACACAGCCTCTGTATTTATGTCCTCCCTATTGGAACCTTGTGACTGAAACTAGTTATCTGGGAGAGGGGAAACCCAAACCTAATTTTACAAAGCCCCTGAGAAGGGGTCTGGTTTTGATCTTTGTTCAATGCCAAGGAAAACAGTTCCCGACTAAAGAGCTCGAACACTTACATAAGAAATGCAGAGGCGGCAGACAAGGCTGACATTTGTGCTCCAGTGATGCCCCAAGGGATTCTGACAGTGACTAAGACGGAACAACGATCGCCCCCAGAAGTAAAAATTATTGCAAGGAACAACCTCTCAATATTCAGACTGTGCAGGACAGTTCTGAGTGAATTCACAGGTTGCTTCTAGCTTGGCTTTGTTTCTCTCTCTGTTACTGGCTGGGCACACTTTTCCCATGTGAGAGCTGATATTTTTCAAGCCCCAGTGCTCAATTTTGGGGAAAGATTCACTAGAAGCCTCTTAAAATTAATTCCTCTTGGATGAAATGCACCACTCAGAAGACTGTTGGCATTTAACCTATCAAATTAAAAATCTGAGGGTACTGCCAGAGTGGCTGAGCCTTATGATTTTACTGGGAGTCTCACAACATTTAGTGTTTCTTTTAAATCTGCAACTCCTGAAGGCAAGTAATTATGTAAGAATCTCAGTTTTCATTTTTGAAAAAGTCACGCTTTTAAACTTCACAATTACAAACAAAAAGGCTCTGAAAACATAAACTGACGGTGGCTTAAAGGCTAAGGAATCATAACTCACATCAAGGACTCTAAATGTATTATTTATAAAGAAAAACAATAATTCAGCATCTAAACTCACACTTTGAGGCATTAGGGACAGCAAGTCTGGCTGAAGAGAATTAATTCAGGGGAATGTTTCAGTACTAGAAAATGAAAGGTGGAAGAAGAGTCAAAAACAACTCAATTTTGCATGTGACTAAACAGCCTCAAAAAGCATTATACAAAGTCTTTTTCGAAGTTCTAAAGATAATAATAAACAGAAAAATATTAGAGAGACACAAGGCAGTGGAGAATATCAGTGAGGGCAGAGGAAAAACACTGAGACACACCACATGCTTCTTAGTCTAACTCAGGACAACTCAACCCATAAGGATTGTTTTTCCAGGCAAAGGTGAACGTGCAAAGATGTGTTTAAAGCATTTGTGCATCAACAGTAGAGCTATCTGAGCCAAGAAAAGCTACTGAGGGGATTCAGTAACTACATTTCCAGAATATTGATAGGCTCTAATTCAGTATTTATTACTTTGGTGTTCTTGCAAGCAAGGAGCTGATTGGCACTGGCTGAAGATGAGGTGCTTTCTCACTTCTGAGCACATCCCGTCATCACTGCCTATGAAACATCTCCACTGTTCCACCACTTGGTTGGCATTGCTGTGGCAGAGCACCTCACCCTTGCACATATAGCTCCATCCTGCTCACAGGTCCTGCAGCACAGGAGAACCTTCAGAGCCACTGCTGACTTTGGACACTGCTGGTTTCTGGATCCCCAGTTCAACAGGACAAAGACCCAACTCCTGCAATGCAGCACTTTTCACAAAGCATCTGCTAAGCTACGTGTCCAAAAGTCCTTTCCCTGTCTGTAATTATTGGCGAGATCCTCAAGTACATTTTCACTTATAGCCAAAGGATAAAACATGTCAAAAGCTCTGAAATAACTTTGGCGCCTGCAGCCCTTTGCCACTCCACATCACCTAAGTTCATAAATCACTTCTGCAAATATTGCTTTTAAATCAGGATTTGAGGTGAGGTTGCAAACACAGCAATAACCCTTCAAAGCAGCCATTTCTACTCCACTTCCTACAGAGGTTTGCAGGAGAGCCAGTAAGATGCTCACCTCAGGGACACTTACAATGCCAATTCAGCAGGAAGACGTTCTTCAAGTGTCCAACCTCTTCTGATAACACAGGAGGGTATTTTCAGTTTTAAAAGATGCTATTGAGAGCACAGGCTACCACCTTGTCAGCCTGAAAGGAGCTCTTGAAGTAATGAATGACTGCTGTTGTTCCTACCAAAACAGGGTATCACTCATCCTGACAGCATAATGTATGGGTTCCCCACAGCCATGCAATGCATGGAGGCACCCGTGCAATTCAGAGCCACTTTACAGTAGGGCACTAAGGCATTCATATCTTTATGAAGTTAAGCAAATTCTCTATTTCTTTATTGTTCATTCAACACACAAACATTTAGTCATTACCCAGGCGCCCTTGCATGTCACAAAAAAAAAATTAGATTTAGCCTCCCAGGCTCCTTTCCCTCCTGAAGAATTTGAAATGCACAGAAGCCAACAGAGCAGTAGAAGGAAAGCTGCTTCATTAGTTACTTTTCAAGGTGAAAAGTTAAGGGCAAAATTAAGGAATCCAGTCTCATTTAGATCTGAGGCCCCTCCACACTTGATCCAACTATAATAATTAGCAGGTCACTATCTGTAAGCCCCCATTTCACACTGTGAGCTTACAGGAAGCCAGAGGTGGCAAAATAAAAACCTACAACACCAAGTGCACTTTAGCTTCCCTAGGACCCAAAACCCCAGGAATTTCCATAACCTCCAGGGTCAGCTTGCCCAGGAAAGGGCTTGGAGCAGTACACATCAATCTGAATATTGCAGGGCTGGTTGACAATAGTAAATAAAAAATAATTAACAAGTCATAGGTTCTCTACAACAGGGTAAAAGGAGAAGCTGAGAGCACAGACACCATCTCCTGAGCTGCAAAAACTTGCCCAGAGAGATGGGCTGCCCCTGAGTGGGAATTCAGTCAAGCCTCCCATGTTCCTTGGCCAGACATTGGCCATACTCTCTGGAATAATAGCAGGAACAAGGCAAGAAAGTATGGGAGGCATGAAAAATCCCACTGAAACCCAGCTGACTGTGTTGCTTTATCTTCTTTTTCACCTTTTCTGTTCCTCCTGATTGCCCTTCAGCAAATGCTGTGACTGACAGGTACCATCAGCTTTCACACTACCCTCTCCAGGACCATGAAATTGTGAAAGAGCTGCAAAGAGAGTAATGAATAAATACTCTTCTATCTGACCCACCACAGCCCTCACAGGACAGCTGCTGCTTTCCAGGCTCATCTTTGTCCTTCTGGCAACAAACATTAAAGAAACATCCTGGAAATTAAAGGCAGCTGAGAGAGACTTCGCACAGCTGGGAAGGAGCCCATGGCAAACACAATCCCAAGGAAGCCAGAGACCAATGTTAACACAGAAGTCTGGCTGGTACAAGAGCTGCACAGCCAGCTGACTCCTTCCAGTCCCGTTGCTTTGGTTCTTCAGCATCTGCACTAACACCAGCACAGAAGAGGGACAAGAGTGCCACCATGTCCCTTTGGTGAGCAAAACCAACTCCCTGAGCACATTTGTTTAACAAAGAAATTAAAAACTGTGTCATTTGCCATTACTGCTCCGCTTACACCACATTCAGAACATTAGGCCTGTTTGTTTATTCAGCACCATATGATTATATGATTGCTCTGATGTGAGGCGGGTGGAGGGAACTGGAGCATGGGGAAGAGAGCAAGGAGGCGGAATTGCATTTATTTTCACAATTCCTCTTGGACAGAAACTCATTAAAGTTTAACTCACATCCTTCCAAGCAATCATAACACACAAACAGAATGCAATATACAGTGCAAAGGAAGTTCTTCGGGGAAAATAGCCCAGACTTTGTACAAAGCGGGTGGCACCATGCCCTCGGTTCCCATGCAGCTCCACACCTCCCTCTTTCCAGGAGCCACGAGGCCAGAGACTCATCTCCCATAAAACGTTATTTTAACCTTGCCCTCGATCATTTTATATTGTCTGAGTAGACGACCCCCCCCACTTCACATGATTAAAGTCTTTGCCGATAAAAGCAGGATGTCTCGCTGCAGTCAGGGTGCAAGGAGGAAAGGGGGATGCAGACAAAACTGAACACAGACAATACACTGCATTACTCGATTGATCAGCATCAAAACCTACCCCTGAAATTGCTCTAGTTCATGTTAAAACAAGATGCAATGCAAGTTTGCCCCAGGCTCAGCAAGACATTAACATGTTGAAGGATGGAGGCAGAAGGTGAATTCACACCTGGGTGTTTTTAGTTATTACACAGGGAAAGGACAAAAGGAGAGCAATCACAGGGAACTTTGCCTGCCAAGGGAAAGTTTGGGCATCTCAATCAAAAATAATCCCCAGAACTGCCATTCTGTTTTCTTCTGACCTTAGGAAAGGCTGAGGACACCTTCATTTTTGACACTAAGGGGAACAGGTGCAGAACAAAGGTGCTTTTGGACCACACACAGTATTTTCTTTCATTCTTACAGCTGATACCTGAGGAAGGCAAAGCAAAACCTTGGTAAAGCAGACTCCCAAACCCACGGTTGGACCACCTGAATTGTGCACAGGTAACAGTTAAAACAGAATGGGAAAGAGAACATTTGGGCTCCCACGGCTGCTGCCAGTATTTTGAATGTATCTTTACTAGAATTGCTGTTAGAAATATGGCAGCAAAGCCCTTCCTCATCACAGCACTCTGTTCCTCCATGCAAGGCAGGAATGGCCAGGGGAAATGCTCAGAAACACCTCCACACCTGAGCCCAGAAAAATGGGACCCTAGCTCTTACTACCTTTACTTGCATACATCTTAAAACCATTGGAAAATTGATTCAGTTTTCCTACTATTGAACTTGTTGGGGGTTTTAAATTTATTTATTCCTCCCTGTCACTAAACAGCTCATTAACCCAAGTCTTGGAGGCACAATTTTAATTAGCCCTTAGCGGTCTCTAGGTGAAAAGGGACCCCTCAGAAGTTGGCAGGGATAGTTGCTTGGCCCTGTACATGCTGAATCACAGAATAATTGATGTTGGAAACTGGCACGACTATTGTCCTCCCTCTCTAACCTCAGGCCATGTGGGGCACTCTCAGGAGTGAGTATGCTGGGGATGTGGGGACACTACCTCAATCAGGAACACCAGAATAAAAGGATCTGTCCTTTGCCTCTCTTGCTGGGGCAACCTTCCCTGGCTGCCACATAGGTAAAGGAAACCACCTACCTCTATTGATAGTTTTGGCTTTTTTCCTAACCCTAAAGCTCCCTCCTAACCTCCCCATTCACTGTTTTAAGCCAGTTCCTTCTTGACCTATTCACTATGGACATAAGGGATGTCCAGAGCCACTTATTTGCTTCTGCAAACCAAACCTGATGTGCCTGAAAGATTATGCATTCACAAACAGGAGACAACTTCAAAATTTAACTGGAAAAATTCACTTTGTATGTGCTTATAGCAGCATTGTTCTACTCTAAAAATGCATACAAAGACAGAAATCATCATCTAGTGAATACAGACATCTTAGCCATTACTAAGTAAAAACATCAAAGGGTATATGGAGAAAAGCAAACGTAACCTATTTGCTCCCTTCAAACTGTAATGAGCACTGTTTCCTGGCCAGAGAGAGCACCTGCCATGACCATACCAAACAGAAACATCACCAGGGGAACATTCATAAAACTGCACCTTTATAAATAAAATCTTGCTCATTAACACAGAACAGAATAAAACATTAGAAGCCTTTCATTTAATCCTTATTTATTATAGATGTAAAATCTGGATCTTGTAGTACTCAGATCCTGCATTCCCAAAGGCATTTCCCAAGCAGGCAGTCGAGGTTCAGCAGCCCTGGAGAACAAACAGCCTTAACTGCTTATTGCTCTGCTGAGCTTCACACACTATTTGCTCTTAAATCTCTCCCAATTTCTGCCTGGTGACACTTAACGTTTCTTCAACACTGTCTTTAAAGCATTTCAGCTTGTTGGACAGCACAAAGAACTGAGAAAACAATTACCTTCAAGGTTTAAAGAAAAGAGAGAGAATTCAACTACCACAGTGCAAAAGCACTTGTTAAGCTACACGTAAATTTTGCTGCCAGCTCAGCTCAGATTTTCTTCTTTCTATTCCAGATCTTTCATTTCAGACAGCTGAACCTGAATGCCTTAGCCTAAAACTCCTTGCAGAAGCATACTGACCCCCCCCCCAGCTAATAATCTCTTTTCTCCTCTTCCCTCTCACCTTGAAGTATAAGCATCTGTCATTATCCAGAAATCAGCAGCACTGAAAAAATAAGCAGCCTTTCAAGTCAGGCAGTCAGCTGCTACTCATGTCCTTCCATGAACTCAGCCTACTTTCACCTCTTTAATTGTCTGCAAAGATTGGAACACGTTTACTGTGCGCTGACTCTGCAAACCACACATTGAAAAGGGAACACTTTGGAATAAATGACACTGAAAACTCACAGGTAGGCAAAGAACTCAAGGAACAACCTACGAGCGTGTGAATGAACAGATTTGCTGTGCCAGGATGCTGTGGCTCATAACTTAAAGAGGCACAATGCTCCTTGAGCATCCCTGTGCTGGGCTGTGCCCCTTTGTAATTTGCAAGGCAGGAGTTGCTTTTCCCCTGACAAATACCACATAAAATAGCCAGAGATAGTAAGTTATGTCACTATTATGCCCACAAGACAGATGCCATTGGAGGGTAAAAGCAAAAATACTGTAATCAGTCTGTCGGACAACATTGATTTTTGGTGTGGTTTTTTTATTGCCTATTCCCTTCCACTCTGAAATGTATTATTTGCAATTCTCACAGTGCCTGTTCTACAATTTCTGCCTTGTTTCCCACAAGCAACAACTACTAAAACATCATCCTACTAGTCGAATGAAGGTTTTTAGAAACTCAAAGCCAAGCAGGGAGCACAGGGCCCAGAACTTTCAAATTATTACTCTTACCACTCAACTAATGAAAAAATGACACAACAAAAAGGCAGTGACAGATACTTAAGCAGCTCCCCAAACCCAGCTAGCGACTGGGGCTCTTTTAACCAAGGAGAACACATACATACAAACAAAGAGCATGTTAGTGAAACAGTTGTCCTTGAGTTGATTTGTGGTTGGCTTGTAAACAGGCTCCATTTTTGCAGGCTCGTAGTCCAACTTTGAGTTGCCTGGACAGAAGGAAAAATCTGCTCCCAGAAACACTTAGCAGATGGCTTTTGATTTTTCCCAGGTGCTAAGCACACACAGTTCCCATTAAAGTCTGCTCAAAGTGTAGGAGTGCAGAGCTAGACCATAAATTCTACCTCCCAGGTTACTCCATGTCTAGCTTAGTTATGCTGCGGCTTATTTTGTTGCAATATTGACCTTAGACAATAATTGAAAAAATAAATCACTGCAGCTGAGCCGTACACTCAATCTCATTCCTGTTCCATGCTCAGACCAACCTGGATGCCACTGAGCTCTGCTTCATGGGAACTCTTGAACTGCACTGTTTTATTAGACGATCTTGAAAAAGAACCAGCAATAGGAGTTTCCTCAAACCTCCTCTCTTACTGCCTCAGCAGGGTTGCTTTTTGCTCTGCAGAGGTATGCTGCTCTTCCCTTCAACTACAGAAGAAACTTCAATCAATAAAGTTAATCCAGGCCTGGAGGAAGCCTTGAGATATTCTAAGAAAACCAAGAGCAGAGAGACTGGGGGAGCTGCTGGAAGGAGGGACCAGATAGGTTATATATAGCTTCTAAGGAGCCTCTGCTGCCTGAAAGAAGTTAAAGCAACTAAGAAGAGACTTGACTGCTAGTGTTTGACCCCAAAGCAGCCTCCTGTAGATATGGGACCCAACCTGTGGCACGAAGGAAAAATCCTTTTAAGAGATTCTGCAGAGAGAAGCACCAGCCACCTCCCACAACACCACACAGAAGATTCAACCCTCTCTCATTTCTACAGCAGGCAGGTACTTTAGGGGACACATTGCACTAAATCAGTTTGCATAAGGTCAGAGTGTTTTTACACCACCCCCCCATTTCTTGTTCTAAAAAAAGGAGTACATTTGGACACATACATGATATGGGCACAGCTGTAGCCACTGCAGATGTTCAGGCAAATGGGGCTCTGCTTATCGCAGTTGCTTTCTACAGCTTTGGAAACCCATTTGTCAGACCCATTCCTCTACCATTAACATGCACCCAGGAGAGGTACATGGGCAATTTAACAGAGCAACGAAACGCTGTAAGATATAGAACAGGAAGAAAAAAAAAAGTCACTTCAAAGTATTAAATAATAGAAAGTATTTGCTACTTTAACAAAATCATTACGATACTCAGAGCGCGCCTGGACAACTACATTCATATTACACTTAGACAGGCACATATAACACAGCTAAAGGATTTAATCAGACATTGTCAAACATCTGATAATTGCCATTTCCAAAAACAAGCTAGTGTCTCCTGTGGGATCTGGAAGACCTCATTTGTCCTTGCTGCAGGAAACACCACCCTGACACCCCCCATCCTCTCAGCTGTCCTGCTGTCTGGCCTGACTGCCCATGATTATCCCAAAAGCCAGACAGCAAAGGAAGAAGGGTGGAAAAAAAAATTAAGTCAAATTCATAATTGGTGTAGATATGTGATTTACCACCACCAAAAGCTACCAGAGTGGAATGGTATTATGCCAACACTCAGCTAAGGAGAAGGAAGAAATTTGCTGAGAGCAGGAGCACTCAGAAATAGCTTCACCCATGCCCCCTTTTTCTCACTACCCACTTAAAATGAAAGTTTCAGGAGTCTGTGCTTCCTTTGGCATGGAATGACAGCACTAATAGTCCCCAAGAATGTCACAATTTTCTGCCAAGTTAATGGGGTGGACATGAAATATTTCTTTGAAATACATAATTTCCATTCTAATTTTCAAAAACACATTATTAAATGCAATGACCTTCTAAAAACTAAGGATTCCCAATTTAAAAAATCCTAATATTCTCTTTCCCAAAAAACTAATATCAGAACAGTGCGCTTCTAGTTGCACTAGTTGCTTTATCAAATTGGTGCCTAAGGCATAAAAGTAACTGTCATTCCCCAAGCAAATATTTCTCTGCATGTGGGCTTCAAGCAGAAAGCTACTAAGTTCCTGGTAACAGTCAAAAAGCCAGTGCACCTTAAGACTTATCCATATCAGGATCACTGACATGAAAGAGCTCACACCAATATTTCCATCAGCAGTTTCAGTGCCTCCAACAGCTTCATGCAAATTCACTTGCATTCAAGCTGTTCCTGGATTATTCATCTTTGGTCTATCCTCTAGGGTTTAACCCAATCTGCTTCTGTCTGCCTTATACACAATGTTTGGATCAGAATAGATGAGAAAGCGAGTCCTTCAAGACACCACTGGAACCTGGGTCTGTGAAATGAGTCTTTGGGGCCCCCTAATAACCCCCCAGGACACGCTCTGTATCACATAGACAACCTCCAGTCCTTGCACACACACCCCCAGGGTCGAGCTGGGCCACACTTGCCACAGTCTGACCCTTGACAACCATTTTCTGGGTGCACAGAGCTAGTCTGAGTCCATAAACATTTCCCCTCTGCAACCTGAAACCAAGATTGGTTTTCCAAAGGTTGACTCTAATCAAATCAAAGTCATTTTCAGAACAGTTTGTGGCAGGGGGAAGCAATCAGATTTTTCATTTCCAGCAGCGAGAAAAGGGCATTCCCCAGCCCACAACTCCCGTGGCATCAGCTGTTGCCTGTGGGTACTCTGCCAAACACAGACCAAGAGCAGTTACTCATTCAGATACACTGAGTGCTTGCTTTGTAGTTTCCTGCTTGCTGCTTCTTTTCCTCCCAGTGCTCGTAGGAGATTTCTCAAAAGCTGCCAACTTGTCGAGGAGCACAGGCTTCACAGAGACTCAATAGGACTTAAACATTTTAAAGTGTCATACAAAACATGTAACATCTTAGATCTGAACAACCAATTGATGTGATGTCCTCTAATAGCAGCCTGCACAAAAAAGTGAGACATCGACCAAGAGTGGGCTTTGGAGTTAAACACAGCACTTCCATGAGCTGCTCAAGCATGCCAGCATAGGATTTATTTTAAAATGTGGGTACAGTCTTTCAAACCTCCCTGTCACCTTGGAGTGCAAGTCAGACAGGGAACTGTTTGGAGGATGTCCTCTCACATCACTGTACCAGAAACAAGAAACTGAAATAGGGAGAAATCAGAGATTTGCTCAACATGGTCTAAAATGAGGAGGATGAATGATTGCTGAGATGCACCTCATCTGTTTTTCTGTGGTTGCTGCTGAAAGACAGCAGAGTCGCACCACACACCTCAGTGTGTTCAGTGTATGTCCATCTCCATCCTGATTCCTGCTGCTGTGGGCACAATGTTTTGCAAGATTTGAGCTCTCAACAAGACACACAGAAGTGAGCAGACGTTAATGAATGATTTGCCTTTCATCTGCCAGCCTGCTCTCCCCTTCTCCAGACCTTCCCATCACAGGCCAACTCAGTTTGCTTCAGAGAGCAGGAAGGACCTCTGTGCACTCAGAGATGCCATGTCACTCCACCCATTCCCAAATTACCTGGAGTGTGAAAACAGACCTCAGTCAAGACCAAGAACTCCTTAACATCGACTCTTGACACATCTTTGTATGACTTTTCTAGCCTTGATCAAACGTTGGTAAAGACCATCTCCAGATGCCTTTGGTTGCCGTTGCTTTCTAAGAACTAAGTGACTGGCAATCTCAGAGCAAAATTTACACTAATTCAGTAATCGTACCATATTTATTGAAAGGCTTTTAATCCTGTGAGCAAAGACATTCAAGAAGCTTAAGAAAGGGAAAAGCTGCTAACAGGAGGGCATGCAAAGAGTCACTCATAATGGCATCTTAAGAGGGTCTGTAATCAATGAGATACATATGGCACAGGGAGTCAGATTAAGCACAGCTGTCTTGCTAAAATGATTTGAACTGTGATGTGGGGCATGAAAATGAGGCAGAGAAATAAAAGCCTGTAAAAAAGTGGGATAAAGATGGAGACAGGTCTGCATTATGGTATTAGTCAGGTCACCAATGAACATTTTGAGGCTGAGAGTCAAGCTGTCAGATTCACGGAGGTTCTTCAGATGTTTTGGCTAAATGGGAATTTTCTTGTCATCTGTCAACATTTTGATCTGACTCACTCTTCTTTCTCTTCTCCTCATATGCACTGTGCACATTTTCATGTGTATACGCATGTGCATTTACATTTACATAAATATACCTGCGTATTCTTGACACACTCTGGTTATTCTAAGCCAAGAAAAGAGCATTTTGGCCACAAAGTAGCTGCAGACTGTGCCCTGACAGTGCAATCTTCTCCCTTCCTGTCCTATCAAGGTGCCTTACATTTGATATCTTGAAATCACAAGACATCATTGCCTTTAGAACTGACAGGAGAGCAGTCTTCACAGTCCATTTAACCTCTCTATTCAAATGGCAAATCAATTTTTTGTGATGCAGACATCTGTCCCAGTAGGGACTAAACCAACACTCACCAAATTATTCTTCCCAGATTACAGTGGAGCTATCAGATAGTAAAGACTTCTCTGCCAGTGACTCAAGCTTTATTTGAGTCACTGCTGGAAAGATAAAAGCCCTGTTTCATGAGACAAATATGAGAAAAATCATCCCCTTGTGGAGAGCAGAGCACACAAAATGTCTCTGCTGGTTCCCAGGGCACAGGCAACACCTGTGAACCTTCTGGGAGCTGAAGTGCTGCTCAGGCACACTCACATCACTCCTGATGTTACTCCCAGCATTCAAGGATCTGGGATCATCAGGGTGTTGGAATCAAGTGGGAGGTTCACACAGGCTTGCAGAACTCAGCACAGAGCAGAATTTTATCTTTGCTGCATCTGGAGAATGAAAACCAAAGCAAGATTTTCTCTGGAGGTTTTTTTACCAACCTACAATGAAAACTTCACTGTTGAGAGAGGAAAAGCCACATTGCCTCTCACCCACTGGCTGAGTATGCACATTTCCTACAGGGTAATACTCTGTCAGAGCCAACGCAAAGGCAATCTGGTTTCCCTTGGAGAAGCTTGTCCAGGACTTTTCTCTACACAGACCTCCCCACTTACCAAAAGCCAAACCCCAGAATAATCTTCTCCAAGCAATATCAGCACCAACAGCAAGAAACGTGCATGGGCATCAACTGCACATTAAATGCATTGAGCAATTTCTGGATTCCCTATCCCCTGTGGCACATAGTCAGGATGACCAGAAAAAGTCAACTCAAGCTGCAACCTCTTCTTCCAGTACCTTAAAAAGCTCACCAATGCCTGGGGGAGACAGTGCCCTGCAGCCACAGACTGACTGCAGGAAAAGCTTCTTAATCTCAGCCAGACTTTTTAACTGCAAAGAGTCCAGATTTATCTAAACTGTTGCTCTTACTTAAAGACAAAACAAAACAAAAGAGAACTTGTGCATTGGAAGGATTACAACAAAATTTGACCAGTCCCAATACTTTTCACAATAGTAAGAACTTTATAGCATCCTAATTGCTTAAACCACCAACCATCCACCAAAAAGAAGCAACTTCAGTCTCATTCAGACAGAAGACTAAGGCATAACTTCATGCCATGGCACACAAGAGTCACAGTCCTTTATTAGTTTAGTGCTCTCAGCAACATCTATCATCAGCCAGCGCAGTGTCCTCTGATTGTGTGATTTTAGAGCAGCCTCCAAAGCCATGCAAACCACACCTATTAAAGTAAAGGGCTTTGGCATGGCCTAGGTAGGAAGGGAGGGCTATTCAAACAGATGGGCTGCATTTATGTCCTTCATGCTTTTGATTAGGATTTAAAAATTATAAGAAGGAGGGTATGAGGGAGAAACGGTTGCAGGACGACCTTGAACACAGGAAGAGGTGAGACGCTCAGACCTGTGTTTTGGCAGCCAGTGCTCCCAGCCCCATCAGCCTGCACGCTGCTGACTGCTCACCCAGGGGTAAGAGTATCTCCAGCACTTTCCTACAGTCACTTCCCTGCCTCAGAAGCAGAAGTTACAAACTGAGTCACTCTGTGTGCAGTAACTGAGGGAGATAATTCTGCAGTTATGAGCAAAAGGAGGCTGGTCTGTCTGCTCACAGAGAAGAGATAATCTACAAGCAAAGATCTGCATTAATATGTGTCCCATGTTTTTAACTTCTGTCTTAATTCTAAAAATTCTAAAACTGGTTTTCTGGCATTCCTCTAGCTCACCCCTATTAATTCTGTATTCTCTGCAGCATCATCTCTCTCCACTCACCATCTTTAATTTATACTCACAGCATTCCCAAGGGAGTGCTATTAGCTGCCCTCCTTACATTGCAAAAAGGTAATTGAAACAGAGGGTAGGATCTGGTTTCAGGCCTACAAGTTTCCACATCTTGCTTTCTTGTGGGGTGTATGTCCCCAAAGATGTAGCCCCAGCCAGGAATCACCTCCAGGTACAAAAATCTCAAATGGGGCTGAGGCTTCTGTTGGTGATTTGTCCAAGGTCTGGGAGAACTTGTGAAACAGGAAAGAATTAAATCAACATCTCTCAAGTACCAACTTCTCTCTAGAGAAACCTCTCTAATAGACCCATCTTCTTATTATATTTCATACAGTTGTGCTTCTTTAATGTAACAGTGACCACTAGTGCACTTGTGTTTCCTGACACCACAGGATGCGCTAACAGAGCTTGGATTCTCCACTTGATTCTCCATTACCACTCAGAAATCAAACATTTCCTGGTGGAAAATTTCATGCTTCACCACTGCATACAGCTGTGCTGGCACTAGAACCTCCTGGAAATGTTTCTGTAGTCTCAGATGATGTTAATTTTGCTCAGGGCACAGTCCTGCCTGCAAAGGGAATATGTGGAGCAGAACACCTCAAGCACCACTTACCTGAGAAAACCTGTGTGGAATCAGCAAATCACAGGTTTAATTCCTGAGAGGGTTCAGCCAAAATCAGTCAGCAGCAGTCAGTCAGACTGTTGAGCCACACTGTCGTTTGTCACCCAGCAGATGTACACTTTTCAGGGCTACTTCCCCCCCCCCTCTTAATTTAAGTTTTTGAATAATAGAAATGTTAGTACCAGCTAATGCAGCTTGTGAAAACATTTAGTGACACAACTTCACTGGTAGGCAGAGAGCAATTACAAATAAGATCTGAAACTGTCCCTTCAGTCTCTAAAAGCAATTAGTCTGTCATTAGGAAGGCATAACCAACGTTTTCATTATCTCTTGAAAGAAAATGTGAGAGACTCAGTCAAATGTCAAAGGTCTAGGTCAAAAGAGGTAATGACAGTAATTCAATCACCTCTGAAAAAGAACAGATCCCTAAAAGCTGTTATTTTGACTTTATTTTCCTCCCCCCAGATGCTTAAATATCTTAAGCAGAGGTGGTCTTGGAAGACTACAGCATCTATTTTGAACTGAAAGCAGGGGCACAGGATTTGCTGAAATAGTCTGCAGACAAGGGTATTACTTGCTTTTGCTGTAGTTTCTGATCACATGCACTTGAAAGAAAGAAAAAATAGAACTAGATTTAAGGACAAAAATTACATTGATATTTTCGACACTGTGAGTCAAACACTTCCCTCCAGTGGAGCAATTCAGGATTGCTCTTTTTTTTTTTTTTTGTCATATACTCTTCTCTGGCTATTTTAGCTCAAACCACAGATGCTTGTTTTTCTGGAGAAGACAGAATCTCACTTGTGCTGTAAGAAGCAGCTACAAAAGGGTTGAGAGTATCCAATTACTGAAAGGGCAAAGCAGTCATGGGTTTATTTCACAAATTAAAAAGCTAAAATAAAAAGCTAGCTAGCCAATCCAAGAACTTTGTTAAACTTCAGTGTAAAAAAAAAAAGTACTAACTTCAACCAGTGCCCTCCAATCTATGCTGGAGAAGATTACATTTGCCCACTTTTAGGCTGAAAACAGAGCATGTCCAACCAAAATGTTCAGAAATGGTTCTTCATTTGTAAGTTTTGCTTTTATCTTTAAGTATTTCACTTCAGAAATTGAGGTGCAGGTGCCAGAAAAATCCAGCAGAGACCATTACCCTGCAGTGTCTTTTCCCAATGCAAAGGGAGTGCACCCTCCTTAAGAAGCCTCTCTTCACATTCATGCCCAAGAAAACAGACAGTTCAGAAACCACAAATAGCCAGTCATAACACTTAGAAGGGCTAAGTCCTCACAGTCAAACTCAAAACAGATGGAACATTAAAAGAGGGAAGAGAGTGAATGACAGTTAATTTTACAGTGACTTTTTTTTGCAGTGAATTTTATAGAAACTATTGCTTGTTTCAAGCAAACTTATAAAAACCTCTGTGTAAGGTGTCAACACTACCTGACTGATGGTAAAGGTGGGTCAGACCTTTGGCAGAGATCAGATTCTGCCTCATATTAAATGCATAAACTCCTCAGGAGTTCTACCGCCATGAATAAATGCATCAATCCTAAGCGTGGTCCAGGCAACATAGATCTAAACCTGCATGCAGGTGTTCATCTCTTACTTCCAGAGAAATCCCACCACTGTTTTGCACTCCAAAGATCACCAAGGACCCTACACATTGCTGCCCATTCCCCTGGTGCACTGCACCATCAGCTCAACTGCTTCCCCTATCAATTGTTCCTTAGGCGTTCCTGTATAAATACAGTCACCATCGCAGATGCAGTCCAGGCTCTTCCCCTACTCTGCTTATTCCTCTTGATCACCTCCCTGGCTGTCAGCAGCATCCTGATTATTGCCAGAACAACTCGGATGTCAACAGAGGATTTATTGTGGCTTCAGGTGGGAATGAGAGAAGATGAACCATTACTGGGAACTTGCTTTACGTACAGTCTGACTAAATTCCGCCTGGCAACCTGCAAAGGCAAGACTCTGCATCTCGCTACTAGTGCCTTTAGTTAACAGGGCCCACTGCTTCTCAATAAAATAATGAGCTTTTTTAGCTTATTTTAAATCATTATTAAGCATATTTTAAAGTTGTGCTTGCCCTTGGCAGTAACCAGATTTGGTTACAACTAGTGTAGTGTTACAGGACCGAAAATAGGGTTAAACATAAAAGCTTAAAAGAGCTTCCAAAACCTCAGGAGAGTGACCATCACTGACACCAGAGGAAGATGAGAAAATGCTCTCCTTGGGCCAGCCACCCCTACAAAACAAGAGCATAATGATTTCCATTTCCACTAAAAACATGGTCAATTACCAGCTGCTGTCCTCCACACAAAGGCCCCTGGGGAAAAGGGATAATTTCCCAGTGGATCATGCTGTGCTGGCAGTCCATGTCTCCGTGTCACCTCTCCTGCACATGGCATGATGGGTCAAGTGTCCCACGATGATGTAAAGGCATTATCACAAGAGGCTGAATGTCCAGACACTGTTAGAAACCTGCTCTGCAAAGGAGATACCTGCAGCAGCTCTGAACTTCTTGTCCAGTGTAGGTTATGCCACAGCCTGGCTGTTAAATCATTATGGATTTTGCCGTCAGTGTAGCCCCTAAGCAAAGGTGCTCTGTGCAATCTGCCCTTTGCTTGTACAAACTAATACAGCACGTGTGTGTTTGACATTTCACATGGCATTAGCACGCTACTCCCCATTCCCAGTGACAGTGTTGAAAGGGCAATTGATGCAGACAGGGAGCAGGAAGCACTGTATCCAATAGGTTAAGCCTTCCAGCCAAAAAATGTGCTTTGCCATATAAAGTGATAGTGAATTAAACCAAGTTAATGAACTGTTGGAAGAATTAACTGAAAGAAAAAAACTGCTGCCTACATTCTTCTGAATTTTTTTAAAAAGTCTCCAAAGTCAGAAAACACCAAATGATGAGGTTTCAGTTGAATTACAGGTGTGATCTCAAAGAAATACTAAGTAAAGAAACTCTGAACACCTCCTACAAGTTTTTAGCAGCCACACATTGTAAAGCATGGCTGGAAACAGAGCTGTGTTCATTTCAGCGATTGATGATCTAACAAAAAAATTAAAATTTTACTTATTTGGATTGGTAGCTGCTCACATATTGCTGAGCACTCCTGAGAGAGCCATCAGTTTGATTAAGGAACTGTTAGTTTCCGTGTACTTCTGCTCACAGCAGCATGAAGGCTATGGAGACGACTGCAAGACATTGCTAGTCCTAGTGTCCCCTACATCAAGCATTTAACTGATCCCCCAGGACTGCTTCCAGAGCCCCAGTTTCTGGGCACTTCAGTTCTGAGTGAGCTTCATCAGTTGTTTGCCTGATCAGAGTATGTGGGTTTGAGCCTCAAACCCTTCAGAGCCTGGGCCCTTGCTCCTTGGGGACTACTTTTCTCTTAATTAATAACAGAGCTCTCAAGACTGGTTTGAGGTCTGACTACCCCTTTAGTCAGTTCAGGAGGCACTGGGAGACAGAACAGTGCCAGCAAGTGGCCTTTAATCTGCTGTTGTCTCCCTCAGATTTTCAGGCCAAGTAGAAAAGCCTTTGCTCCTGCATCCCGCAGTTCAGTTCCACCTTGAACAGACTGGTACCCACACCAGCGTCCCTACAGCTGCCACCTCCAGCTCCTACAGTGTTTCCCATCCAGTACTGACCCCATCTGATAAGGCATCACCCCTGTACAACTCTAAAAGCAAACTCAAACAGCTACAGCATTTCTTATTTCTTTCCATTCCTAATGATTCTCTCATCCTATTTGCTCCATTTAAAGTCTCAACATGATTTTTCCTGAGTTGACAGCATGCAAAAAAAGCTAAGGCTGGTTATCAGGGTGGAGGGGAAAAGGGAAATCAAACAACTTCCTTTCTGCTTCATGCATCATTACCAAACATCATGAAAAAAAAAATCAGAACCATGCTGGCTTTGGCTTTAATAATATACAGAGAAAAAGAAGCCAACCTACTCCTCCACAGTTTCAAGATACCAGCCCAGTGGCACTGATGAGCTTGGATAACAAGGCCTGTAATTTTGCCTTAAACTAGCTGGATGTTTCTTTGAAGTTCCAGACTAGATTAAGACTATTGGTTTTCATGTTGATGCTTGTGCTCTGTCTTTCTCTGCATTTCCTGTGACTATCTAGGAAAGGAAATGCAAATTTACAGTGTACAATCTCCCTAGCTAATCCTTCACTGCTCATCAGGATTGGTTTTCCACTCCACTTTTCCTCCCTGGCTGCCAAGACTCAAAACCAATCATCCATGCAGAGACAGCTCCGCCACGTGGCACTGCGGGGCTGTTCGGAGAGGTCAGCAACGAGAGATGTTCCACGGCTGTAGATTGAATGTCACATACACACACAAAAATCAGCGGTAGTGAACTGAAATGACCAAATCATCCTGGCAGAGCTAAAAATACCAACAGATTAGAGCACACATACTTTACCCATCTTCAAAGAACACACTGGCTATTGGAGCAAAGCCATCTTTTCATCCTGTACGAGGAGGATGGAGCACCCAGAGAAGGGACAAGGAGGCACAAGGTCCTTCACCACTGGAGCCAGTTACTCCACTGTTAAAATCCCACACTATTTAGGAGCAAACAGCAATGACTCTTCAGAAGTCATAGCAGGTTGTTACACAGCATGAGCTTAGAGGACACATTATCTCAGTTTCTCCAGGGCACATCTCTGTGCCATGGAAACTGCTGACACATATGACCTTAGTGATCACACAAAATAAAAAACAACTTTGGATCTGAACTACTTCGAGTCTCAAGGGATGAGAGCTGGATTTAAACCTCCAGGTCAGCTCTAGCACCCTGGTTTCAAGCTTTACTTTCTATCCAAAGAAACCTTTCCCTTGATATTAAAGGTTTACCTCATAGGGCTTCTGGCTCAGCATACCAGCTATTGCACAGAGACAGCTAAACCCAGGCAACTCCTGTGTTGGGCAGAGAGAGCTTGCAAAAGGCCTGTGAAATATTTTGATGACACTGAACAAAACTACCCAAGTTTATAACCTCAGCCCAGCTCTTCTTAGCCCTAACCATAGTGCTGCTTTTTTGCATCTAATCATAGTCCACCTTCATCTGTGTCATTTTTAGAGTTGAGAGCAGTGGGATTCCAAGACTATGATTGTTTTACCATCCAAAAAATTCACAAGACAGTAAACTTTAAATGAGTGAGGTCAAATTTTATGATTTTTCATTACAGAAGGGAGGAACAGCCAGATGACCAAGGACAGCCAATGTCAGGATTTTCCTTCCATTGCCTGAAATACATTCTTTGCCTCAACCTCCACTATGGTACTGAACCTCTCCTTGCCTCAATGCACCTCCTCCCTGCCAAAAGGGGATAATATTTTGCTTTTGCTACTTTTAGGAGGATGGTCTTGGAAGGACAGACTAGAGAAGTTCAACTCTGTGCTGCCAGGGAGTGGTAGGGGCTACTGCAGAGGCTGCCCAACTAAGTGGGGTGGAAGGACAGCCCTCAATGTAGGAGGGAAAAAAGGGAAAATTCATGAAGCACAGCACTGATTCCAGCCTGCAGCAAAGTAATGACAGTGACAAAGCTCTTAGTGAGCTCTTTCTCCTGTCATGGAAGTAAATGTAACCCCCCTGGAGAAAATGGTATAAAATAATCTAGAAATTGAGAAGCAAATAGACAAAACACTCCTTCCTTTCTTTGGGAAGCCTGTGATGGCAGCTGCAGGCTATGGAAATACAAGCTGGCTGTTAAAGGAAAAGTCTGTAATGGCAAGATGACGATTGGCCACAGTTTCCAAAGCCTGCAGGGATGATGTTTTGTGTTAGGTGATGCACAGGAACAAGGAGACAATGACAGAGGCAGAAAAAAATATCATCCAGCTATCCTAAAGCTCCAGTGCAAGAGTCAAAGCAATTACTTCCACATCTTCACAAATGTTTGCACCTCGGTGTTAACGTGTCAGACTTTGTTACATTAGTTGTAACTTATTTTGCCCTGGGAATGAAAAATACATACATACATATATATATATATATATACACACACACATGGTGATTTGTTCAGAGAGAGGGAAATGAAAGTGTATTTTTACTTTTACTCTACTACTCCTTGTGTTTTATCCTTTGATCAAAGATGCTCCTGCATTGACATCTCCTTCTCCATATACCCCCTTCCCTCCAGAGGCCCATAGTGACAGGACATTATTTATTATCCTCACGAGTGCCTTTTAGTTTTATGGTAGACAATGCCAAACCACATCCTGAAAGGAGAATCAACATTTGTATCCATCACAAGGAAAATGAGGCATGGAATGGCCTCAAGGATGCTCAAGAGACCACAGGCAGCCCCTGCTTTCACCACACAGCAGCACAGACATCCCAGTTAGTTTGAAAGCATCCTTACAAATAGGATAGAAATCATCACCAATGAGTGAATATAAGTGCCAGAAATCAGACTCAATGGCTTAATACATTTTAAAATGTATCAGTCCTTGAGGCCTTTCCAGCCTTTTCCTTCCATCTTCTGCTTTCCAGCCCTGTGCTACTGGAGCGGCTAAACCCAAGCTGTTCCCACAGCACTCATCTGCTCCAGACTGCAGTTCTGCTCTCTGGTAAAATATTACACACATGACTACAAGCAATAGAGTCACCACGGTTGAGAGTTGCCACAATTTTTCTCAGTTCTGCTGATCTCATGCACCTTTCCCGCCCACCACAGACAGGAGCAAAGACACCTTCCCAGTGTGAGCAGTGAGCAATGTCCCAGCCAGCCTGGCTGCTGGAACCCCACACCTCTGTCACATCCAGATCCTCTAACTACTCCACAGGCTCAGCCATTTCCTTCTGCCAGATCAGCACTCAGTAATGGCTGATCAAAGCTAAAGTCTATTCCCCCCTTCCTACACACCCTCATTTCCTCCACAAAATCCTCACTTTTCCCCCTCTTGTCCTCAAGTATGGTGATGCTCTCAGCACTGGATGTTCTCAATGACTGACCTAAACCATCCTCTTCCTTCTCCATGCCCTTTCTTCAAACCTGGGTCTTTCTCACAGTACCAGCTCTGACACTTGAGCTTTACAGGTGTGAATACTTGGAGAAAAGCAAATTTTGTACTCAGACACTCAAATATTTGCAGGCTACAAATTTCCAGCCATACAGCCATCCATCTGCAAACAATATGTGCAAATACACTGCTCCAAATTCACGCTGCTGTGGTCACATATGGGGAAAGTGCAGCATCTCCAGCTGATGTACACAGCGAGTTGCCACAACACGAATTGCAAACAGCTTTAAGGAGCTGTTCTATTAACAACTTTAGGCCAAGAACTACAGACTGACAAAAGTTTGCCATTGAATGTGAGCGCTGAATAAACATGTGAATTTTGCTTTTCTTTGCAGAGAAGCAAAAGAAGGAAAAGCTTGGAATAAATTCTGCATTACAATTATTTCCTCCCTTCCCACATCTTCTCTCCTGTTCCCTGTTGAGACACATAATTTGCAGTTTTGGTCCCTTCACCCTTCCAGAGTTCTCCTAAATTCCTGAAATTAGTTTCTTGCTGAACATCTACAATACAATTTCATTTAGAGAATGTCACAGAGATTGAACTGAGCCATCTGGTTCCCAAGAGAAAAAGAAAATTATTTCTTTTATGCTTCTGCCTATGGCTTGTGGGTCGCCAAATTAAGATTATTCAGGCACAAAAGCATTTCAGGATTTGTTATTTTTAGAAGAGCACACACAGATTTCTTTTTTAGGATAATTAAGCTAATATTAAAACAAACAAACAAAAGGAACAACTAAAGTCCAGCTGCAAACTTCAATACAGATGGAGATATTCCTCCAAGAAGGGCTATCCACGCTCAGAAATTCTGGTGACACTCTTCATCACCATGGGTGCTGTGCAAGAATGGCTGTGCTCCTTCCCTGCAGCTATCAGACCAGGTCTTAAAAAGCCAGGACACCACTGTCCAAAACCAGGATAAGTAGCCACCATCCTTTGGCTAATGGGAGCAGGGAGACAGCCTGTGGAGATGCTGCATCACCAGTGTGAAGGGCTGAAAATCTACGGCTAACCTTTTCCCACAGCACCCACACTTTCCTTGAGGGCACCCACAAGTGACTGCCTCACGCCAAGAGCTGCGGTGGGGTAAAGGCTCGCCCGAGGCTTGGCCACTACAACCAGACACGCAGCTGGGAGATGACGTTTTCTGTTCCTGTTTCCCAAAAGGATATTTAATGTGCTGGAAACCTTTATTTTTCACAACAGAGCCAGAAATAAGAGCAGAGGCCCGAGACGCGCTCCAGCTCAGAGCTCCTCCCGGATGCGATCGCAGCTGTCAAGAAGCATCAGAGCAGGAGGGTGCCGGGGCCAGCGGCGTCCCACAATGTGTCCCTGCACGGGGGGAGCACAGCCCTGGCAGGAAAGCCTGGGGGTCTGCTATGCTCTGAGAGGTACTGCCACATATCTAGTGCCTGAAAAGTCGCTCTCGCAGGCAAGGATAAATCCCAATTCAGCATCCAAATAATGGAAAGGAGGAAAGAAGAAAAAAGACACAGAAGAGAAAAAGGCAGCTGCAAAGAACAAAGCAGAGCAGTGATCAGTGTTTCTGCGCAGTTGCCTCAAACAGAATGAGGACGGGCAGCACACTGTAAATAAACACCAAAACATGCCCGCTGCATCGATGGTCCATAAGGAAGAAAGTGTGTGCACGCATGTGAAGGTGGCTGCAGCACAAACACCTGGGGACAGAGCCCAGCCTCAGCTCTGTCAGTGAATATAAGGTGTGTTTGCAAATAGGGAAAACTGAATAAAAGCAGAAAGACCCTGACACTCAGCTGAACACTTTCTTTGTGTAGACAGGTATGTAATAGCTAGTGAAAATTAGATACAAACCAAAGCAATTCTTCAAACATAAGGATGAGTCTCCAGCAAGTTTCTAGAGCTAAAAGTTCTGCTGAAAATTACTAGCAGGTATTGTCATGCAATAGCATAGCTTGAAAACCTTAGGAAAACCAAAGGTCAGGTATGCAAAAAGACATTTAATAGAATTCAAAATGCTCTAACAATGTTTTGAAAAGCAGTGACTTTCTTACAGTTGTAAGAAAACCTTCACAGCTAGTCAAGCTCATGCACTTCAGTTAGCACTTTGTTCACTCCTTAATGACTAATAAATAGTAATTAATGAGTTCCACTCCATATATTACCTCCTTCCCCTCTCATTATTATTACTTATATGCTTTGCCCATTACAGCCCACTATCTAAGCACTTATAAAGCACATTCCTACTTCAGCTGATAGGTGAAAAGTAGTAAAATATAAATATTTGCTAGCACCCTAATCAAAACAGAGATGATAGTGCTGCTCACGTCCAGGAACAAGCTGTTTCAGAGGGGTTACCCAGCAGCCGTACGAACCACAAGATCACGGCTGTTGTGTGCACATGTAATACACCCTATAAAGAAAATATACATTTTCCTGAATCTTTTCCTTGCACATCTTGCCTAGGGCAGGTTCTGTGCTTCAGGCAAGAGGCTGCACCTGAGTCTGCAATAAGGCACAGCAGTGAGCTGTTGGTGTTACCTCTGAGCCAGCTCAGAGGCTGCCCATCCACCTTCCCTCTATGTGCATCCATCCCTGATCCCCTTTAAAGCTAACACAACGTGCAAATTGCATAATGGAGAAAGATTTAGTGAAAGGAGGAGAAAGAGAATTCAAGTAAATATAAGTTCAGTGGATCAAACTTCAAGAAGATCCTGATCAATACTGATTTCACACCTCAGCTTCTGTAACGTCACCTTGACAGTAACATACTTCTGGTTACTGAGACACCCTGGTGTTCCCTTTAGTGTCCTGGCCCAAGACAAGGCTCCAGGACAGACAATATATTGGACAACTCTGCTCTACTTGGGCAGGGCCAGAGGAGCAGCCCAAGAAGATGTCTGCTGCAAAGCTGGAAAGCCACATTCAGGTAGGAGTGCCACCTGCCACCAAGCAAGGTGGGCTCAAGGCTCTCATGATCACAGTGAAAACAAATGCACTGAGGTGAGGCATGGAACAAATGTGATTGAACAGTTGACCAAAGAATCAAAACCTCTGTGAGGGTCCTTCTCCAAAAGCCTCCTTGAGAAGGGCTGTGATGGGCCACATATCTCCAACATTAAAATATCTCTGACTACTCTCACATTTACCTCCTCCACCTTGCATTCCTTTCAGACACAGCTCCAGAGTCTCAAAGTCAGCCCTGACATAAAACACATATATTCCAATTTGATCCTATTACAGTGACAGTGTGAAAGCTTTCATGCCATTAAACCTGCCCTGCTGATCTCTATCATTTTATAGACTACAGCCATGCTAACGACAGGATGGCAAAGTCATGTTAACTGGGCAATTTGCATTTCTCCTCCTCAGCATATATGCATCATGCAGATCCCAAAAGCCTGCAGAAGGCAGGCAGTGGAGTGCTCTGTCACAAAAATAACCTCATGCAACTGGATTCCTGCATCTGCATGTATACAAAACAGAAGTGCAAAGGGGGTGGCAAGCTTTATGACTGAAACCAAAGACAAGAAAAATACAGAGGAAAAACAAGGAACTCAACAGGAGATTGTGTGACTTTTCTATGGTGATATGCTTAAAGAGTCGCATCTCCTTCCCTCTCTGCTTGATGGAAGAAGGGGACTCTGCTAGGTCACTGTACAGGTAAGCTCACCACGAGTGGGAGCCAGCCTGGAGCCCAGATGTGGAGCTCAGAGTCTGCCTGTCTGAAGACCATATTGGGTCAGGCTGGAAGAAGCAACCCAAAGAGCATAGCCCTGCTCCCAAAAAACAAATCCATCCTTTCATGCTTGGAAGAAATGCAGTTTCTTGCTTTTACTTTTTGATTTGTCCTCATATTTGAGGTGTGTCCACAAGTCAAGTACCATCTTCTCCATTCAGGGAGTGTATCTGCACCATCACCTCTATGCCCAGCTCCCTGCCTTTCAAGAAGGCATTTGGAAGCAAGATAAGCAGGACATGTCCTTTAAGAGTGTCATTTCCCTGCCACCCAATAATGATAGCCAAGTCCCTAGTGCACAGAGTAAGGCTGTCATCTAGTGGCAAGTAAGAAGCCCACAATTAAATCTCTTCTTAAGAGACCAGCAAACCCAGACTTGTGCAATGTTATGAAGCTCTGCAAGCTCTTTGCCATCCTCACCTCTCTCCTCACCCTGTAGACCTGTGCATGGCAAAGACAGTAAGTCTTTTTGGCATTACTTCTGCAAAGAAAATTAATCTTTTAGTACTGTCTGATCTTGAAAATTTACTCATGTCCAAGCTTGTCAATGCCCGTGAAACCAAGAGGTGATTCTGCTTAGGCTGAGGACAAGCAGAGATGGTATCCTGGAGGACTCCCAGGCCTCCCTGCACCAAACACAGGATTTCATATGGCACTGCCTGGAGTTCATGTGTGAGCCCAAGATTGGGTGTTGAATCTCAGGTGGAAATGCTAGGGACACCTTTCTTACTCCTGTGTTTAGTTTCCTCCAATCCTTTATTCTCTCTCATAGCTAGTCTTCTGTCTTTGTTCTGTTTTACCAGCATTTCTTTCTCTCTCTCAGCTGATTCTGAGTCACCTGTGCAATCTGAAACGGAAGGTTTGTGTCTTGGCCAGTCCTGAGAAATGCAAGGAGCACAGATGCTTTGCCAGTTTTTATTTAGATTACGCTAATTAATAGGTGCTTAAATCAGAACCATGAGACATTATACCTGATTTCTAGCTCTTGATTGTAAAAATTGTGAAGTGTGACAGAGAGGTGAAACACTGCAGGCTATTAAGGCTGTAATAAGAAGTGAGCAGGCTCCTCTTTTTCCACTCATGACAATAAAAAAAAAAACAAAACAGAAGTTCACCATGGAAGTTAAAAATGTGGAAATTTAGAATAATATCAAGGGCTTCACCTCTAAGGGCTTCCAGGTGCTTGGGGGGGAACAGGCTTTGCTTTCAGTCTCATTCCTGCTGAGTGTCCACCTGTAAGGAGAGTTATCACATTATAACCATAAAGGCAAGCCCTGAATTAAGGTTTTAAAAGTGATTAGCTAATTTTATCATTCGCTATATTTTAGAGTGAGTTTGTACCCAGTTTTCTGCTAAGGAAAACAGACATACTTTGCTCTTCTGTATTTTCTCTGTAATGAAACTGTAGCACTGAAGGCCAAATTCAGAAGCTTCACTGAAACTCATAACTCAGCAAAACCTTTTCCTTAACATCTAATTCAAACAACTGTTTATTTGCAAGCTTAATGTTTTTAACTTTCCATACCATTAACCAGTCTGGAGCTTTGCTGAAGAGCACGAGAGGGCAAAGCCTCCCTGTGTGTCCCCAGCTCGGACACCCAGCCCAGTAACCTTTTTAAGAGTGGCCAAAAAGTTTCCAGCTGCATCAATTTTCTTTTTTCTAAAAAGAAGCAATTTCCCTACTTTCTTAAAAAAAAAATCTACCGCCCATGAGCAAAAATATTTGCATTCATGTTCATCAAAGTAATGAAGAAAGTAAGTAGACTACTTCTGTGGAAAATACCAACCAAGCCATATCTCCCCGATCTACCACTGTCATTCTCTGTTGGAAGAGAATTTCCATCCAGCTCTAGTCATTTTGTCCCTGTCAGGTCAAATTGGATCAGCTCAATGAGCACTGCTTTTATTTGTGGTCATGTTTCAAACAGATAAATTAGGCCAGACATCAATGGAAAAATCCCAATCAAGTGAGTGTCTCAGAAAAGTGAGTTATTGGATGGCAGCAGTGTTTGAACTGATTAGCAGGTTTCTTCTTTCTTACGCAGAACAGTGAATGTATATATATTGAAGTGGGAGAATTGGGGTGTCATATTAGCCTTGGGAGGGAGACATCTTCAGCTCTCTACCACAGGAATGCTGAGAAACAATGACTGCAGGAAGTTTGCCAATCCCACTGCAGGGCACGACTGGGGAGTCACCAGATTTTTGCAAGGGAGCAAATAACATTTAGCCTTGCTCTTGTACCACCAGGACAGTCCTGAACCTTGCAGGACACAGAGTCCATAACACAAGATCACAGCAAGGACCAGTGTGGTCCCTACCCCCCCGGGCAAAGCCCAGAGTTTGTACCAGTTACCGTATGCTTCTCTTCAGAGCCAAGAACAATCCTAAAGGATAATGTGGAAGCAAGTCAGAACAGGTACTTGACTCCAACTATTTTCAACAATCAACATGACCTCAGACACACATAATGGGAGGTCACTTACTACTTTCACACTTGCCCCTGACTGGACCAGGGGAAGCTGGTCAGTCCCAACAGAAGACCCCTAAAAGGCACCTGCAGCCATGCAGACTAACAATGCAAAATCCAGGTTCACCTTTCCACCCTAAGGCATATCCACAGCTGAACCAGGCACGGACAGAGTCCTTGGAAACCTCATAAGGGAGGAACTGTCCCACCTTCAGGGCTGTGGACCAGAGAACTCAGCAAGAAGAATAACATTTGTTCCTTTTGTGTCCCAACTCTCCTCTGGGAAAGTGGGGATAACATTACAACTACCCGCACAGAAGGGCTGTGTGGTCCCACAGCACTTCCCACGAGAACATCTGATCAGGGACACAATATACACATCCAATACCTACAGCACAAGTTTGGCCCATCAGGGACTACGGTGATGTGAGCAACAACCACAGTATATCAGCCACTGCCATCCTGCAGTTAGTCCATCACAGGCTGGGATATAGCAGGCTAAAACAACCCTTAAGGGACTGCACCTCTCTCTATGGAAAGCACACTGCTCATTATGGAGCGAGGTCCCTGTGGCTCTGCATGTGAGAGGGATGATGACAGGAATAAGAGCTGGTTCTGCTTGATGACTGCAGTTTTCTTATCAAATAGCCTCTTGTCCCTAGGCATTCTGTCCTCAATCAAATTAAGAGACAATGGACTGAAAAAAAAATACAGTAAAAAGAGCATTTTTCTGGAGAACATAATAAAGACTCAATCTATAGAGCTCAGTAGTGTCCGACACCACAGAGTGGAAGGCTTAGTAGATCTGTGTTTCAAATGACAGATTTATTTGCTTTCTGAGTTCTGGGACAAGAAAGTCACATCAGGCTCTCAGTGCTGTGACTGCAGAGCACTTGGTGGTCACTTGCTGAGGTGAGGCAGGCATTCCCTCTACAATAGGTAAATCCAAATACAAAGTGCTTTTAAGACCTCTGCAATTGCACTAAAACAGTTTTCAGGCATCACTCAACCAGCTAGACCATGAGTCCAGAGTGCTCTGGTAGATCACCTCCTGTGCACACTCCTAGCATTAAAAACACGAACACATTTCCTAACCCAATGTGACTTGAGCGGGCCGAGTTACACGCTATTTCTGGAAACATGCCTTGAGCAACACTTTCATTAATCTACAGCTGTTTGAGCAAATTATTGAGGCTACAAAGCTACAGATCTTTTCCCTTTAAATCAGACATAATTGTAAGTGAATATTTCTTGTGGGCTTTCAAAGTCTGCTCCTGGAGCAGGAAATGTGTAACAGCCACTCCAAGTACAATTTATGGTTGGATTTTAAACAACGCAGGCATCCTACGTGCAAACATAACTGGAGCATCAGCCTAAGACACTCAGCAGATGGTCTTCTCCATACTTTTGCACTTAAACACCTGCTGTACAGCACTCCAGCCAGGACTAAATTCTACCAGGTTCACCTCCGGAGCCTTCCCTTGCCTCAAACACACTGATGTTCATATCTGCGAGATGATGCACTGAGAAGCCCAACAATCTCTTTTAGGGCTGGTTTATACCATACATTGTTGGGTTTTTTTCCAGGCAAAATCTCCTCAGAGAAAAAAAATTATCTTTTATTACATTTTAATGTAGCACTTGACACCATGGAGACTTAGTCTGAAATCTCTGGGCACCTCAACTATGAAGAGAATAGGATAGAGATTTCTTCATAGTGGTAGGAGATTCTCCAGGGAGGTAATAAGAAGGGACATCTGGGGAACTCAGGAACCCACCCCAAGGCAGAAAGCCTCTAGTATCTCAGCTAAGGGCAACAACCAATTCCTGGAGAATAAGAGAGCCCTGGTGTTCCACAATTCACCCTGACTCTGAAGTATCCTGCACCATCCCAACCTCAGGGCATGACTGGTCTGGTAAGCCTCATACCACCTGCATCCAAGAGCTGGAAGGATAGGAATCTCCAGAAGTTCAAGGTTTGGGAATGACCCCAAGTCCATCTTGCAGATCATTCAGTCCTTGTACCTCTGCTGCAGTGCATCTGCTATCCACACCATCCAAGTCTCGTCATCTTGCCATCTGTGTTTTGCCCAGAGGAACACTCCTCCTTCCTCCTGTATCACACCCCTCCCAGCCTAATCCCTCTTTTCCTGCTTCACACCCAATTCTTGCCTGCCTGGGGTGACTTTAATCTCTCCCACGCAATGTCACACACAGGCAGTAATCCTTGCTCTTCCATATGAAACACTGTGGGTATAATCCTCCATTCCATATTTCTATAAAACAGCAGTCTTCCTCCTGCACCCTTGCCTTTCCCTCTCCTCCCACAGTCACAGTCATGGATGTTTGTTCTGAAGGGCTCGGGAGGAGTCGCACACCACTCAGATGGGCACATGGGATACCTACCATTTCCAGCACACTTGCTGTAGATCATTTCAAACCCCAAGGATATGTTTAGCTCATGCTAAATTGACTGTCAACCCCTCCCAAAATAAGCTGAGACTCCCTGTGAACTGCATTGGCTAAAAAAACAAACAAACAAAAAAACCCCCAACCAAACCGCCAAAAAAACAAAACAAAAAACCCCCACACCTAACAAACCTTCATTTTCAAAAGCACCATTTCCTCATGGTCCCAAATTGACTGCTGGGTGTTGTGGCTGCTGCTCTGCAGAAGCCATCCTAGCTTCTCCCCATTCCCATCAGCAATGCCTGGGAGCAACACGGCATCAATGGGATTTCTGTGGGGATGAATACACTTTCTCATCTCTTTTTATCTTTTTTGTTCCTCAGAAGTTTTTCCTTTTATGCCATTTCAGTTCAGCAAGCTGCACACTATCCCAACCCACTGATCAACACAGCTGCATCCACAGCCCTTCCAGAGCACCTCTCACACAGGGGCTGGAGACATACGGCGAGACACCCGCCGAGGGCTGACATGACTTTGATGATGTGGGTACAGCTCTCTCCCTGCTCTTTTGCAAGCCCAGCTGACTAATGAAGGATATTACATTCTCAGCAAGTGTTTTGTGCTTTCTGTGTCCTATCTGATCCAACTGCTTGCTGCTTAATGAACTGGATGAAAAATATGCCAATGTAGACCTTGATCCAAGCTTCACTAAATTTAGTGAAGTCATAGCAGCAGAGGTTTTGGCCAATAGCTAGCAAATATCCTAATAGCCCAGAAAAATAAGGTATTTAGTCTGACTCCAGCTATGCTGTCTTAAATCCAGATTGTTTCCACTGGATTAATTGTGTAAGGTGGAGGGGGAAAAATGCTCTTAGTATTTTCTACAGTCAGTTTCAATCAGACAGGGAGAACATATGTCCCATCTCAAAGGGGAGAATATTCTCATATTCTTTGAGCTCCCCAGTGTCACTGGTTATGGCATGGGCAAAAACATCTGAGTCCTCAAGCCTTGCATGTTGCCAGTGGGAGAATAGTCCATCACTGATCACCTCATTACTGCTGAACAGGAACAAAAGGATGCAAAGATAAGGGAAGGTCTGAACCTGAGACACCTGACACCACAAGAGCTACTCCCTTGTTATGCAAGTTCAGGAATCTCTCTCACACTTGACCCTTTTTGACTGAAACAAGATGCATGAGGCCAAGAGGAACCCGTAAAACCTCTGTTCTCATTATCACCTCCTCTGGCTGTGTTCAAACCTATGCATTTCCCCAGTCAGTCTCCCAGTACTACAGACCTAAGGATTTAAGGCTTCCAGTAACATCTCACATTGCTCAGCCCTCAACCTCCTGTTTCAGTGACCTGCTTGTCCCAAGAGTTGCTGCAGGCCACAGATAGAGGTCAACAGTGGCATTATTCCATTGAATTAGTTCCAGTTCACATGAGGCTTTCATTGGTGTGCCACTGTGAGGTGTGATCACAGAAGACAAGGTTGGTAGGAACAAGTGAAGATCCCAGTCAAGTTCAAAACTCTTCTCACTTGTGTTTCCCCTAGATAAGCACAGACAAAGGCCAAACACTTTCAGAAGCACCTTGCTGAAGGAGCAGGAGCTTTCTTGACAAATGGTCTTTTCACACTTGATTAAGAACATTGTACAGCACCTGGACGCTCTGAATGAAGAAAATAAGCAGCAATTAGATGTTAATGAAGCCCTTTAAGATGAGAGAGGATGAAGATACAAGCAGAATCCCCTCACAGTTCAGTACAACACAGGAAATCATGAATACAACCTACCTAGCTATAAAGGCTCTTTCCATGACTCCTCCCTCCCCATTTGTTGGTTATTGCTGGTGGAAAGACTGGCTAAAAGATTCTTCTATATCCCTGGCAGAGCTCAGAGAACTTTTCATTCTCCTGAATCTTTACCCTTGAGCCCTTCAGCATTGCAAATTAGAGCCACGACATTAAGGATGTATTCACTGCCTTTTTTTTTTTTAAACTGACTAGAAGAGTTATAAGCAAAGCTGTCTTGTACCACCTGGGCCTGAATGGATCATGAGTAATCAAAGACCAACTCCAGGACCCTGACTTCCTCCTCTGTCTGCCTGTTCCCTCCCACTGCACTGATGGCTGCATTAAGCATATAGCAAAAAGAAAAAATAAAATTCAAAGTAGCTTCCCAGCATTAGTTTCTTCACTATAAGATTCAGGGTAAAAAACTGCAGCCTGCCTCCAGCACAACTCTTACCCCCTTCCACACCAGTGACTCCACTGTCCCTCTTCCATGGGAACACCCTCTCAGCTACCCAATTACTGTTTAAAAGCAACACTTCACGTGTGGTACCAAACATGTCTTGCAGCTTGTTCCCCAATAAGAACGCTGAGTACATGGGTTTCAAACACATCCCCTTCCTCCAACGTGGCCCATTAATAAATCAAACAGGCTTGTCTGAACCTGCAGTGCCCCTCAGGATGGCTCTGCTTGAACCCTCCATCACTGCGGCCTAGAGACTCCTCTCTGCCTGCCAGGGGAGTGAGGGTTTAAGGCAGCATTTTCTTCAGTTCTTCAGTGAAGATAAAGGCACTATTTAGTTTTTTTTCTAATAGGATCAGCATCTGCTAATGAGGTACCATTGTTTCAGACAAGTTCTGCCAGCCTCTTGAAATGCTATTTTGATCCTTCCTGAGCCTGTACACGCAGCTCTAAAATTGCAAGCACGGCTAAACAGAACCCAGATTCATCCACCTCGGGGAAAAAAAGAGCTGCCTGCCTTCCTCAATCCATTGGCTTTTTCAAACCTAATTTCTCTTTCTAGTACATGTCTCAAAAACCTGACACATCCTCTACATGTCCCTAATAGACAGTCACTTTATATGTCCCGGGGAAATGTTCTTCCAATTTCCCAAACTATAATCATCAGCAGAGATGTTCTCTAAAACACATCAGACTGGCACAACATACTGTCCACCCTGCTTTTATGAATTACACCCTCACTAGGGAATGGTACTTAATCTATTTCATTCCACTAGGACAGCTGGATCACCACTGAGCAGCCCCAGCTATATTACCAATACTATTAGTAAAAAGGTATTAATATTTAACATGGCCCTTAGCACCACCAGCGTGGGAAGGAACCCAATTAATATTATAAGGATTGTAAAAAGTGGTTCAGAAAGAGACTACTCATGGCTAAATATCATCAGACAACTCAAAGGATGAAAGAGGACTCAAGCAGAGGAATATTAGAATTAATTGCAAATTATCCCAACTGGTTAAATTGGCATTCTCTCTAGAAGTTTTTCTTTAACTCAAATTTTTTACAGGGAACTGTGGGGGAAAAAAAAAGTCCCACAATCTTAAAATAAACAATAAAGTACTGCTTTAGTTGTTGCTGCAAGGAGAAATAGTGTTTGGTAAATGCTAATTTATCTTCCTCCTCACACAGGTGCAGTGAGACAATACAGGAGAATACACAGGAATTTTATCTTCCCCCTCCTGTACCTATGCAGCCTTGTTCCCCAGGCTGTACTCTAGAAACCCCATCCTCTCTGCTCTCCTGCAAAAACACTGACACAACCGAGAGGCCTAAAAGATTTTTAAATCTTAAGATGCCTCTGGCCATGCTCAGGAACCTCCACGAGGAAGTCCCAAGTAAGCATTGCATTAACTCTCTTACCAGTCCAAAGGGAATAAGAATCAAAGAATACTTTTTATTTGATAAGAATCACAGAATCAATTAGTTTGGAAAAGACCTCTGAGATCATCCAGGTGAACCTTTGGCCATAAACCACCATGTCAACCAGACCATGGCTCTGAGTGTCACATCTGGTCTTTTCTTAAAGACCTCCAGGGATGGTGACTTCACCACCTCCATGGGCAGCCCATTCTAATGCTTGACTACCCCTTCTCTGAGGAAATTCCTCCTAATGCCCAGCCTAAACCTCCCCTGCTGCAGCTTGAGGCTATGTCCTCTACTCCCGTGACAAGAGGAAGCAAGATGTGAAGCAAGACACGAAACAAGGCACATGCCTGCCTGGGCTCTGCCTTGGTCATTATGCAGTCAGATAACAGGGTATCTGTTATATATTATTTATGTACCATGAATATTTACCAGTGATGAGGAGAAATAAATTACCTGCTGTCCTCATCTATCTGCCTGTGTTAAACCATCCCCTTGCCTGTTGGCAGCAAGGGATTTTCCCGTGCTGTGACTGTGGTTCATCAGCCCCCCAGCCACTTCCTCAGCCCATAAGCCCTGTGTGCCCTGAGACCTGGATGAGGATCCTGCTTTTCTTGGAGTCATCTTTTGGGGCTTTCTCAGGAGGGTGCAGGTCAAACATGGCACAAGCAGCACCATGAGACTCTCAGGTACCTTAAGGCAGGCTCATTTCCCACACCTTTTGTTCAAAGCACAAAGAGGCCAAGAAGTCCTCATCTAGGGACAAAACCCCACATACACATCCTACAGAATGTCAAACATCTGCCAGTCTTGGCCTCAACTCTGGCCACAGCCTGTTATAACTATTTCTCTGCAACAAGGGCCAGTACCAGTTCTCCCCCAATCAGAGAGAATATAACAATAATCAAATGTTTATGGCTCTCCCTCCAAAGCAATTAGAGTTGCTGCAGCACCCAGGACAAAGCATCTCCCTGCTGGTTTAAGCCCCTTTGATCCCCTAAACTATTGCATTCAGCTACACACCACCTTACAGACCCTCAAGCAACGCAGCACTTAGAGAGCACTGATGGCTCAAATCCCACTCAGTAGCCAGTGCCCAGCACTGACAGTCTCTGGGCCACACAAAGCTACTGCTCAAGGCCATGCACATGATTCTCTGCTTTATTGCATCTTCTAAACCTGGCTGCATTTGAAGAGCACATTTAAACCCAACTGTCACAATGCAGAAGAAGTCATCAGAAGCTGGCCAGAAAGAAGTGCAGAGCGCTTTTGTTTGCTTAATTAAAACTGGCTTCATAATGGAAATTATCATGGTTCATATCAAATAGCAATTAAGAAAGCAGGATGTGACTGCTGGCTTTGCTCAAAACATGAGCTAAGCCTTTTCTGGACTCGAGTAAATCCAAATAATGATGACTTAGCCCAGTATGGAGTAGCAGCTCAGCACTGTCAGTCTAATTTTAGTCCCAAGTCACACTACATTTACATTTTCTCTGTGGTCCTAAATTTGTGCAAATACAAGGATAGTGTCTAATTTTGCAAAGGAAATCATAGAAATCTTGAAAATGTGATCCAAGTGCATAGGAAGCTTTCAAAACCACTGGTAAATGAAAAGAGAAGCACTTTTTTTTCTTTAAATACCTTAATTTTTGATCCTGTCTCTTCAGTTTTTAACACTCTAGGCATAAGTTTTGAACTGGCAGCCCAAGCACTGACGATGGATAGAGAGAGACTGAGAGGGCAGGAGCCTGGTGCTCCACGTTCACTCCATTAGCAAGAGCTTCCACCTAAGTCAAGGTAATCACCAAAGCCACTCTAAGGCCCCCAGAACTAAGCTGATTTACACCAGGTAAAACCCAGCCATGGGCACTTACACACCTGTCCACACAATTACACATCCCTCTGCTCTGCCTCTCTGACGGGACCAACTGGGAATGCTCATCACCTGGAAAGGCTGCCCTCAGTGACCCCCTGAGCACGGCTCAATGCATGATCTGTTCAATATGTGATCCATTCAGTGAGGCTCAAGAGGTATTTTTCTCAATTCGCTGGAATCTAAGCTGTGCTGGGAGCACTCTTTTCCATTATAAGACTGTCTTTTGCTACTTAAATCTCCACCAAATTTGAATGGATTGGGATGACATTTTTCATGTCAGGTGTTTGCCTCAGGCTACACATGCACTTACACATATATATCTGTGCATAGATATAATCTGGGAGGAAGGGTGAGATTTTATCTGAAGCAGTTCAGCTGTTTCTGAGGCTGGTGATGGAAGGGCTGAGCCCAAACACATCCTACACATGTGCTTCCCACCCCAAACAGCTCCAGTCTTCTGACATATCTCCAACTTCAATTTTGCACTGACTTACTTTGGGTCATTTTGCTTTCCATTGTCAGATATTGCAGTGCAGCATTTTGGGCACTCTTTATACAGAGCATTGTCCCTATCCCAAGAACTAGCTGGCTAGCCATAATTTTGGGGTACAATTGACATCTTCATTTCTATCAGTAACTGAAAGCAGAGACAATCCTGTGAATCTCCATAACATTCCCCATGACACAGCTGAAACCTTAAAGTGTTGGGGCATGATACTGGTGACAGAACATAGATCTTTATAAGGGATGGGAAGAAAGGACAGCACAGGGGTGTAAAACACTGATAAAACAACATTTGGGCTTCCATGGGTTAGGGTAGGCTAAGCTCAAAGTAGATTAAATAACCTATAATCTCACCCTCTCCTATGAAGGAGCTAATAATGGAGCCAAATTCTGCTTCCTTCCAGCACAATCAACCACGGGCTTCCATCAACAGCACCATCAGCACCTCTCCACTGCTACAGGAACACTAATCATTGCAGCTCAACATCTGGAACTTACTGTCATTTAAAAAGAAATGGCTGGTGGGTGTGAGAACGGGGCATGTGGAGAGGCAGATATAATGAAAAAAAAGTGAAAAACTTCTCAATAGTGAGGAATCCTAAAAACATTACATATAATTCCTTGAGGGGGGGAAAAAATCATTATAACTGATGGAACCAAAGCATCTTTCTTCCACAATGTCAATTACTGACCAAAGGTGCACTTTCATCTAACACTCTGGTCTTTTTGCAGGCTGGGAAGAGGAAAGCAATTACTTCTAAAGCCATCTCACACATGTCACAGGACGATCCATACTTGGAGTCTGTTCATGTTCACAGTTCTTTCTTTCATACTCTTTCTCTCAGGGATAGAGTCCAATTTCACATGCAAATATACCTGAAAGGGTAGGTGTTCTGCTAATGATGTTCTCATGCCAGAGATTTTTCATCTTTCACTGAGGGACACACACCAAAGAAGGTAAGAATCTAAGTGCCCTGATGCTAATTCAATCAGCTCTGTAAAGTTTAAACAAAGATTTAAAATCTTTTCCAGGGCATCACAACTCCCTTTCACACCTTTCATGCAGTCACCAGGACATGTGGCAGCACCTCCCAGACTCCATTTATTATTTTCATTACTTTAAACTACAGTCCTAATTAAAAAAAAGTGTTTGCTCCCACCTTGCTTCTCTTGGCTCCATCCTGTGTATGTTTGTGCAGAGGGACAGGGTGGGTCCCAATAGCAGCAGACTTCAGACACGGATATTGAAAAGAGATAAGATAAATTACATAAAGAAATAGAAAAAGCAGACAATAGCTTTTGACGTGATTGGACTGGAAATCAAAATCTTGGGCTTTGAGAAGCACCCTGGGTACAGAAGCAGTTGTTCACATGGGTTAGCCAGGAGCTGGACCAGATGCAGGGATGTAGCCAAAAGTAAATGCAAGTGGATAGAGTTCCACCCTCTCCCATTTTGGGCCAGGTAAAGCTTATCTCCACAAAGCACAGAAGAGGTGGAAACATTTGCCCTCTCACTCCTCCATCGATGGCCACAGGGTGCCCAGCCACCTCCTCCAGCTCACCATTCTGTGCTTCTGGCCAGTCCCACACCTCCCTCCTGAGCATGCAGCACCCTCCTTCCCTGGAGGCACAAGACACCCTTCTGCTCCCAGTCTGGTACCTACACAGTGCCAAGGTGATTAATGAAGTTCATTATTGAATCTTAGTGTCTTGATTTTCTCTAAAAGACAAAAGCAGCCATAAGAGATATGAAGTGTGAGCATACATTACACATTAGAAAAAAATCCAGCAGTTTAAAAATAACCAACATAAAACACCCAGAAACAGAGAGATGCAAACAGCAAACCAAAAGGGCAGCTTCGTGCAAAGTGAAGTAAAGACTCCCCATGGACTACAAAAGGCAATGGAAGAAATAAAAAGGAGACTCAGTTTGCCTTTGAACCTTATTTTCTCTTTTTGAGTTGCTGCTGATCTTTTTCCCTCCTCAAATTTCAATCAAATATTCACCAGCACTGCTTTCAGTGCAAATAACCAGCAGGCAAACTAAGAAGTACGGCACATTTCTGTATCACAGTTCATATAAAATATCACTATTTCAAAATAATCTATGGACTTACTGGGAATTGTTAGGACTTGCCAGTCTCATGATACTGTATTGTAAGGACATATATCCCAGTTAGTAGAAGAGAAACAGAGAAAGCACACGTTCTCACTGCAGTCTCTGATATGCTGGTGAAAAGAAGTTTCTAAGAGAATGAAAGGACTTCTACACAGCAAAGAGCAGAGCAAAGTTTCAGCTCTTCTCTGCTTTTACTTTGTTAGTCTCTATCTCAGTGGCACTGCACATAGTCAGATGAAAAAAATAATTTTGCCTAAAGATTCTCTACCTCCCCAGGCTTCAATTAAGAGCTGTCAGGGTGACACCAAATTGGACTGAAACAGCTAATAAGTGCTCAGGTAAAGTCAAAGAAGATCAGATGTGCCATGTGATACTTCTCAGATAAACCAAAACACATGGTAAAATGAAAGAAAAAGATGAAAATACTTAGTGGATCTCTCTCAATTTACAAAGAGAAAAGACAAGAGCATCTGCACACGTGTTCTCACTTCAGGGAAGCTCGTAACTTCTCAGCTTCACCAGGGTCTCTGTTCCAAGGGGGTCACCCCATCCTATCATTCCATGTAAACCTTCCTACCTCCCCATCATGGGATATCAACCATATCAGCTGCTCATCTCTCTCCCACACACAGTCTATCCTGCACTCCTCCCCTGGATCTGTGCTTCCAGGTCTTTGTTCCATTTCTATCAGAAATACTCATTATTAACCACATCAAGCAGAAGTCTTGCAAATTTAAAGGAAGGCACCTCACGTTCTTCATCTTCCCTTCCTATGTCAGAAATAAAATGTGAGAAATGGAAGCAATCCTATCACACTTTTCAGACCCTTCAAAATCCACACGAGAAACTCATCCATCATTCTCTTTAAACAGCCAAAACAAAACAGTCTGAAATGAAGCAGCACAGGGAGTCCTGTCAGCTCTCTCCCAAATGCCAGAGGCCAGTGGTTTGGGGATGGCACCACAGGTGATGCCAGGCACCAGCTGTTTGTCTGGGGTGTCTCATCCCTGCAGGTCTCCTCTCACCACACAGCAGGGCAGATATGGTCCAGGGCAGACCCAGGCAGGACTCACCAGCTCAGCAAGCACACATGTGCATTAGGGAAGGTCACACATTTCATTAAAGGTACTGTCAGAATCTGTCACAAGCCTCTCCTCTGCTCCCTCCGCATCCATTAAAGAGGGTTGTACTTTACCATTAATTTTGCTGAGCCTCAAGCGACACCAGCGAGGCTTTGCCTCCCTCACACGGAGCGGTCTGAGCTCAGAGCCCTTTGATCAGAACTGAGCTGGGAGCTGTGACTGTGCTGCCATGGGAGATCCTCTTACTGCCCGTTGCCAGGCTGCATTCAGAACACACTGATACAGAAGTGACAGGGCTGGATTTTAGTTCATGATCTGGCCACCGGTTCCAACAGCTTATCTGAGGTCTGTTCAACCTTTGCTTCACCCAGTGCAAGGTTAAATAAGTGACCTGCCTCTATCCTCTGATCACTTGGGAATCTTACAGAAGATAACCCCTTGTCTAGTACTGACATCCTGTTCCTGTTGCTTAACTTCTCCCCATGAAAAGGCCAGGAGAGGTTGTACAGAGATAACCAACAGAAAGGGCCAAAGTCACTAAGCAAGCGCATTGCAGCAGGTCATGTTTCAGCTGCCCATTTAAGCATATCTGGAAGTAAATCTGAGGAACTCTAAGCATAAGAGCCCCCAAACAGGTGGAACGTAGCCCTGTTCCACTCCTCCAGCCACAAAAAAATGGAGATTGCAGCAGAGCTTCTCCAGTAAAGGGAAAAAGGAACTGAAACACAGTGGGCAGGACACCTCAATACTCTCTTTGAGTAGAGACAGATATAAAAAACATTTCCATAAATATTAGAGACATAAAACCAAAAATATAAATACTACAAGGAGATCAAGGATTCAGCAGCATCCTGCACGGTACAACTACCCCAGTCATCTTTCAGCTCAGCACCAAAATTCTGCACATTCAATGGAAGACACTGTTTTAGGAGAATATGTTCTTTGTTGCTGATATATTTTTAATATTGTCACCATTAAAGATAAAACACAGTAAGCTTCCATAAGAACAGCAGCACTAAAGGAATCTCCCACCACTAACTGCACTACCCCCAAGGTAATTTTGTAATAAAAAATTTTTTATTGGTTGTTTTAGTCATTATTGTTTTCTCTTTGAAAGGATTAAATCTTCAACTAAATCCTGTTTTTATGGGAAAAATAATTGCATCATTATTATTTCCACTTAAATACATTCCTAAAGTGCCTCAGGGTAGCTCTAGTTTTCTTCTCTTCTATCTTCTTTTTCCAAGGATAGAGCAGCCTCTCAGGTGGGACCTGCACTGCTGTACACTGCACTGAGGCAGGGCTTTGCTTCCTTCCTCTTGTTTTGTTTTGCTTTTCAGCAGAATCACCTATAAAAAAACCCATCTTTTTTATTATTTCTGCTAGGTCATGTAGGGAGCATGTTTCTCTTTGCACTGATAAGGAACAATTAGAAAGCTAGGAAGGACATATTCCAGACTCTGATTTTGTGGTAGAATGTTTGACATTTTCCACAGATTTGCTGAACACAGGTATGAGTAGCGTATGTCTGTCAGTAAAACACAAAAACTGAAATAGCAAGAATTCTCAGTAATGTTTTGCTTCCTTTGAAAAACCACTTCTCCCAGAAAAAAAAATTTTGATGAAAACATTTTAATGAGACAAATGGCCGTTCCATGAGATACAAGCCATGCAGTATATTAAAGGAGACCAATTCCTGGCTTTCTCAGTGGGGCTTTCTACAATTTTCTTTTGCTTTCATTTCAAACAAAGGTCAACATACAGAGAAAAATACTGAAGCTGCTCTCTGCATGTGGGAAAATGAAAAAGGAAAAAGCACAACAACTGTCAAGGTTCTGGCAGAACAATCAATGAATTAAACACTGTTCTGTGTCTGACAAGTGCCTACCAGTCTTGCTCTACGATCCAGGCTCCTGTGGGATACCCATGAAAATATACAGGAAGTAATAATATCCCTACTGTAACGGTCCAATTCCTTTACTTCTGAATCTCTCTTGCAGATGAATAGTCAGTGGTGCAGAGTGTCAACTGCTGCCAGCAAAATCCCTGAGCCTGCCACTGGAATGTCCCATCCTGGACATGCCCAAGTCCAGCAGCGTCAGAGAAGCCAAAGTGTGGGCAGCACTGGCCAAAGCAACTGCTTTTCTCGGCTGCCAGCAAAGGGCACAAACAAATCCCACAACCCTGGAGGAACTGGGAGATCTCAGTCAGCTCCATGTCCTCCTCACCCTTGTTCTGCTGGGATGCACCAACCCCCTGTTCAAGGCAACATGCTACTGAGCAGCATGTGGAGGGCTTGCAGGGGTTTGCGTTTTGAGTGATAGGCAGACAGATATGATTTGCTCTCAGTCAACTAAAGTTTTTATCTGATATGAAAACATCCCCAAATGAAAACATCAGCAGCCTTAGCAAGCCAGCCCCACTGACCGTCTCAAATTCTCACTGGGCAGGTCACCTGTGCCTTTTAATGAGCAGAGAAGCAAAGAGTTGAGGTGGCAAAGTGTGGAAGAGAGACATACCTCTTACATAAGCTCGGCTTTAGACAAAATCCAATAATTAATTTCCACCCTGCAAACAGAGCTCTTTGCAATTCCATCCCACATAAGGTCAATACCACTTTCCATTTAATTTCCTCTGTGTCCAGGATGTCCCTCACTTTCTTCAGCCCACAGTTAATTACTGTAATACATTCCCCAGTTCTGCAGCTTTGATTTTTTTTTCCAGCCCCAACAAATCACTGTAAGTGCAATGTAAGCAGATCCCCAGGCCCAATTCTCAACCACCAGCTTTTGAGATGTGTCAAAAAACCCTGGGAACGTCTCCAAGCACTGTAGTGGGGCATCTACCTGCTCTCTACAAAGGAGGTGCAGCTTCTCCATCACTAGTTTCCCCAGATTCACAAATTCCCTGGCAGATGAAGCACAGGAGACAGGCAGGCACAGCTGGGACATGGGATGCACATCTGGCAAGAACTAGGTGAGGAACCTACTCATTTCCTACCACTGGCAGAAGCACACTCTGGTTACAGTGGGTCTTACTCCTTTTGGCACCCACGTTGAGAAGCCTTTCAGCACAAAGGGACACGAGTGCTCTGGCTGGGTCTGCAGCACCTCCAGCACTCGGCTCCGCTGCCCGAGCCCCCGAGTTCCACACGGTCTGTCTGCAGCTGCAACCCCCCAAGGAGGGGTGCTGGTAGGCACCACAGCTTTGCTTCTACTGCAGCATTTCACCTCCTCCAGCCCAGCTTAGTCACAGTTTCCCAGGTCTCCATGAACTGACAACCTGGCTCTGCCTGCAGCAGCTCCAGGGAGGATTAACCCTCCTAGAAAGATTCATCCCTGCTCTCCCCACAACCTGGGATAACTCAGCAAGTGCCAAAAAAGCTGACTTTTTTTTTCTGAGTCTCTTACACTGACTTGACATACACACAAGTTCAAGTTCAGCAGTTATATTAGCACAAAGAAAAACAGAAGGAAAGAGGAGCAAACCTAAAATTCCATTTTTAAACATGAAAAATACATCAGGATATGGGTCCAACCTTAAATCTGATCCAAACCACCCAGATCTCAACTTCCCAGCATAAATTAGGGACCTGGCACCTTTAGAACTTCTGCACTAAATCAAGGTGAGCCCATAGGGGTCAGATAGGGAGAAGACTGTTCTGCTTCAATGGCTCCTGAGCATTTCATCACTATCCCCACAATACCTCTAGCTAGCATGTAGTTTTAAATATAATCCATCACCTTTAAGTATTAGATGTCCAGAATTTAATTAAACTCAAAACAAAGCAGCAAGGAATAATACCCAGAGAACAAAGAGATAGTATCTGTCTTTTCTGTTTCACTGGGGAAAGAGGAACCTTTTCTTTATTATTTTTCCCCAAAATTCCTGCAAAGGCATGCATATATATATATATAAAAATATAAAAATAACTGACACCTTTGCAGGATCATAGTACTTATTCTGTAGTTGAGCTAATATTCATTAAACAATTCTTCTGTAGTTTCTGTATGGCATTGGCAAAGGCAACTCGTCTGTGTTTTTACATCAGAGCAGCAGAAAAGGGCCAGTGTGTTAAAATGCCTTGCAGATGGGGACTTGAGCAGTTGTAGAAAAAAGACAAACTGCTTCCCCATGGGCAAGTGGGGCAGGGAGCCAGGAGGTAGCAGTGTCCATCTGAGCAGGGAGCAGCAATGCCCACCAAGGCAGGTGATGCTCCCAACACAGGACACACAGCAGTACAGAGACCAAAATTCTGAGCCACCCATGAGTCTCCCGGGTGAGAGATTTCTGCCCAGCACAGCTGCCTGTCTCAGCTTCAGCATGGCATTAATAACTGCTAGCTGTGTCAGAGAACTCCTGGGAATCTCTGTGGCACAGTGCTCCCATTGTACCTGGGATTTCCCTTTACAGTGGTGCTTGTGGAGGAGGGAACAACACACTCCCAAAGGCACAGCCTCAGCTGGCATTTCTGGACACAGATCTATCAGCTGCAGCCCAGCAGTGCAGCAAAGATTCAAACCCTTCTGGCGGGGATTTGAACTGCTACAGTTGCACTCGGTGGCTGTGGGCAGAGGACGAGTGATCAGAGGAATGGGTTTACTCAGCCACAGAGAGAGGTGAACCTGCACAGTAAGAACAGGCAGCAAATACACCACCCCAACAGGGCACAGAATCCTCACTTTTTCCAAGACAGTCTCCAAGACATAATTACGCTGCATCTAGATGTAAAAATCAATCAAAACAGATGGTTAAACTGCCAAATTAGCCAGCAGAGGGAGTTATGGCAGTACAACAAAACAACACTTAATTGACAATTCAAAAATAAAATTTTGTGCTGTAGATACCAAGATGTGAATTCAAGCAAAGCATCTTCCGTCTCCCTCTGCACCAATCCTTCCAAACACGCAGATAACAGCAGAACAGCCATCCCGACCCACCACCCGTAGCCTGCAGTACAGGTTTGCAGAGATAAGGTATCCACACGGCCTCAGAGGTTGTGCACACTGCCGTGAGCACACTTGTCTGCAAATAAAGCCCTGCAAGTGCAAGTCTAGGTAATCAGGAGGCAGCATCAGATTAAACTCTGGGACTCTTTAGTGATCCATTTAGCAAGTTCCTTATCACAAACATGACAAAAAAGAAGCTGATGCCACCAGAAACATGCTGTTTTTAGCAGCTCCTTCCTCTGGTATCATGTACTTCATCTTCCTGACCCTTCATCCTCATCTGGAGCCACAGTCACCTTCTTCTTCCTCATATTCCTGATGTAACATCCCATAGGAATTCACTGAACCATGCTTAGCACAATGGAAACCTGATCAGAGGCCTCCAGACACTGCTGTGATAGGGATGATAAATAATTAGTGAAGGGGATAGAGGACAAGACAGAGGAAACATGGGTTTCCCACCACCATATCCATGAAAAACCACTCACTAGTCCCTGTACAGTGCTGGTCTATAACATCTACCCCATGATCTGTCCCAGAATAGCTGCTGGTTTGGAATATAAAGGCAAGGCTACACACTGCCCTCAGGAGAGGAAAAATGAGGCTGGAAATCTCATTAGATACAACTGGAAAAAGCAGGACTGAGCTTGACAAGGGAGTGGTCTGCAGGACTACCCTAGGTCTCAGATAGTGAAAAGCATGGAAACAATTATAGATGACATTTTGGTTGCTTATTTCCATTCCTAAGAGAAACGCAAATATATTCTAATAGCAATTAAAGTAACACATTTTTCATATATTTATTTATTTCAGTTTGAATAATAAAAAGGGCACAGACAGCAGGCTGGAAGCAGGCCACGGGTAACCCTTCTCAGGAAACACCAGCTCTGCTGAACAACTAAACCCAAAGCAATCCTGCTTGAAGCAGCAACAGGGGATAGACACAGATACCCCCATAAAGCTGCTCTGAACAGGTAAAGCAAGAAGGGAGGATGAGTGAGTGGCTCCCTGAGGACATAAGCAGCCTCAGGGAAATCCAGCCCTTCCAAGCCTGGTGGGGAGAGGACAAGATAAGTCAGGGTTTGGGGCTGGGTGGTCAGCAAGGTCAGCCCTGGGGGCCCCTGTCAACTGCAAGAAATGCTCCTCTCATTCAGGGCTGGACTCATTACATTCACCATCCATGACCTCGCAGGGCAAAGCGCGGCTGCAAATTAACACCCAGCGATCTCCGACGGAGCTGCTGATTCACATCACACTGATGGGGTTTGATACGTTTGCAGAACATTTTCCCAGGTCAAAAGGCAATTGCTCATCAAAATAATTGAGCACCTCCCACAGCTCAACAGATCGGACATTTCCTGAAGATGAGGCATAAGCAGGGTCAGGTCCTCTCCGTGTCTGGCTCGGAGCTGGCAGAAGAGAACCAGCAGAAGGAACACTCCAACCCAGCTCTGTGCCCCCCACAAATGCCTTCTTCCCAGAGGGGAGCATGTGTCTGTCTTAGCAGTTCAAGTCATAATATACTGTGAAGGCTCCCAATTTCAGTTTGCACTGGAATGAACAGTCCAAAACCTATTCCCCCCATCAATTAAAATTCTGTTTTCAAGACAGAATTATATCTTTGATATAAGATATCAAAATAAAGATGTAAACCACAGAGATTATATATATAGCCACACCTATAATAACTGTATCTTCCAACCCTCTTTTTCCACCTAAAGATTCTGGGACAAACAAAACCCTAACTGTTCCTTTCAGGTTCTTCCCTGGAAAGGGAGCATTTGGAGCCTCCTGGGTTTAGCAGCTGCCCACTCGCCTGTTTTAATTCATTTTGCATATTAAATACTGAGAAGAGAGAAAGGGCTATGTAGGATGGCAGGGAAGGAAGAAGAAAAAAATGTAATCATGCATGTGATGACACCACACCAAACCTCTGCCCAGTACAAAGATATTTTGCAATTACTTAGCTTAACAAATTAAAACATATAACAACATACACTCCAGGTAAAAATCTAGAAGAAACACACTCAGCTCCAAGTGTCATCAGCTGAAAGAGCATTTGCATCCATAGTCTGTATCTTTATCTTCAAAATTAAAAATTAAATTAAAAAGACCTTCTGCCCTACCATAGTAATGCACAGATTTTAAAAATGCTGTGCTGCTTTCATGTGCCCCCTGATGTTCTTTCATGCACTCATTAGTGACAGGGCATTCTCATTTCAGAAGAGGCTTTTTCAGAGAGAAAATTAGTCCCATATGGGATTGCAAAGAGCAGGGTTTGTTTTCTTTAGGACCTGTCTCACTTAAGGACTGCCTCTAGTGGCACATAAGCCTTGACAGCATCTCACTGCCTCTCCTAGTCCACCAGCAAGCAACATCAGCCCCCTTTTACAGCAAAGCCAGAGGCACGTGCATAAACCAGTAGATTGCCAATGGAATGAGGAATCAAGAAAGTCTAGGACAAGTCAGACAAGCTTAACAAAACATCAGCTTCCTCACAACCCCTGTGATTCAACAAGCACAAGGGATTTCTGCACTGTGCTAACAGCAGCTCCTGGAAAAGCACAAGCATACCCATCCACTGCTAAGAAAGCTAAAAAAAAGGTGGTCCTCACTGACAGGAGGAGGGGTGTTCCCATGGACTTTCCCTCCACAGACTAAAGGGAGGCCACTTTACCTCTCATTTCATCCCTACCCTGGGGCAAGGAGGCAGGGGCTCTACAGCTGCTTGTCCCCCCAGTGACAGTGGACAGACCCCAGGTCTTCACTGTCGATCCAGACATACAAATTAGAGTGGAATCTGTTTTGTCCTGTTTCAGCAAAAACTGATGCCTTGCACTGGGGTGTCTCCATGGTCCAGCAGCACCACCCAGAGCAACCTACCTCAGAGGCAAGGAAGTTGCCTGTCCTGCCTGCAGCCCTTGCAGCTGATTGTCCCTGGCCATGCTACCTGTCTCTCAATACCCATCCCCACCTCTGCAAGCCCCCAACACACCACCCCAGCCTGTCCTGCACCAGTCCCATATGCCTGACACAGCTTCCTTTGCAATTCTCACACCTCCTCCAAGTAGACAATACAAAGACACTTAAATCATCCTCAAAGCCCTGTCGCAGGGGAGTGATGCAGCATTAACGAGGCGATGCCGACGGCAATGAGAACACTTCTATCCAGCAGAGCCATCAAAAACAGCACGAGGCTTTCACTGAAAGCTGCAAGCGATCCATTTACTTGAAGGACCCAGCCTGTCTCTGTGGATTTGTGGAGGAAAGGCTTCTGCATACCTTCTGATTCCAAAGTCTGGCACGGAGATGGGGCTGTTCATTGCTAAGCCCCTGGGGACACATCAAACTCTTGGCACCACAGGATTGCAACACATTCAAAGCAATCTGGTATCTTACACTCTGCCATCTGAATTACAACACTGTCTTCCAAGCTGAGAGACACAGCAAAAACCTCTTCCACACCTTCTGCTGCACCTCCTCTACTCCTCTTGCTAACCAACATGATTTACTAGTAGCTTGGGACCAATCTTACTGCCCTGTAATAAGAAATTAATCTCTTACTTGCAATCTACTAGCAACCTTCAAAGTCCCTTGACGTAAGCCACAGAGATGTCTGATAGCAGTAACTGCCTTCAGTAAATCAAATGGGCTCAAGACTTTTCCAGGCAACACCATTTTTAGCAGCCACCTGTATTTTGGATTTGTTGAAAGGCTGGAGTTGTTTCACATGACTACTCAACCATGCATCTTCAGGCCATTTTGGGATTTTTGTGTTCAAAGCAGTAAAGTACAAAATAAGCCCTGATTAACACAGTGATTGTTGGATGCAAAGAGCAGGGAGTGGGACTTGATGATCCTTATCAGTCCCTTCTAATTTGAGATATTCTAGGATTCTAGGATCCTGGTGCCTTGAGCACACCAGCTGCAAAGCTACAGAGAAATAGGAATGTATTTCTATCTACGGGGGAAGAAGTGCTTCAGAGTGAGCAACCTGTGCATTTACAAAACTATCCATGGAGCAATCCAGCTCAGAGATAAAGGATAGCCCAGTGGTCAGAGAATCTGGATTTCAGTCTCTTCCCAGCATTTAACGTGACTGGAAATAAGCCACTACCAGCCTTTATCTGCAACAGAGAAACAACTTCTTCCATCCGTGAAAGCTGCACGTGGCAGGACACTGCAGTTTTAGAGGTCAGACCGGACAGTGATGGAGGCCATCAGGGAGATGGACAGACAGATCCATCTTTTGATTGCTCTGGGGGAAAGGCACCAGGCATCACCTTCACCCATAAGAATGGCTTTGCAACAACAAGCACCTGGATGCACTACATCATTGGAATAGCACAGATAAAACGTGTACATGGCAAACCGGGGGTACCTTCCCAGGAAAATTCACTTTGCAAAGTGTTATCTGAGGAAGAATGGCAGCTTCACTAGAAAACCTTTCACAAGTGCTGGTTTGTGCATTTCTTAGGTTTTAGCTCTAACCAGATTTGCATTGTGTTTTTCATTTGGCATTCACTCTCGTTGCAGTCAAACAGCATAAGTGGATTCAACCGAGAGAAATACATCTTAAGAGTCCACAACACTTGCATTTTCAGTTTAATCCCCACAAGCATCCACACAGTAAACATGAGTTGACCATAGCACAAAAAAAAAAAAAAAAAAAACCAACACCAAATTCTATGCCATCCATGCCACCATTCATGGTTTGGATCCACAGATGAAAGAAGACAAAGAGAAAATAAGATTGTAATTAACTAATGCGATTAATTCAGAGACAGTGCAGTCTGTTTAACAGAAGTAAGCAGGGGGGAACAACCAAGAGATTACTGGCTAAAAACTAGCAAAGCCCATTTGCAACAGACAATTCTACCCATCAAAGGCACATAAATCAATAAAGTGTTGATCCATCACCTTAGTTTTCATTATTACTTCTTACAATGCATTCAGCTTCCTGCTTCACAGTGCCCTCAGAACTAGAGCTCCCATCCCAAGTTCCCTAGAGATCCTCTGCTGTTCAAAGCAATCAGATCCGTAGAGGACTCAGAGTCTGCCTTTGTTTTTAATTATGTGCATCACTGTTCAGATAGATTATAAACCAGTCTCACCATTATCAATCATAACAGTGAGTTATTCAGTTCAACAAAGAAGCATGAGGCTTTTTTGTTTAGTTTTGCTACACTTGAAGGAAAAAGCCACTGAAGTGTTCTCAAGAAGCACTCAACAGAGGGAGGGATAAATTAAACTGTAAATAGAAATGGAAATGCCAGAGCAAAGTCGTCCGTCACTGCAGCTCGTACACAAGTTGGGAGAAGCCAGTGGCTGAATCCAGCAGCTATTTCACTACCGGCAAAGGAGTTGTGCAAAATCGCAGGGGAACAGGGCACTTCATGAGCCATCTCACTGTCTCCTGTCAGGGACTTTCAGCAGGAAAAGTTTTGAACTAAAACTAGAAATACTTACACACAAGGAGGAGAAACCAAACCAGCAAAAAGGCAGACATCCCATCCTGAGTTACACTGCCCAAGGCTTCCAGATGGTTGCCACTTACTTTCTGCCATACCCTTTTAAGAAAGGAAGGAGAAATTATTCAGCTCCTCAGCTGAAACTCTGTCTGTGAGACAGAGGCCCTTGTGAGCACCAGTGTCTGGCTCACCACCACCACCACAGGATTGGAATTGTTTCAAGAGGGTAATAAAAACATCTTTCCTTGCTGCCAGCTGGTCAGCCAGCAGCTCAACCCACCACATGCTGCTCTAGTGTTTACCCACCACGGGACTCAAAAGCCTTCTCAAAACATCATGTGGAGGTCAACCCCACAGACCTTTGCCAGCAAGATGAAAAATGTATCTGCTGCCCACCTATTGCTTATGTCAGTTCAGCAAAGGAGGGCTCTGTACCCCACCTCTGCCCCAGCCCATGCCATCAATCCCCACTCGCTTGGCCTCTGTCTGCATGACTCACTCAAGTGACAGCATCGTACTCATACGTGAACTGACACACGTGACTTTGGATTCTCCCGAAGCAGAACAAGCCCTTCCTTAAAGCTTTCCCTGGACTCTAAATGTCTCTGCATCTTTTCAGGAGCTTCAGTTATACCTAGCAATCCTCTAACTCATGCTCTGTGCCTAAACCCAGCACTGCTCCCTGCAACTCAAGAGCTGCTAAACCCCCTCTCCCCGGCAGCAGCTGCACGTAAATGTCCCTGCAGAGCAGCTCCTGCACCCATCCTGCATTTTGTACAAGGTGCCATGTGTTTGGGAATAGCCAACCATGAATCATATAATATTTATGATAATATTACAAAGCTTAAAAGATTATCACCGTGTCACATTCTTGATTTACAGAATCAGGTTGGTTTCTGAATGTAAATCAAGACCCAAGCTCAGTTCTAAGCTTTAATGAGTGTTCCCTGGAAGGCCAAAGCACTGGTAACCATGAGGTACAGTGCAGGGCAAAAACTAAAGAGAGGAAAAGCCATGAAATACAGCCCCCTGGAGCTCAATTACTTCTGACTCATCCTCTCAAACGAGTTCTTTGCCTCCATAAATCAGAGGGAACAGGAAAAACTCGCACTGCTGTGAAAGTATAATTATTCTTGCACAGTGTGAGGGGGAAACACACATGCTAATAGTGCCAGCTCATAAGACTGTGCTGGTGTTGATAACAAGAAACATGCTTTCAAACACACAGAGGAGCCCACTGCAGCCTGTAGGACAGCACAGTGCCATCCACACACTCAGAGCTGCAGGAAAGCCGTGGGAGCCCTTCCAGTCTGCAATCCAGGTGCAGGAGGACACAGAGCATGCAGACCTCCACAGGAACAAGGTGCCTCAAACCTCCTCAGTAACACTCATCAGGGTTCATCCTGCTCACTGTCACCTGCCTGTACCAGGAGGGACTTTGCTTTGAAGGAAAAGCCCTGGAAAATTGCATGACTTGTGCAATTGTGCCCTTTTTCCAGAATGTTCCACTAATTCCCTGATGGGCAGCCAAAGTAGAGACCTTAGGAAAATCCAGGACATTTGTGACCTTTTCTAACATATGTAGGTTAATGGGGACAACGCTCAGCATCACACATGTTCCCACAACAAGGTGGGTCTGTGAGACACCCAGATCTCCCAGGGAATGCTTCTGCCAAGACCTAGGTGCTCCACTGGGCTGAAGTCCCAGTCTCAAACCAAGCCAAAGGAATGGCACATGTTGCCAAGGGCTCTGATGCCAGGACAGCAGGACAGCCACAGGCTGAACAGCAGCATTGCAATTGCAGCACACACCAGCCAGGGAACAGCAGAAATTACCACTCTGCCATGGTACACGGAAATAAAATCAATCTGTCTCCAGTCATGCACTCACCCTTTTCTATCCCTGGACACCTTTCTGCTGATCCACCGCCCAATTAACCTTTCATTAAAGGCTTCCTAGACATTTACAAAAAGGCCACAGCACCCATGATTAGCACTTTATTTTACATGCATTGCTACAACTACACATCTGGGTCTACACTCCCCCTTGCAAGCAAAACATGCAGTCTCATCCTTCATCTGATGCCCCCTAGCACCAGGATGGAGTTGGACCACCAGAAATCACTCCCTAGTTACCTTCACCCCCTCTGAAGGTTTTTACAGACTGCTGCTGTAGCTGACCTTAGCCATCTCTCTCTCTCAGTCTAAGGAATCCTGGTCTTCTTGAAAACTCCTGATACAAAAACTACCCTGTATCTCTGATTTAACCCTGCTCTGAGCCTCTTTCCAGTTATCCTGGTTTGTTCCAGAGCCAGGACATAAAGAGCAGGAGGCAGTGCAACCACAAGCCTACACAGCTGCAGCGTGTTTTCTTCCCACTGCCTTTGCTAATAACTTCTAATGTTCAATTTGGTTTTGATCACTGCTGAGCACTGAGCCAATACCACCACAGAGCTCTGCATTATAACCCAGAACCTCGAGCCCCCAGAGCCTGTTCATGTCTCACAGCTCATCGCCTTGTGTACATGCAGAATTACTTTTATGTGCATCACTTCACATATTCCTACCCTGAAATTCATCTGTCATTTTAGCATCCCATCATTCTGTTTCTGAACACCTTTCTGCACATCTTCACACTTTGCCTGTCTTTACGACCCCAAATAGTTTCCTGTGCTAACAAACTTATTTATTTTCTTCGTTCCTTTTTCAAGTCTGACTCATATTTGAAAAATAGAAGGTCTCAGCATGAGACCCTGCAGTATTCTGCTGGTGACTTCCCTCCACCAGGAAAACTCATTTACTTCCACTCTCTGTTCATCTTCTTTTAGCCAACTATTTTTCTAAGTAAAGACCCTCCCCCTTTTTCCCCACTGCTTCATTTTCTTAAACCTCTTCTGTGAGGAACCTTGATAAATGTCTTTTAAAAAATCCAAGCAGGCTTTATCAGAGTGCTCTGTTCCACATGCTTGTTAACTCCTTCAAAGCAGCATTTTGCCCTCTGCCTCTCTATGTGTTTGCAGCTGTCTTTTCACTTAAAAGCAAATTCTGAGTTTCATGGGACACTGTTGAGGGCAAAGCTTTTCTAGCTCCACATGTTTTAAAAATTCATGCAAAAGAAAAAATTATGTCCCAGGTGCCTCTTTTGTCATCTCACAAACACCTCCTGGACCTGTCTTCCCTTTATGTAAGACCAAAAAAACCCTTTCCCAAATGTAACTATCAATACTAATGCAAACCTTTTATCTTGAGTCTTTCCTTTGCTGCCTCAGAGAGTACAGGCTGGCCTCACTCTAGGTTTAATAAAGGCTGGTGAATGTCTTACTGCAAATATTTATTTGGGCACTGACCCCTGAAACAAATCCAATTCATCCAGCTGCTGATTCAGACAGCATTTCAGCTCCTAAGTACACAGATCCCTTTCTGCAGAGGCCTCACTTTACCTCCCATCCCTTGCTGAGCTTTTTAAACCCCTTTATCACACTTCTCTTCACAAAGCTGTAATCAATTTGCTTTTGCAGGCTAGGGCTTTCCAAGTATCCTAAGGGAACTAAATGCCACCATTTACAGTGATCTAAGGATGTAGTTTCCATGGAGGCCACTGGAAATCCCAAACCTCACATTGACAATTCACCTCTTTAACACAGCCAGTGAAGGTCCTGCTTTCAGGCACCTCCAGCGAGCTGATCTTGGCAGGCAAAATTGAGCAGCAGATACTACTCATGCTATTCAGCATTACAGACTTCACACCTTCCAGTTCAGGTACTAAAGCTTTGACTCCATAACATTTTAATGTTTCCCAGTAGTTTTGCCTGTTTCATCCCAATCCAAGACCACATGCAGGTCAGTATATCCCTGAAACTCTCTTCAGGCTCAGCTCTTGGAGGTGGACTGCCAATTCTGCAAATGTCCCAGGCTGAGACCCAACACTTGGCAGGACAAAGCAGTTCAGGATCATTCCCATGCCATCAGAGAACATGTAAAAAGAAAAGAGGCACAGCAGTGGGACTGGAGAGAGAAGGGACTGTAAGAGAGGAGAAGGAAGTTACAGGAAGAGCCCAGTGATGACAACACAGCTCCAGGACAGAATCCAGCAGGGAAAGGAGGGAAAAAGTCAGAGCTTTCCCACATCTCACAGAGCTATGGTAGCTCACCAGGGTGGGCACACAAAGTGAATTGATATTTCTGCTGCTCCAACAGAAAAGGCCCAGGGATGCCACACACCACAGAAGTGGCAGTGGATGGGGAAAAGCACTTAAAGCTCTGTGAGTGCCCTGAATCCCACCTTACTTAAACTCAAATTAAGTTTGAACAGATTTCTTTTTTAACATGAGAAAACTTCTATTGATACAAAATGCTGGCCACTTTGTTTCTTTCTTGCCTATGTATCCCTTACAATTACTGTACCATCAAATCCTTCTGTAGAAATTATTATTATTCCCTGGAGTCACCTAAAAGCATGAACAAAAGCTCCTTTCCAGAACAATTTGTGAGAAAACACTGAACTATGTGACACACAGCAGGGACAAAATCTTTTTAGAAGTGTTTACAATGCAGGGCAGGCACCTTTGTGTTAAGAACACATCTAAAGCCGACAAAGTGGAAACACACTTCTATAACAAACACAGGACAGGGATGGGTGGTTTGGTGGCTCAGATCTGAGGGCACAGCTGCATTCCTTAGACAAGTCTATATATCAAACACTTATCACACACATCCTCCAACAGGCAGACAAGCATCCAGAGTTCAGAGTTGAATCCCATGAGCTGTGTCATTTTTGTCTCTCAAAGAGCAACCCAAACCCAAGGACTTTCAGAGGCTGTGCTGTTGCCAAAGGCCACAAGATCTCAGCAAACATTATCCCTCTGAGACAAAAGAGAGCTTCAAAAATTTCTTCACCAAACAACTGTTAACGTTTCTCATGTACAACCCCATGTTTTTTAAGGAGCATGCATGTCATAATTTCTCTCATAAATGAAAATTTAACAATGACACTATTGTCACATGGATTCTTTTCCATAACCTTCTGGACCACTGATGGTCTGCAGATTGTAATTTATTAATCGCTGGTCTGTGGAAAGTTGGTACAGTGAACCAACACAAGGGTTATGTTGTATCACCACTTATTGCCTCCCTTGGGGAAAATAATGCAGAAGAGGAAATGAGGTTTCCAGTATTGACAGATTTCTTTACCAAGCTTCTATCTTTGACAGTTCCCCACTCAGTATGCTGCCACAGATGCAGTATTGAGTAATTACGGTGCTCCCCCTGCTTCTCTCCTCCTCTTTTCAGCTGATTGCATAGACTTTAAAAGCAAATATAAAATCTGTATTTTTAGCAAAGTTGTCCTAAATGCGCTCTTCTGACTTTGCTTTCACTGAAGCATTATGATAATTTCTGTGTTCACATTCAGCATGTGACTGCACGCCTGCAATTCCAAACATTGTCTTCAGTGCCAGATGCCTCACAACCACCACGAGGACAGCAGAAAACTTCAAGCAGAGCAAAACCTGTATGTGTGTGTGTGTGTGTGTCTGTGTCTGTGTCTCTCACAGAGAGAGCTTGAAACTTCACCCCCACACACATTAGAAAGGAGAATCAAAAGAGTCTCATCACAGCCTCTCATCTGAATAAATTCTTTGAAATTCACTTTTAATGCATGACCTTTAGCATAGAAAGCACTTCATACACATCTGCTCCTCTATTTTTATTATCACTTTCAGAAAGCTGATGTATTTCATGTTTTCATCAACAACAAAAAAATCCAAAAGGAAAAAAAATGAAAAATAAATATAATGTTGATATTTGACTTCGATATTTAGCCAAAGTCAACTCGATAACTTCACAATTTGTCAGAAATGATCAGACACAGGGATCTTTCTACATTAGGAAGCAAATATCGTGATTCAAAAAGGCTTTAAGAGTGTGCAAATACACATGGCTCTCAAGCAGAGAGGAGGGAGCCTTTACCTTGTACCAGTGTCTGCAAAGGTTTGGGATCAGGATGGATAAACTGCATTCAAAGTATGAGAATTACATATCAGATGAGAGCTGTATTACCTCCCTCATACTGCTTCAGAAACCAATGCTACATCTCTCAGCAGTACAAAAAGCCCACTAGCTCTGCATCAAGGGTAAAAGTACACCTAAACTTCCTTCCCCAAAAAGTGACAATTCCGGCACTTCCCACCAGAAGTGATGTTTCCCAGGCTGCAAATGCAGATTACAATCAATGGAGCTGATGGCAACTGAGGGAAAGAAGGGCAGTTCATCTCCCAGCCCATGAAATTGCAGACTCCCATCAGAAGCTATTTCCTTCAATTCAGAATATTCCCTCCCTTTTTCCCCATTTAACAATGGGCCCAGAAAAAGCTGGAGACATCTGTCAAACCCAGATGGCTCACTTGGAAAATGACTGTGCGTCTGTTTATAGGGAAAGTGATAGAATCAACAGAGAAGAGCTGGATATTTATGTACATTGGAAGCTGCTCATCTCTGCAATGACAACTTGAACTTGCTCCCAGCTCCACTGCAGGCAGGACTGGAGAGCTGTTACTTCACTGAGGGACCACATTTGCAATGGGCCACATTTAGGGAAGATGAGACCATGTGGTTGGACTGCTCCACCCTGCATTGCTGAGGTCTCACAACCCACTAACCAGGATATTCCCTTTCAAAAAGAGAATCTAGAGAATTATTCTGTGACTACACGCAGGAGCAGCAAACTACACGTCCTCGGCTCAGATGTAAATAAAACATAATGCTGCCCTTTAAAGGAAAAGGGGAGGGGAGATAAAAAGGAAGCATAATTCTATACTGAAAAGAGTAATTTCCAGGGGATTAAGCTATTGTGCTATTTGCTCTTGTCTATTTTAGCTGCTGCTCAAGATGTTAACCTCACTACTCCCAGTGAAGCAATGAAAACAATTATTGTGCTGGCAATGGGATTTGCAGCTAAGAAGAAATGTGTATTAAGGAAGGAGTGAGGGGTGCTGCTATGAATAACTGCTTCCAGTCCCAGAAGCACTCTAGAACCAGCAAAAGGGTATCATGCCTTGAACATGGTAGTTCAGGCTGGGTGGGTGGGTGGTTGACACAGGGACAATGTATCTGCCAAACCACAAACCCCACAGAGGACACAGCACAGATGTCTCAGCAAGGAGAGCCATACAAAAGAAAACTGGATTGAGGACACCTGCTTTTGTTCAGAGGTGCAGCATTTTTACCAGCAGATGCTACCAAGTAAATACCACCCGGAGAAGAGGTTTAAAGCCCTTAGAAATGTCCCTGTATGGCCTAAAGTTACTTTTCTTCTAAACAAAACTTGTCTAATTTGGAAGATAGGGAAGAAAATCAAATGCTTAAACAAATCTGATCACAGTGGGACTCTGATCAGGACAGTGTGGTACAGACACTGGTGTGCTGCTGCAGACACCACTCAGTCAAGAAAACTGGTGTTCAGAAGGCAAATAAAGGGGATCCGAGTTGAACACAGCACGCAGCCCTAATGGCCTCTCAAAAGCCCTCATGCTGTCAGAGCCAGTGACACCAAGTGATCACACTCACAATGCTATCGCAAATTAAGTGAATTTAGTACTTGCAAAAGGTGCCATGCTGACAGAGTTCAAAGACTGAAGCAGCTTCTGTAGAGAGAGAAAAATACAGCAAATATCTTTTTTTTTTAACTCTTCATCCAACCAACCCACCAGTTGCCTGCCTCCCCAGCTCTTTGCTGGTAAGAGGGTATCAGGACATGAATTTTTTCATACTCACACTATTTGCTCTTTAAGTAAACAGAGAGGCAGCTTTTGCCATTTTCACCAAGCAAATACAGTAACCCTCCACCAACACGTCACTCCAGGATTAGCAGCAGCCACGTACCAAGGACCCTTACTCAGCACAGCCAGCCCCCAGAAGGCATTAGTACCCTGCCATCCCTAGTGAATCTCCAGTCTCTGCACCTTCCACCAGCACAGGCTGTCAATGACAGGCCAATGACAGGCAGGCAAGGACCTTCCATTGTATCTTGCCCGTTTCCTTGCTGCGACCCTTTTTGTAAATCAGCAAAGACACTTGAGCAGCTTTGCCGAGTTCTGCACAACTCTGCAGCTCCCCACCAAGCTTGGAAGGCTGCTCTAACTCACTTTGGCACTGCTATTTTTGCTGCCTGTGCTGGGGATTGCTAAGGGACTGTGCAAGACACTGCTGCTATAAAAAAAAATGAATATTTCACAATATCCTCTCACCTCTAATGCGCCAAAGAAACAAGTCCTACTATATTCCCAGGAATTCATCTACTTTGGAACAAGAGCATCAACCCAGCAGAGCAATCACTGGAGTTAGCTATCAGGTGCCTGTTCCATTCCTCCTCCTTCTGCAGTACCAGGACAAGGGATTGAGTTGCTAATAGCACAAAACAAACATTTCAAAGCCTGTTGCTCTATTTCTTCTGGGCATTCTGCCTCTGCACTGAGGTACAGTAGCTGTGGCACAGGCAGTTCCTCTGTACTTTTATCCCAGCTGCAGTCACTTAGGGCAGGAGGGACACACCATCCAAGTCCCTTGGAGCCACCCCACAAACACTGAGAAAGCACACTGAGAACCTCCTCATGTCTCCCAGCACCAAGTTACTTCCAGATCCCATAGCACAAGGTCCTCCAAAAGCCACCACCAAACCAAGTCCAGAGTTCAGATCCTGGACATCAACTTCTCTGATGTCCCAGGAGTTCAGGCCTGCAGGGTCAGGTCAAGTCCAACTCAAAGAAACACTTATTTTGTGAGTAAAGAGTCACTGTTCAGAATTACATTAAACCAAGAAGATGAGAATCCCATTAGCTAATCTAATTTAACCTGATCTGTTTGAATTTCATTAGATGTGGCTGCACTGGAGACTCAGTAATAAGACTCCAGTATATTGGGATCTTGACGGCTTCTAACTCAATCTCCCAACCTGATGCAGACAGCTGTAATCATGTTAATTAGCTGCAGAACCTCTGATGTACTTCAGCTGAGCTCAGGGTGAAGCGAGAAAGATTAAAACGAAGTCAAATGAATAAGAAAGCACCACCGTACTTGCATACAATTTACAGGATGGGAATAACACACCCTTTGTGTGCAGATGTCTTCCCTCGGCTCAGATGGGGAAGGGCATTGCATAGGAACAAAGTGTGCCTGGGTAGGATCACTTAATTAGCTTGATAAATTAAAGGATGAGACTGAAGATAAAAAAAGAATTTTTCTTATTTAAATAACCCCCTACAAGATCTGTCAGCCATTGGAAGTTACACACCAAAGCTATTTTGGAAAATAATCAGCACACTTATTTCTAAAGTTAGCTTACTTGGGTGTTTTTCCTATAGAGAAACCATTGCTCTTACATTTGTCAGCACTCCCACAGAGATCAAGAGGATGCCAGTTTGAATAAGCAGCTAGACAGCCTGGATGGCAGCTTTTGGTCCCAGTCCCTGCTCAAGGGGGAAGGGCCTGTGCTGCTCTCTCTGCTTACACTGCAGGCACACAAATAGGGTTCAAGCTCTTGATCACGGCATGAGTCATTTCAGATTTTTGCATCAAAAAGAACCTTTGAACTTCAGCACCACAAAGGCAGTCTGCAAGATAAGTGACATTCATTGCTGTGTCCATAAGCAGTTGTATTGGAACAGGAGAAGCACAGGCAGGCACACGGAGAGTACCCACGCTGCCAACTCTCACACCCCGACATCTAAGGAGGGCTGGCTTAGAAGCCACCTCGCATCTGACCTGCTTCAGGTGATGAGGATAAAGGTCCTCCAGCCAACAAGACATAAACCAAGATTTACAGTAGCAACCACTAAGAGTCAGCTTCGGATTCAGTGCTTAGGAGTTTGCTTTGGGGTTTTTGCCAAGCTGCAGCAGTTCGGGAATTGAAATAGGGTGGGATGTTACAAAACTGCCTGGACTCTTCTAAAAGACAAGTTCTAAGGCCAGAGTCAGGCCACTTTTCCTGCTGAAGTATGTATTTGCAAGACATATGAAACAACCCTTTCAACTCTCTGCACCAGGACTGCCTTACCAGGTCTCCTACATCTCCTCAGGGAAGTCCACCAGGACTGCCCACAGAGCCTCCCCAACCCCAGTGAGGCTCAAGGCATTAATTCAGGCCAGCACAAACAGACATCTCTGAAGGATCCAACCATCCCAGTCAGCCTCTTGGCTTGTCTGCAAACTGCATTACAGAAGCTTTAATGACCTGAGGCAAAACCAGAGCATTGCAATGCTTTTCCAGCTTAAGTCCTTGTACTTTCTCTTCACTGCAGCCCCCAACAAGCCCCAGAGGAGCCCATTCCCGATGAGCTCATCAGGAAGACACAGAGGTACATATCACCCCAGCACATTTCTGCCTCAATTAACATCTCTTTTGGAGCCTGCAGCAGTGGGGATCTGGAAGCTCGGAAAGCAGTGCAGGAGCATGTTTCACTGTGAAGGAGCAGGATTTAGGCAAAGAGAAGTTCTGTAACCTTCTCCTGGCTTCTCCTTTCTCCCACAGCCCCATGGCACTCAAAGCAGCATGTGGGACAGAGTGAAAACTTGAGAGAAGCATCTGAAGCCTTTGAGAAATACAGCCTCAAGCAACTTACAAACACTAAATGCACCTAGACAGTGTGGGGAAGATACTATTTATAGCTGGGGAAAAAACTAGGTAGAATTAATCCTGATCTCTCACTGAACAGTGATTCCCACATAAATACTGAACTGTTTGTGGTTGAACCTACTCCAGGCTTTCCCTGCAAAAAAAGTGACATTGATATTGATTTCAGAATTGCTTTCAAATTACAAGTGCTAGCAATAAAATTAACTGCACGAATTTCAAGCACTACATATTGCTTGCGATTTCAATTATCGATTAAGTACCATGGCAGAAGCATTAAGCATTAAAATGTTAACAGTGATTATTACTCTGCTACTGTGGAGTTTGAGGGTCTTTTTTTTATTGCTGGTTTTGTTTTGGGTTGGTTTTGTTGGGTTGTTGTTGTTTGTTTTTTTTTTTTTAATTTTGAGACCAATGCTTATGTTGGATACTCTGGGAGCTGTAGTTCAAACACCATCACATTCAGTGGAAGTGCCTAAGAGATAGAAATTGTTTTCAATTCATGCAAACACAGTGAGTTTTGATAGCAAAGAGTAGATAAAACATCATCTTTTACTGGCCTGGCTGAAACAGCTTTATAATTAGCAATGGATGGGTGTTTTTAGTATCCTTGCTGATCAGCTTGTATTTATTGGAAGAAGCTGCATCACCCTCCAGAGGCTTTGGTGAAATGAGGTGTCAAGGGTTTCTTCACATAGAAGCAAACAGATCTTACAATCATCCTGCCATGCCAAATATGCTGCTGGCATAACTCTGTTGGCTACCCCAGATTTTTTCCAGAGGAGAGTAGCCCTGGGTTTTTAACCATAAAAAGAGCAGATTCAGTATCATGTGATACCTACTGAACACCCACAGCAGGTTTCACAATCTGCACTGACAGAGTGAGCAATGGGAGAGACAACAGGCACATCCTACAGAAAGAATGCAGCCCCATAAGCTGAGGGCTGATCAAGTTGGGTACAATGTTCCCTTTGCAGGGGTGCTGTGACTTGCACTCACCTCCTGACACTGCCATCACAAACGCTGGGCAGCTTTTGGCTTGGACACCTTTATCTCCCTAATTAGCACAGCAAAGACTAAGCCCAGGTGGGGAGCAATCACAGCAGTGGTTTATCCACCCTCCCCATTTATCTTTCTGGAGCAGGTTTGGAACTACCTCAAGTGGGAAAGTTGAGACATGGACATGCTTTCCAAGAGGGTGTGTGGATGTGCCTGCAGACACAAGCAACCTATGAGAGAGGACAGACATGGCTGGCAGAGGGTTGTGTATTTGTTTATCTGCAGCAAGCTACTTAAAGTTGGAGCCATAAGGATTTCCACAGTCTTGCTCCACTGCACACAAGGCAAGTAAAGCTCTGCTTGGCAGCTGCCTTCTCTGACAAAGCTGGTCTCTGAAGGTTAGCCTCCATCACACTCTAATTTCTTGTTCCTCCTAACTAAGCTAAGCTGATAAACTGTGCTGAATGTCACTTCTCAAATCACTCAGCAAAATCTCACAGTGGGGCAGAGAGTTCCAAAATTATCTCAGTGACTTAGATTTCCCTCTTCCCTTCCCTTTTGCTATTTCGTTGAAAGCATCATTTCCACAAAAATCAAGAGCCCATTTCTCCACATCTATGCACAGTGCAAGTCCCACACAAACACCAGCTTGGTCACTGACTGGAAAAGCTGCCCCACCCAGGCAGCAGCAGGCAACAGGACCCACGGAGGCAGAGCTGGGTCTTGTCCCTAAGGGCACACAAGCAGCTGCGGCCCCAGCACAGCAAAACAGTGCCTCTCCCAAGAGTTCAACAATACCCTTAATAGTACATGATCATAGGGTAAGAGACCCCAAATGCACATCAGGGCTCTAATAGGTTTTTATGCATTGAAAAATACACAGGGGAACTGGAGCAGCTTAAAAGAGCATCCCAACAGAAGGTAAATTACAGCTTTTGAACATGACACCCCTATGGCATGAGTCCAGCCAGGAAACCCTCACAGTGAGTGGCCAGGATATTCCACCAGCTAGACCTGAAGTCAGCACACCAGATGGTGCAGCTGCTAACAGGAGCAGAAAGCTTTACAACTTCCCCACAGTGATGAAGATACGACATCCAGGAGAAGGCCACCTACAGGCAAAGAGCTGGGTGATAACACTGCAGCATGGATAAGAGGTAGTGTCCAGCCTCAGGTACAGGAGAGGACCTGGGCTCCCTTCGTGGCTCCTGCTCCATACTTGCTCCAGAAGGGAGGAAATTCAGCCCATGCCAGCACTCCCCTTTCTGCACTATCTCTCAGGGTGGATGATTTGAGTCTAATCCATGAAACCTCAGCTGTTTCTTAGTGATAAATCCAGTTTGGAAAACTAGCACTTCAGAAATTAGCAATGTCAGATCTTGAGGGTAAGCTGTAAATCTCTGAAGGGCAGCAGCACATGTCCCATATTATGCACAGGCACAGCAAGTATAACAAGCAGGAAGCATTCCTTCAAAAGCTGGGTGTTAGATCACAAGCCAGGTCTGAATCTACATTCCCCTCTTGCCTCCTTGGGCTTCACATTTTGTCTACTCCACAACCTGATCATTCATGCCCCAGAATTGCAATGCTTCCCTCCTCCCTGAGCAGTTTGGCCTTTTAGCTGGAAACACAGGTACCCTGGTGATTTAGGGCACACACAAGGTTGTTCTTGCACAGTTTACAGCTGCACTGTGAAACTCACAGCTGAAGGATGAGAGAGGCCAAAAGCACAGGTGGCTTTCAAAAGAATATCATCTAACAGCCAATTCTCAAGGAGCAGGACACCCAGCCAGGACTGTGAGGCAGGAGCAGGGGGAAGGCTGACACAAGGACCAAGTACCCAGCATTCACATGGACCCTTGTCCCTCTTCCCTTGGCATCCTTTAAGTACTGCCAGGGAGAGGATAACTGAGAAAAATGGTCTGAGCCAGTCTGGCAAGTATCATTTTCTTATTAGCTGAGACCATTTGCTAATTCAAACTTCACCCAACACACTCCAGTTCTCTGACAACAGCAACTGACCATTTGAACACAGGTTTGACTGGTAAGTGAGCAGCAAAACCAACTGAAATCAAACTGAAATCATCCCAAAGAACAATAGAACTAGTATGTAAGTTTACCCTTCAGCAAAGCATAGCAGGGGACTTCAATTTGATTTATCTCAGCAACATTAATGGACCAATTAGCTGTTTCTCAGGGAAGAAGTCATGTCATCATTTACATATTTTGGTCATATAGTAGGGAGGGTAAAAATTATGAACACATGTGAAGCATTTGGATGTGCTCAACTACCAAAGATTTCATAATGAACACAGTCATGGCATTAGATTAGTGTTTCCCAATGCAAAGAGGATTTTGTTTTAACTAGAAGCGTAAAAAGGAATTATAGCAGCTGTGCCTGTCATTATTCTGCTTAGCCTGTTAATGGAATTGGGTTGCTAGAACCAAACTGGTTCAAAAGATTAATTAAAAACAGGTGGTTCTGTGCAGTAACTTCTCCACATCACATTGAGAATTTTTTGTGGCCAAACCACCTCTGTTCTTCCTAGTGACCTGCAGAAGTTCCATATGCTTATCTCTGGGGGCAATAAAACAGTAATAAAATTAAATTCAGAACACTGCTTGTGTGACAGAGTGCATTGCAAGGTCCACACAAGGAGAAAAGCCACGTGCAATGAACTAGGGCAGTTGGCCCTTGTGAGCATTCTCCAGTGGATGGTTTTCCCTAGGGAGAGTCCTCTATGTGACTGTACACCTCAAGAGGGATGATCTTTGCATGAGACATGCCCAATGGGACTCAAAAACAACTTGTTAGTCAAAGGGGGCTGAAGCTCATTAATCTCCAAAAAAGGAGAGGGTGGTTTGAAGAAGCCTTCCAACCACAAGCAGAAAAGTTTTGTATTTGGAGGGTTTGTCACCATCTCCACTGGCCACATGCAATCCAGCCCCAAAACTCCAGCCTGAGTCAGAACCATGCTGGCTAAATGTCTTCTGCAGCCAAGGACTCCCCCTTAGGAGGCCCAGGAGGACCAAGATCTAAGACAAATCATAGGAAAGAGGATGTCACTGTTTTCCTCACATGAATGTTCCTGGCTGACTGGGAATGTTTCACAGAAGATCTCTGTGGAAGATTTCATAGTTATCTCTTATTTCCCTGAAGAGCTTCAGGATAATGCACACCCACATGAGATCCTACACACCCATACATTACAGGTATGGTACTGGAGCTGGCAGCTCCCCTTTCTTTTTGCAGCACAGGAGCCAACTTACAGTCAGGCCACTGCACAGCCCCCCTGCAGAGAGCTCAAATGGTGCCAAGAGATGGGGAGAGAAGAATCAGCAGCACAGTTTTTACCAGAGCAATTCCATGGGCCCCAGGCAACAGATCAATGCTCCTTGAGGATGTGAAGATGCAGCAGCAAGCATCACCCTGCATCACTCATTCCTCAGGTCTCCTTGCGTCAACAGGTTTACTCAGATCCTCCCATATCTGTTAGTTTGATTATATCCTGAACCTCAGTGCCCTTCTCCTTATATGTGGCAGTACACAAAGACAGCTGTACAAGGAAACAGTTGTGCTGCAGGCCTAGGCATTCCTGCCCACAGCAAGGTACAACCAGTGCACAACAGCTCCAATTGAAATTTGCACAGGAGTTGTAGAAGATCCAGGCAGCATCACTACGTTACCCACATTTGAAAGCTGCAGGAGATAACACACAGTCAAATCAAATCACTTTCACAAAAGACCAGCTGAGAGTCACACAGCCAGGGACACCTCATTCACACATGGATCTCTTTAGAGAGCACATCAAACAACCCTGGCCTGTGATCCTTCAAACTCCGCTCAATAGCACTTAGGATTACAGCAGGGCCAGGCTCAGCAAGAAAGCAGGCTCAAGCTCAATATTTTGTCATGTCCTCACTCATGTCATCTCCCAGAAGAGCAGAGGAAAGTAGAAAGAAGAGTTGTTCTAATTTCATTTCTAATTTGGGGAACGAGTGAGCTCCTGTTCTCCCAAACAACTATTGGGTTACCTCACAGCTAATTCCTATGCTTATTTCTACTTCATTTTGTTTCAACCTCTTTGTGGATAAATATAAAATCCTGAGCAACAGCAGTATTTGGAGGGGATGGAGAAGTAGACAACAGATGCACATTCCTAAAACAGTTGCTAAACCCAAGTGCTATCAGATGCCTAAAAACCACCCTCCAAACCACAAGCCAAATGCAACAATGCCTGAAGTGCATTTTGTTTTCTCCATGGGTCAACAGGACAGTACCTGCCATCAGAGGCAAAGGCTAAGGGACAACAGTGCCCTGGGTTCACTTCCCTCCTATTACCAGCATGGAAATATAAAGCCTACAGTGCTATTGAATCACTTTTTCTATTATTTTCTAAGAGATAACTCTAAAAACACCAAAACTTTTACTTTACACCAGCAGCTCAGGATCAACATGGAAAACACCTAATGGCTTTGCAAAATAGGAAGCCAGCCAACATAGAGCACCTACTGACTGGAAGATCCCAATAAACTCCTCTCCCCATTGTTACCTGGGCCTGAGGTGAGGCTGAACAAGGCTGCCCATCACCAAGATGGAGTGACACAATCCTGGAAGCCCCCACCTCTGCACCTCAGCCTGCTGCTTCACTGAGATATCTCCCACAGGGTCAATATAACACTCCTCAAACCAATTACATCCCAACCACAGCCCCTGTGGGATACAAAATTAACCCTCCCCTTGTGGCAGCAACCCCAGTTGGGGTAATGGCCAAGCTTCAGGCCTGAAGTTTAAACTGCAGCTGCTGGTGATTCTCATTTCAAGGGAGGTGAGAAATGTTGTCACAGCCACCCACCTGCCATCCTGGAGCCAAGGAGGCAGGAGATGCTGGTTATGGCAGGCAGCAGGATCCTCACAGCTCCTACTGACAGACACACACTCCCATTTGCAGGCTGCACCCCAGTTCCAGCACTGGTAGAGTCTGCAAGAAGTTCAAACCCATCAGTCCTTCTGGTTTTGCTAATGTAATGTCACCACATCACTGCCAAGCCATGGGAATAGCTTTTTCCCCAGCAGAGCTTTCATGCTATGGCATTCTTTCCCCAGTGCAGGTTTGGATCCCAGGGTGAGCACAAAGCACAAGGCTCTGGATTTGCCCAAGTCACATTGCTGTAGCAGTACTGCTGCAAGAGAGCTACATCTCTCCAGAGAGATGCTGTAGACATGCTGAGACAGCCACACTGAGCCAATTTCCCTTTTGCACTGCACAAACTAGGAAAGGAATTTTCAACATGTTTGTAAAACAAACCTTGTCTTTAAAATAAGCCTTTATCAGTGGGTTGCACTAGTCAGACCCCCTCTGCAAAACACCCTGGTGTAACTTCAGAGGAATACAGTTTCCTGGATGAGGGAGGGTCTCCTTGCTTAGAAATCTGTAAGAAAAACTCACTGATTGTTATAAAAAAAGTGGTCTAACCTGAAGGCAAAAAGACACCTTTAAAGAACAGGCTCTGTGCATGGAGCTGATGGGACTTCCACAACTCTAGGAGGATCCAGGACAAAGACAGTATAACAAGCCTCCTTGTACTTACAGCCTTCATCTAACCATGGTCTGGGAAGAAATCCCACCAATTCAGCTCTGTCAGTGGAGAACACACAAAACTACCACCTAGTCAGCACTCACACAGTGCCTGTGCCTCAGTTTCTACAGTGCTCAGTCCTCACCAAATCCAACAGCATCCTGCAGCCAGCACTCCATGGAGGAACAGAACCTTCCCATAAAGACATTACACAAATCTACTGTGCCTTTTGCTTTAGTTTTAAAACCAGTCTCAATCTTGGAAGCATTGAGAGGAAAGAAATTACTGAAATTAATGTCACAGTTGTGGTGGGAATATATATTTGTTCCCGTTCCAAAGGGAATGAAGAGACAGAGTTAAAAAAAAATAAAAACACTTCGTGGGAGATCAGAATGATTCTGTGATACAGAGCACTGTGAGCACATTTCATAGTCTACCAAGCAGCAAGACATGAAGATGCTTGCAGCAGGCTCTGAGTAGGGTATCCTGGAAAACACTGAAGTTTAATGAAATAAAACTACATTTCAAAACCCACCCAATTCCTCTTGCATGACCACATGCTCCCTTCTTGCACGGGTACACTCACTCTGTGTGTGTACATGATTTATGTTCAAATCAGGAGTCCCCCCTGTTTGGGACTCCATGTTGTTTTGCAGATCCCTGAGCAGGGTATTTATTAACACTTTGCATTCCCCTTCCTTCCTGCCATTAGCAACCCACACACAATGACAGGAGGATGGGGCTCATCACTCTTAGGATGCCATCTCCAGGCTACCAAGTGCCTCTGTCCTCCCCAAACCACTGATTCATCTAAAAAAAAAAAAAAAAGAAAAAAAAAAGTGAAGGCCCCCCTCAGCATCACCCACCACATGTGCTGAAACTGTTCTCAATTATTGCATTGAACCTCTAAAAAAATTATCCCAAGGGACAATTGTTAAAAATAAGCTCAGTTTCACACTGAATATTTTTTACCCAGCAGCAGATGAGGGATTCACACACAGCCAGGTCAGTGTTAGTGATGTTATTAATTTCTTTCATTCATTTCTTTATGAAATCCAGAGTTGCTAATATCTGTATTGAAAGCACATCCTATCCCTCTCCTCAAAGCTATTCTAGCATCAGAGAACTCTTGCTGGAAAATACAGTAGAATAGAAAATAAATAAATGCTGCACCAGCATTTTTCCCCTTCATGTCTTTTTTTCTGAAGTCCATACTCTCTCTGCTTTTCTCCCTTCCTGCTCCACATCTCCACAGCTAAAATAGGAAGTATCTATTGAGTGCAGTCCTTAAAATGCAATCACTGATTTCCCTGATCTTTTCCTCCACAGGATGGAACCATGTTTTCCAGATAATTAAAGATACACTTACAGTGACAAGAGGGTGTTGCGAGTTGGTTTGGGGTTTTTTGGTTTTTTTTGTTTTGTTGTTTTGGGGTTTTTTTACTAAAAAAAGAAAACCAAACCATCTCCTTTTCATGCAAGATGACAGTTTTCAGCGTAAAATTTCTTTCCCCCAGCTCATTAGGACATCTTGGCCCAACATTGCAAGGAAACTGGTTTGGGGTTTTTTTTGGTGGCAAACTGATGCTGTTGGCTTTCTATGGGGTTTTGGCTAAACAAAACAACAACAACAAAAAAATCAGGAAGCTAAGTCTTCAAAACAGGGGAAAAAAGATTCAATTAAAAGGAGTTTAAAATTACACACACATTACACACTACCATTCAGCAGGCTCTTCATTCACTCCTGGAGGTTTTTAATCCCCTTCCCTCTCTCCCCACCCCAGTTTTTCTCTGGGCTGAACCTGCTAAAGGGGGGGTTGCCCTCAATGCTCAGAGTATCTCACGGCACATCCCTACACCAGCAGCCCCACTGCTATTTTCCATGTTTTTAGCATTCACCTGCTGTTTTCATTATTTAAGCACATTCCTGACTCGCCATACAGGTGCTGCATACACCTCACACAGGTACATTCTGTGCATGGCACAGGCTCAGCTGGTGCCACCCCATCTCTGCTCCACAGCACCTCTGCCAACTGCTTCCATCCTCTGCCTTGATGGTGGTTGGCAACACAGTTGTGATCCTGCTGTACAAAAACACTTCCGGGTACTGGAGAGAAGGCTGAGAAGTGTTATAAATATCCTTTTTTCCTCTCCCCTTCATTAACTTCTCTGCAAGTACTTCTCTTCCAACATCAAAAATAATCAAAATCACTTCCCAAATTTTTTTCACTCATTAAGAATCTAAATGCATTTTTAAGGGCGAGCAGAGCACGCCAAAATGGATTTTGAACAAATTAACAAAATGCAGCATTTTGAACTCATTCTTTGCTATAGCATTTCCAGAAGCAAAATCTATTTTTAGGTGCAAATGGTTTTATCTGCTCCATGTAACACCCAGACAAACATCTGGGCTGTCCCTTAAGTTTCACACACACACACACTCGCTCCCACAGACTGAGAAAGATTGTATCACAATCATTTTTATGCTCAGTGCCTTTCAGGGTACCTTCCTTCCCTCCAAAAGGCTTTCAGCAGCCTTGTGCCTGCTGGTTCATTGGTTCACCTCTTCCTTGCTCAGCTTTCCTCAGCTATTCTGCAAGATGTCAGCTTCACTTCAGCCTTCCAGCCTGGCCCCTTTCCAACACTTTCTTGAAATGTGTCAGCCAAAGGCTGCCCTGTCTCTTTTGACACTGCTCCGAGATCTGGAACTCACCAGCCTTCAGTCAGTTGAATTTCACAATCAGCTGTTACAAGATGACCCTATTTTGCATCAGTAACACCATCCTAGAAAAGCTGTTTCTGGCATGTCCCCCACTCCCCTCTACAAATAATCATGCAAAGAAACTGTTTGTTTCACTTCGGGGGTTGTTTTTTGTTTTGTTTTGTTTGATTGATTTCGTTTGTTTTGGGTTTTTTTAAAGATGGTTGCTTCCCTTTCTGTCCACAAATCCCCTCCCTCTGATACTCTTGAAGCTCTGCTGGCTCCCACTTCACCTCCTGATTAGAGCTCCTACTCCTTATCCATGAATGCATCTCAGAACCCCCTGCACACTGAGTTTCTCCTTGGCCACTTTCCTCTTTCATTCCCTCTTAGACTCTCTCTTGTGGGCTGATGACTTTGCTCAGCTCACTAAGCCCCAAGTGCCACTCTCCCACTGCTCTTCACGGCCACAAAGAGAGATGACAGAGCACAAGAAAAATTCAGGGTTATCCCAGGCTGGAATAAGAGGAAAATGAGAGGGAAAAGAGAGCAAGGTGGACCCCATGGAGGGCTGATAATCCTGGAAAAAAGGACCTCCATCTGAACATCTGGCAGCAGAGGCAGCACAAGAGCCAGTCCAGGGCTCCAGGGCCCAATTCTGATCTCTGGAGACCCTGAGAAGGCGTAGCCTTGAGCACCAGGGCATGAACAGCCCCACAAATCCCTGAAGGTTTCTCTTCGTTCATGGGATTGTCTCTGAGTGGCACATCTGCACATGGCACCTCGGCTCACTGAGGGAGCACTCCCACAGATGTGAGTGGGTCTCATTAGGAAGGATGCAAACAGAGCATGAAACTATCATCAGAGGCTATTAATGTTTTCTTAATGTGTGAACTGAGCTGGAAGCAGAGCAGAAAAAAAAAAAATTGAAAGCTTGTATAGTCACGAATGGTGCTTCCCCTGCCCCACATCTGCTACCCAGATTTTGGGGACATGAGTAGCAGGAGGTGGAAGAAGACAGATACCGTTTGTCTTTCCCTTTGCTGCTATTACTGCAGAGAGTCCATGCAAAACTGGAAAAAAAAAGAGCAGGATGCTATAGCCTTCTCTGGCTGCTCTCCCATCTGGTCCTCTCTTCTATCACTCAGAGGCACAAAAATTCATGTTAACACAGAATCTTTGCATCCTTGAACAGCAAGACTATCTGCTGGAGATGGGACAGACCACTGCCTCCAGTTTGAGGCCGAGAACAAGAAAAAGCAATGCATTTCTAAGCAAAACCCAGGATTCAGAGTGAATGACTTCATAATAATAACCTGAGCAGGTTAATATTCATCTAGGGCAGCAAGTAACCCAGTGCCATTCCCCACGGGGCTGTCGGCACAAGGCCACACAAGCAGAGTGGTGGAACAAGCTCCAGTGATGGGGCAGAGCCACCAGAGATGGGGTTTATTGTAAATGCAAGGCATAGCCCAACACAGCAAAGCTCTGCTCTGGGACAAGGATCAGAGGCAGAGATGGTAAACTGTGAGCAAACTCCTTTTAGGGGCTAATGGGAACATGAGATGGGATTTCCTCAACACCCTCAGGGCTTGTCTTTATATAAAAGCTGCTTGCATTTAATTACAATCAGTTACATTAGCTACATCAGTCGATTTAATTAAATTGCAAGGACACTCATAAGTTGATTTAACTCTGTCTCAAATGGATTTAGCAAAAGTTGGCAAGAAACTAAATCAACATAAACCAAGATTAAATCAGCTGAAGAGCCTCCACACAGGATTTTGCAGCAATTTAGCAAAAACCGATTTGAAGACCCATTTTAAATGAAGCAGAGTAACTCAGGCACAGAGATAGATGAACTTGTAGGATGAAAGCAAAGTGTCTAGCACTCCAGCAGCCCTGTCTAATAGACTTGAGCTGTGAAAAAAAGCTTTTTCCTCCATGGCCTAGAGTTGGCATTTTATTTTTATCCACATATGATTTACTTAATTCACGATCTTCAGACATGTTTGCCCAACAGTACTTAGCAAGCAGTTGCCATTTCTGGCCCAGGCACACAGGTTGGAGGTCACAAGCCATCTCCCATAGAGCTGCAGCCTGAATGGGGAGAGCACTGGTGTTTTTTGAGACAATTAAAAAAAGGCTGTGAGCATGAAATAATCTACTTCAAATTAACTCCGAGCTCTGAATACTCATATTAGTCAAAATGGAAGCTTTCAGCACTGAAGCTTCCTCTACAAAAGAGGACACACACAGGTGGTAGAAACAAGACAGGCCTTTCACAGGCAATTGTTGCAGGCAGGTTGCACAGCATTGCTCCTTCCTGCAGCAGCAGCTCCAGCAGATGCAGTGAACTTGGCACATCTTCCCTGTGCACCTGAAACATCTTATTCTGTACCAAATGCAGAATGATAGCAGGGTAGAAACTCAATTCCAGTTTCACATGTGGAAAAATCAAGTGGCCACTGGAGCCCTCTGCTCCATACAGGCAGCACTAGGTGAGTTACTCTGGGATGGCTTCTGCCAGAGCAGAGACACCCAGAAACAGCAAAGCCCAGTAAGGATTCATAAGCACATCCACTTTGACCAAACTTATTTCTGTCCCAGATTTGCTAGCACTGACCCCTCCCAACCAACATCAACCTCTTGCTTGCACTGTACCACCTGCCTTATTTTTTTCCACAGCTGCATTTAAACTTTTCATCACAAACCAAGGACCTCTTCTATGGGACTAGAATGGTCCTAACACAGCCTTCCCAGCAAACCAAGTGATTTATGCTCAGCTTAATGACACTTTTTATGCTGCTATAAATGCTAGGATTACAGTTCAGTGACTAGCAAGAATAGAAGTAAAGCTGCCACAGTTTCCTTAGTGCTCCGATGACCATTATAGCAGAGTAATACTCTGAGAAATGATGAGCCTGACATAGTTTCAAGATCACCTTTTATTTCAGTGAGGAGCCATTTCCAAGCCCAACCTCTGCAGAAGGGAAGATAGGAGAGAAAAAACACAGCCTGACAGCAGCAGTTTGGGAGAGACTGAATTTCTATACCACCTCAAACTACTCCAGCCAAAACCTGCCCCCAGATCATAAAAGCAGCAAAACCTCCTCACACAAAAATCCCAGAAGCTGCAAAGTCTCTGGCTGTAAAGGGGGGTCTCATCCCTGCAAAGAAGGTCATATGGTCTACTAAAGCATCAGAAACTAGGTCCTGTTACAGCTTTTCAACCTGGACAAATCTCTCCAGCTCTCCACAACCCAGTGCTTTGTAAAATTTGTTGATATTAGGACACAGCAGAAATACTGGGAAGCAAGCAATGGTAGAAATTAGACTCAGCATGATGGCTAGATTTACTTCAGTTTAAACATAATGAATGCCTAAATTCAATATATAAACACACACATTTACATTAGAAGTCATGCTTTGAAGTGCTTCTATATGCATGGCTCAGTAGCTGGCAGCTGTGTCAATCCACATGGTCAGTAAGGACAAACCTGACACTCCTAGGAAGTTAGTCCCAATAGTGTACTGCTTCATTTGCAGCATCCTCCTCACTATCCTGATGTCTTTTCTTCTCCTAGGAAGAGATTCATTTACCACTATGCAGAAAAAAACCTAGCTAAGTAGGGAAACCAAAGAGCACAGAGGTTGTTTTCTGCCAGTGGGTGATCTGAGGGATGTACGAGACATCAGCCCAGCCATGGATCAGCTAGTGGACTGAACGTTGTTGTCAATCTCTCAGCCAGATCAGGCTTGACCTGCTGTCATATGTCCATCACCTGAAGCCATTTCACTGATTTTCATGGAAGATTTACCAGGTTCTGAAGGATGAAAAGCCTTTATGTTTTTCATGCTGCCCATTCAGACCTTTTTCCATATTTGGAGCAAAAAGCTCTATCCTTCTTCCCTCATTACAGATACCATTAAAAGAGGAAAAACAAAGACAACACTGTTCACAAAAAATGCCTTTTTGCCATATATAGCAATGCCATTTCTTAGCATCCCTGTTAGTGCAAACAGCTCACCCCCAAAACAGCAGGGGATGATGCACTGAACTAACCAGGCTGGTGGCAGCTCTGTGTGGTGTCACATCTCAGCTCTTGGGCAGCAAGAACTGAAACAAGGGACTAAAACCAGAAAGACTGGATGTTCCCATTTGGCCTTCCCCAGACTGGCCACATTATGGTACACATTTTACAGATATCCTTTCTTATTTATCTCCATTCTGGAGTAGGCTCCCATTCTTTACTTTCTTTCACCCCAGGAAAGTCTTTCCATGTAATTAATTCTTTTTCTTCCATCCTCTGAATACTCCCTAGTTCTTTATGGAATATACTTTATGGAGTGGTCATCACTCACTAGTCCAAATAAGAGGTTCAACAGATATATCTTGACATAACAAGATCAGCTATTTCAGATACCACCCACCGTGGGTTGTTGTGCTTAACACCTCAGAAGCCTGATCTGGTAAAGAAAATCTCTCAGGAAATCCTGGCAAGCCAGAACCAGAGGACCAGACTTCTGCAATTAATAGCAATTTCATTCCCACAGCATCACCTGGGGGTCACACTCACCGTCATGGCAAAGCCACCCTACAGAGCAACAGGGGCAGCCAGCACATGACCCAGGCAGCTTCAACATCCTTTTCTGTGTGGGCCTCGTGCCTGGCACCTTCCCAAGTGGCTTGATTTTTCCATGGCCTCCTTGTGCAGTCAAGCATTAAATATCAAACAGCGGCCTTCCTACCTCTTTCCCCAGGGGCTTATTTCATTGTTTAAGCGATCCTCTAGCACAGAATGCAAGGAGCTGTCAGCAGCACAGCTAATACAGTCATCACCCAAAAACCCGCAGCCCTGCTCTGCGCAAATTTTTGTATGTTATTAAATAATCTTCGACAGGATGCGAAGGTGGTGAGGAACTGAGATCTGCAGGAAAAACCTCCACTGTACACCCAAAAATGCTGAAAAGAGGGAAGTGAATTATTAACAGTCATGAAACATACAAGAGTAAGGAAAGGAAAGGTTTGCTGCAGTCTCCTGCAGGAGATACTAAACAGCCATGAAAAACTGCTCCCACACTGTGCTAAGGACAGGAGGCACCAGCATTGACTGCCCCTGCAAGGCTACTGCCCTTTCAGCAAGCTCCATTATAGGGAAATTTATCCTGAGACATTTGGCTTGCACTTTCCTCAACAGCTAATCTTGGCTATAACGTGAATGCTCTGGGGGCAAATTCTTTCCCAGTGCTGCTTCCTCCAACTCCAATGAGGCAGGCTCAGAGCAACAGCAAATCTCAACTGCCAGCCCAAAGGCATCCCTTTCTCCCACATTAATACCTTCAGAAGGGATTCAGGAGAACAGGGCTGGAGGACAAGCACTTTGTAAGAGCCAGGTGTCAGCATGCTGTACCAAACATAGAGCAGGGCAAGCCATCCCCAGCGCTGGGTGCAGGTGCTGGCACTCCACATGCCAAACCCCAGGCTCTGGGCACTGTCCCCCAGCACCACCCACCACACGTGCCAAGCTGGACACCTCCACCAGGGAGCAACATACACTGTAGCCCAGTCCTCTTGAAACACCATTTCCCAGGATTTAAGAGCAGCACTTACCAGGCCACATGTCTTGCCCCACAGCACCCTGGGCTCTGGTGGGGGCATCCATCAAGAGCAGTATCTTGAGCTTTGCTAAAGCCAGCACAGAAGCCAAACTCTCTTGCTACTGACACACCTGACCTGCTCAGTTCCTACTGGCCACACAGGAGCAGCCAGGTACATGACAGAACTTGTTCTCCCAATGGATGGATCCATTTTCAGATAAGTTTCCATGAAAAGATACTAATGGGGACAAATCTACTACCCTTACAGAGACTCAGAATGCTACGAGGAGAATAAAGGTCCTCATCTCCCTCCCATCTAATCCCATGCAACAAACTCCTGAACTCTCTTTTCACACAGACTTCCCTGGGGCTTAATGAAAACAGAAGTGTATTCACTCTTCATTTCAAGGTAGATCAAAGCTATGAGTTACAAGGAAAAAAAAAAAACAACACAAAACCACAAAAGAAAACTACAACAGCCCAGACCCTACTACTTTTCAGTGCTTGGTCACAGATTTCCAACATGAGATGGAGAGATCCCGCTGTTACTGCTCACAGTGTTTTAGGGTCAGGTCTGGCACAGCTCTGACTCAGCCAGGCACCGCATGGGATGAGCATCCAGCTAAGGGCTCCCACAAAAACAGCACTGCCTGAGCAGAGAGAAGAAGCTCCACAGCCAGCATAGGCTCAGCAGAAGGAACACACAATATAGGAGACACCAGCCCATGGATACTTGGCTAAATACCAAGCAATCGGGACTTGAAAATATTCCCCAATATGTTGTTCCCCTTCTCTGCCTTTTTTTTTTCCTAAAGGAAAAGCCAAGCTCAGCTTTCAGGAAGGGACAGAGGTGACAAGGAAGGGGAATACATGACAGAGGGGGCTGTTTACTGGGCATCACTTCTGGCCTCCTGCTGACAAGATGAGCTGTATGGTAGCATTTAATCCCATATAGCAGTGCACAGGGACTCCTGGGCTCTGCCTGTGGGCACGTTTCTTCCTCAGGCAAGGTCCTCCTCACCTCATCACACTTTGCCCACCCTTCTCATGTAAGAGCTGAGATACACATGTAGCTCAGGGGGAGCCCAGCAAAGCACAGGGACTGTTGTGAATGAAGAGAACAGGAAAGGATGACAAGGACTGGAGCCACCTACAGAGAGACTGCTTTTCCTACTCAGCCAATACAGATTTTGATCAATCAATTTATTGTCACAAACCAACTAAATACAATACTGGAATGAGCTACAGCAAAGCTCCTTGGTGCAGTGTCACCCTGACTGCATCCAGTATAGTGAATTATGCCTGGGAGATACAGTGTATGTTTTCCCCAAGCAAAATATGTAACATTGACATGTACTAGATCTGTACAGCCAGAGTGCCATTTACAGCTTCCACTAGGTGCTAAACACTGAGGACTCCCATCCCCCAAACTTGTAAGCATGACTGTAAGGAAAGTTCTTAGAGAAAAAAGATTGAAATACAAGATGGAACTGAGAGCAAAGTTTCTTGTCAGAGACAGTGAGCTGTTTTCTCCGTCTCCTAAGAGAAGTGCCACCCATGTGCCCTCGGACAGGACTGGCTCATCTTCTGTCCAGGAGGCTCAGAGATCAATAGCCAGGAAGAGCACTGATCAATTTTTAAGAGGAGTAACAGCCATCTCACCCCCTCACTAAACAGCTGCACGCATTATTTGCAGTTGCTGCCAAACTTCCAAAGGATTCACAAGGGACCACACTAATCAATTTTTATTTCTATTGAACTGATGCCTGCAGCATGCTGGAGGAGACATGGGCAGAAGGGACCACCCTAAATGAAGATTTTTAAGAGCAGCACAGCCGGGATTTACACCAAGTATTTGGTCTTTTGAGTAGGCCAACAAAGATGGAAGAGGCAATCTGCCTGTCAGCCAAGACACCACTCCAACTTGGGATACCAAATCTTTCCATCATTCATTTCTCCCTGCCCTTAGCCACCTTCACAGGCCTTCTGCTTTAAAAGTGAGGTCTCTGAGGATTTGATAAGTGAGGTTAGGATTTAATGGACTGACTGGCACGTCTGAATCACTAACCACAACCTCCACTAAAGAACAACTCAAATTTCACTTTTACTGAGTCTCCAGTTCCATTCCCTCCTGCCTTGAAGTCAGCAAAGGGGCTTCCCGGATGGGACACCCACCCTCTCTGGATGTCTTCACCTGTCTTATTAAAACACTCCCAGTCTTACAGTGGGCTTGGGCTTATTTATTACACCCATCACTTACTACCAACCATGGCAGAGAGCTGGACTCAGCAGCAAGGGCATCTCCACCTCAGGTAGTCACTCAGCTCCCCTTCACAGCCAAAGGGGGAAGCAGACCCTGCTGACATCATTCACATGGATTTGCCAGGTCCTGGATGAGGCAAAAGGAGATAAACCACTGACTTCCCTTCTTCAGCAAGGAAGGGGGACAGGCAGGCAAAGTGAAGCAACAAATCTCATCCTACAGCATCTTCATTTGCAGCTTGCCAACAAGGAGAGCCTCCAACCATCTGCTCAGAGTGAAGTGTTGGGGAAATATGGAAAAGGAACTCAAGAATTAAATGATGCTGACAGTGAATGAAAACTGCCAGTGCTGCAGCTACATGTGTCTGACGAGCTGAAAGGAAGCTGGTGCATGTGACACCTCAAAACCTTGTACCAAAACAACAAACAAACAAAAAGAAACAAATACAGAGATGGAAAGTGTTATTGAAGGGCTGGCAGAGGACTGAGTTTCAGATAATAAGCTCAGACTGGCTGTCCTATGATGCTCAACAGTCAGATACAAGGACAATCCTCATACATTTCCATCTCCTTGCCTATGACCTCAGCTATAACTGTATCTTTCAACAGTGGCTTAAGAATTTTACAATTCTTATTTGGGCAAGGAGGCAGGACCAGGGTGGTCCATTTTGGAAGTGAGAATAACTAAGTCATCGCTTTTACAATGTTAAACTTTATCGAGCTTTAAAAAAAAAAAACAAAAAAAAACCCACGGTACTTCTACATTCTTCCATCATAAGATAAAGCCAGCAGCTTGTATTTAACTTGTGTACCTTTTTGCATTCCTCCTGGACTTTGTCTTCTATTGCCTCATTTCTTCAAGCCACAGACTCAAGGCTCTAGAGGAAGCCAGACAGCCCCTTCTCTCTGGTCAGGTTGCGTCAGGATTTGGGACATCACTGAAGATGACATAAGGGCTTAGAGACAGGAAGCCATAAAAATGAAAAAAGTTCCCAGAAGAGATCCATAACAACCTTGAGAATAATGTGAAGTAAGTCACATTAGACACCCCAGCACCACTAGTCAAGAGCAGAAGGTAGGTAAGCTTTCAAGTCCATTGTGACCTGCCAAGTACGTTGCATAAGCACACAGAGAGCAGTGAGACAACCTGGCTGACAAATTTCTTGATTCACAGGAGATCTGGACAGGCAAAGGCTTGTTCCATGATACCACAATAGGTTACGTAAGAAGACTGTGGACAGGGAGGATTGAAACACTCACTGGAAGGCTAAACCAAGGTGGTGCCAGGGCACAAAAGGGACAAGGGTCCTGGGAGCTGTTTGCAACTCTGTGTGAAGAGAGACACATTGCACTGCTCAGTCTCCCAAGCCAATTCAAACAGCCTCAAACTGTTATTCCCTCTTTTTACACCCAAATCTTCCTCACAGACATAAGTACTTAGCTGAAAATGAACTCTCAACAGTGGGGAAATACTACTTCAAGTTTTTTTAGTGCTTGAATCTTGTTTCATTCCTCCCCCCTAAACAATCCTGAGAACTAAACAAGCTATTGCTGAGCTGCTTGCAAGGGTTTACTTTGAGTTTTGGAGCTCATTTCAGTAATCACACTGTTTGGTTTGCTTTTTTTGCAATGCAGTGATTTGTGCTGCTGGAAACTGTATCCACTGCAGAGGCAGCACTTGGAGTAGTCTGAAGGTGCTTTACTATTCCCTTTCTTCTTGTTTTTTTGGATGGATTTTTGGGCCTTTGCCTGAGACAGCGTATGCATATAGATAATGTAAAATGACTGCTTCCAAAGGCTCCCTGCTGCAAGTGTTCAGGGTGGAGGGAAGGGGAGTCAGCCCTATCTGACCTCACATCCCTTCACTGGGTTCAACTTCTGAGTTCCTCTCTGCTCAAGAGCAAGGCAAGAGCTCTCATTTCTCTCTGGCAATCTGTCTCCTCCAGAAGCACTTCAGCATTCCTCCTCCAGATGTCATGGGATTTCCATCCTTGCTCACTAACAACAGCATTTTGCCTAGTGCAGCTTCTGGTCCTGGGCAAGAGGATCAGCACCACCTCTTCTGCTCATCTCCTTTGCTGGGGTCTCTTTCCCCTCTGCAGCCCTGGGTGTTTATCCCTCTCACAAACATTTGCAACACTCACACAAACACTGTCATTCCAGAATCCCACTGTGAGGCTTCCAGTGACAACTCCTCCTGCAGGCTGGGGGAATCCAGGACATCTCAGCCCAAGACTTGCTGCTGTTTTAGCAACAGTCGTATGCAGAGAGATATGTACCAGCAGTGGTATTCCAGGGTGTACACATGGTTAAAACAGAGATGCATTTATGCTTGTTGTGTCCCTTGGGACAAAGATTGTGATGACAGCCATCACTGCTGCCAGAGAGAGAGGATTTCAGGATTGCCATCTAAAAGCCAGCAGTAATGCAGTACCCACACAGGTAATGCAGTGCCCACACCAGCATTGCACCACTGGAAAAAGCTGGCAGGTAATTATATATGCTGCTCACAGAAATGCTTTAAGGGGACCAGTTCATCCCCCACTGTCAGTTATTGAGAGAGGAGAAAGCAGCAGCCTCCGAGAGGACTCAGCAGCCTGGGAAGAAGGAACAGACCTGCTCAGCTCTGCATGTGATTTGCAAGACTGCAGCCTGAATAACAATTCTTTAGCTCTAAAACACTTGCACCAGAAGACTTTGCTAAAAGCTCCTTGTTCCATACCATAGGAGATTTATATTCCACTGGGTTTAGAGAAGTGGAAACTTAATGTCTACAGAGGAGCCCTGGGCAAGCCTCCACCCTGACCTCCAGAAGCATCACTTCCCCTGCCCTGCTTCAGCTCTACACAAGCTCTCTAAACTGATTTGAGAGCCTGTAACATCCAGGCACTGGAAATTCAAGAGAAAAAGGGTTTTGCCAACATTAGGAAGAGCTGATAAAGCAGACTCTCCTAGCTTATTAGAAGAGCTTCTTGCAGCAGCTGAAATAATCCTGCATAATGGGACTTCAAGGCAAGATAGGGGAGAAACTGGAGAGGCATTTGCAGAAACACCTAGGAAGCTTTAAACACTAAGGAGGGCAAGCACTATGTATCTGGTCATGCATTTCATAGCAGCTTTGCAATAGATGCTCACTGCCAGAAACCACAATGAACCAACGGCAGACCCTGCCAGCACCTTCCTCTCCTGCTCCTCCTGTCCGCAGGAATGGCCACGCAACTGCGAGTGAGGTACAATGCATTGCTTGCACATCTCCATTGCCCTCCACCTAATCACAGTGCAGCCAATAAATTTGGCACTGATGACAGTAAGATTACCCATACATCAGGCACAGCAGACAAGGAGACAGTCTTTCACTCAAGTGACAGCTGTTTCTGCCAACACAGATGTCTGCACACAAGATTTTAAAATACACATCCATGTGTAGGGGAAAAAAACCCAACCACACAAATAATCACAAACACACATCATCAGTTCCTCCTTCCAACCATGCAACACTTGGATGCTTCAGAAAACCTGTCCCCACAGAGATCAGTTACTGTCAGAGAAGGCATTTTTTTCATTACCTCTGATTTTCTACCAACCACATGCAGCAGTTACCCCTGGGAAGAACCATGTAGGCACTTTTCAAGGAAGGCATTTTTGTAAAGAAATATTTTTTCTCTTACAAAAAAAAAAAAAACAAACCCACACATATATTCTTTGCTTTCTATTTGGTAATAAAAAAATACTGAAAGTCAAGTTCCTCACATCTAAATTAATTTTAAATGCACTGCTTCATAGCAGTGTGCAGAAGAATAGTACACACAAGTTTGGCTAGCAAGAGCCTGACAAGACAAACAGTAGAGTAAGAGGGGAAACAGGTCTTTTATATCATCACAGGTAGCACTATGGAAATTTTAGAATGCATAACAGTTTGTTTCACTTTGAAAAACAACAGTAAGAAAAACAACAGCCAAGCCAAGAGGAAAAATGCTAAGTTGCTCTCAATTGGATTTGGGACAGCAGATACATCCTAAATTAAAATGTGTTAATATTTTGGCAAAACAACAAAAACAAACAAACAAGAAAACCCACACACACAAAAACCCACACAACACCACACACACATCAAAATCAACTGTTTAACTTCCAGGTTCAGATGGTTCTTGTGGAACTGGAAACATGAGGAATAATCACAGGACCTCCAGAAAGGGCAACACAAATAGCACAGATAGCTCAGGGATAGCTCAGATCCACATTTCAACCTTTAAAGGATAAATCCAGTTTCAAAATAAATTACCAAACAAATTGAATTTCAACAACTTTCTTCACTTGATGGCTGCACTGCTTTAGCAGCACAGAAGTGGCTTTCTCCCTTCACCCTCCTTTTTTAAGCAAAAGAAGTCCTAATTTATAGAAGGATCAAATTAAGTCCTCATGCATCCTCCATACAATTTACTCCTCGCTTTTCCTATAAAGTCATGGGAATCAGAAAACGTTTGAGGGTGTCTCAAGAGATCACCAAGCCCACGCTTTCTTCACCAATGTTTTTGTAACAGCTTTCAATTTGCTGCCATCTTAAAAACACAAGGAGCATATTCTCTTTTCCTTTAGAAGGTCATTAAAGAAAGGATTGACTTTTACCAGACCCTCAACAGATACCAGGGAAATCTCAATCTATTTGTCCACAGTGACAACTCATCACTACCCAAGTAAGCCCAAGTACAGTTTTCTAGCCACCACATAATAGCTTCATCCAGTTCATCTTTCCACAGCTCATCTTCCATAATTCTTCAAAAGAAGTTAAAGAAATTAACATGAGAACAATCTCATGCTGACTGAGAATGTTTCTGGTAATTTATAATCCCAGTTCTGCTCCTAGGAAATTGGCCAATACTTAATATACAACCTTATCTGAACACCCCCGCAGCAGAGCTTCATAAAGAACAGTGAAAGATAACAATCATAGAATTTTAAAATCATAAATTACAGACCTATAACATCTCCAATTCAGACCTATAAAGTCTCCAATTCACTGGGAGAAGAAGAGGAGCTATAAATTAGAAGAAATACAAGCTGTGGAACAATACCTCTGTGCTAGATTTCACTTTATATACCCAGAATAAATTTCCATTTCAGACAGGGGGAGATCTGTTTACTTATTTTCATGAAAAATGGATGCCACAGAATAGATCTATGTAGAGCGTGATGTATTATTTCTTCATATGCCTTGTTGGATGGCAAGAAAAATGCAATCAAAATTAACTCTAAGGCCAAGATAAAACACCAATGCACTAGAAGTTGCCCCACAGGTTTTTGCTAAGAGCACAGGTAGCCAGTGAGCAAGACATCTTTGCAAACAAATACAAGGACCCAGATTCCTTGGGACCACTTAGCTGAATTCTATTAAAATCCCCCTTCTCCATTTCTACCTGAACCTCAAAAGCCAAGGGCTACAAAGCTATAACTCCATGGCCCATGTAGAAATTTATTGCCTTGAAATGCAAATAGTTTTAAAGTAACAAAATAGTTCAAACTGCCAGTGTGTGGAAAGAAAAAGTCATTATTTTATAGTGATCAGAGGTGTCTGAGGTGCTTCAGAGAACATACAGAAAGGCACAATCCCTATGGACCTTACAATCCAATTAACTTAATTAACCATGTTATTTCCCTAGTTCCTGGTAACTCCTTAAATCAATGAATTAAGACTTAATAGCAAAGTACATCACTAGCAGCTTTATTGATCATATCTGCACACAACACTGACTGAACTCCCAAAGTCACAACTAGGTGCAAAACAGAGAAGATACTTCAGTAGCAGAGTTTCACTTTATTATCCCAAAGCCCAGTGCAGGTACCAGAGATAGTAAAGAAGTAACCAAGGGGTAAGGACTGAAATTTTAATAGCAAGAAAGCAAATAAGCAGGGGCTCAATATTAGCCTACAGTACAAGAAGAAAAAAAATCATTATGGTATTATTCAATATTAAAATTAAAATTTTACATTTGTTCATCACCACTCACAAAGAAGAATCTCAGTATTTTACCAATTAATAAGGAGGCCAGACCTGCAGTCACTCAGTTCTCCTGTGGCTACCTAAAGCCCAGAATAAGCAAGCAGCTCCCCAGCCTGGGCAGGGGGAACAGAAAGGGCAGCTACAACTTCACTAAGAAGAAAAACTGCAGGGAATTTACCTGCAAGATAATTGAGACACCCCCATTCAAGGAGATCTAATGGAAGAGGTGCTCTGCACCAGCTTAAACCACACTACCCACCACTGCCACATCTCCTCAGCAAGGGCACAACACTCAAGACCAGTAGGTCAGTAGGAAGACCACAGCCAAGCCTAAACACAAAGCACATATCCCTGATTTTGTCTTCCAGCACAAGACAGTGTCAGTCTCCTTCCTTATTGCCAATGACTCTTCAGTGCATCTTCTGTGCTGGCAGCAGTGTAACCACAGAGCCCTGCAACACGGCACAGCCATGGCTGGGAACTGGCTGTAAGCACTGCACTGAGCTTGCAAGGCCTCAACACTGAGACTCGCCAGCCTTGCTCTGTGTGAGTTTTTCCTGTCTGCCTAAGGCTTCCTTTTACTCGATACAGCTGTGGCAACAATTTCTGTAATTGGCCAGGTATCTTTAGCTTTGTGGTACACCTCTGCATGGGACCACCACAGTTTTATAAGGGCACTTACAGCAAGCAGTTGTTCTATCAAGAATGAGATTTATGATCAACACAATGACAACAGTTGCAGAGAAATAACGCACTTGATGAACAGGAATATAGGACATGGCAGAAGGGAACACCAGCACACAATGGCAAGCAATGAGGCACCAACTTGACAACGGAGACCCCACAGCTCTGAACAACTTGCCCATGATCAGTTAAAGAAATGCACACCTGGAGCTGGACTAAACTGCTTGTAATGAACAGAACAAACAACATCCAACATACACAAGCTGTAACATAGCCTAGTGCTGCAGACTGATGAGCAAAACTGTGAAAGTGTTTTAGCAAACAAAAACAACCCCAAGTAGATCCTAACTGGAGAAGAAAAAACCATCAACATGAATATCATATCATCTCACTGAATAACAGGCATGTATAGCAATTTTAGCTGTGTTATTACCCTTTCTTTGTCTGCAACACTATTCTTTCTTTGTGTCTGTAACAATTACAGCTAGACTTACAAGGATTAGACTCTCACAAGAAGTTGTTGGCTTTTTATATATAAGGTGTGCTGCTTCTTCACCCATAAAAAAAAAAAGAGTGCAACAGCAGTCACATACAGTGTAGAGCAACAGCAGGCTTCAGAAGACCCCTTAATCCCCTTTCTCCAGCTCTTGTCCAGGATGATCTATTACCAGCTCCTAATGGCACTGAGGAGGTTGTTCATTTTCGAATAGGTCAGTGACTCATCATTTTAACTCACTTCCCTCTGCTAGAAAAAAAAAGGGAAGGAAAAAAAAAAATCAATGAGCTCATGAAAGAGCATTATCCTGGATGATTGGTGTTTTAACATCTTACTTACAGAGAAAGTAGACCCAAGAGGTCCCTTCCAATGCTGGGTCATGGCAGTTGGCCAGGAAGATGGACTCAGCCTCTTGGTGGAAAGCAACTACCTCCTGGAAAGAGGACACCTTTCCATGTGGAGTTTTTGTGGAGGATGGGTAGATTTGTGTCTGTCTTCTGTTGCAGTGAAATGGGAAAATTATACACTAAGGAGAGTAGCACTTCCTAATAAACCCATCCAGTCATGGGACAGTCCTAAAATCCACCTCCATCCTCTTGCTTGCTTGGCTGCATAAATTACTTTTCCTGCGCCCCAAAACACCATCAGCAACACTCTCACAGCACACATCAAAGTTTGTGTTGTATGATAGCATCTATTTCACCTCTGATTTGTGAGCCTGACTAAGTCACTGCATCAAAATGAGTTTAACAGCTTGCCAGTGGAGAACCAACCCAGCTGGTTAGTGGCAGGTTTAGGAGGTGACAGGTACATGGGAAACAGGAGTCACACACTGACTGTCATATTGGCTCAGCAGTGACTCATCACAGGAAATCTGCTGGACTCCAGCAGTAGGGTTTGCAGTGGGGCACAGTGTCCAAAGATGAGTTTGCAAAGCTGGAGGCTGTAACAACTTTAGGGGTGCCTTCCTGGTGTTTACTTGGGGTTGAGGTTCAACAGGTCAAATGCTTGACTAACCTACTCTACAGGGCCACAGCTAATGAAGATATTACATTATAATATTATACTCAAGGGCTATGAAAAGCCTCTAGAGCCAATTCACCCTACAGTTAGAGTCACATTAAAAAAAATCTGCACACAGTCATATACACAGGGAATTCCTCAGCTGTTTCCAAGCTGCAGAGGCTGCCATGATCACCTGCTCGAGCAATGCAAGGGCTGCTTTGTCAGTGGTTTTGCTTTACATCCCACTGAACAGACCTCCCACTCCTACACAGGGTCTATGCCAGCGTGCCCATCACACCAATACCAGAGCACGAGGGACCTGCCTGCAGCGCAATTCAACACTGCTCTCCCTGTACACCACTGAGCAGCACCTCCAGCCCACAGCCAGCTGTGCAGAGCTGGATTTCTGTAAGAAGCTCACAGCTGCAGAAAGATAACAGTGAAACAAGCCCCCTCACTCCACAATCCTGCAGTTGCTGTCCCTCGCTCCCACTTCTGTGCTCTCCACCACTGCATTGAAACCCAGCACCACCATTGCAGCTTGGAATTAAACATCATGGCATGAATTTGCAGGAGAGAAAAGCAGAGAAAAACAGCACCCTGAGGACTTAAAGCTCGCTAAATATGTCAGCGGCAAGGCAATGAAGGGTAGTCAGGAATCTGCACCCCCTTGCTGTGCCCAGAAGCCCCCGGAGAGGAGCAGCTGCTTCAAGCAACAGTCAGGGAAGCAGATGGGTGACAGAGGACAGTGCTCCTTGGCCAAAAGCCACGCTCCCTCTTAATTATTCAGAGACAGAAACTGGATGGCATTCGTGGCAGTGCTGCCTGTCACTGAATTTCTCCAGGCAGGACGTGACCCTTGGCAAGGGGCAGCCCCAAAGTGCAGGGGCAGTGCCAGCTGCCAGAGCAGCATGGGGTTCTCCACGGAGCAAGCCTGGCTCTGCAAGGGGGAGACACAGGCTCCTGCACAGCCTGTCCCCAGACAAGGACACCTTACAGCAAGCCCTAGAGAAACCACCATCACAGCCTGGTTTGCACAAGTTTGCTTTCTGATCCCCCATCCATTTATTAACAAGCCCCTGTGTAAGCACAGTAACTGTAAAGGAATTATATTAAAAGTAGGACAGGATATGCCAAAAAGCCAATTACAATGGCTATTCTGAACACAACAACCCAAGAGCCATCCCTAGACATGGCCAAACAGCCTTGGCAGGTGATGGGTGGAGGAAAAGCATAATAAATACAATTAAACAAGCAAGACAGACAGCTCAGCTTTGTGTTACATGTGAAATGCAGTCTCCAGAGGCTGAGGAAACAGCATGACTGACTAGGGCAAATTCTGAAATTCCTCAAAGGCAGGTTGCCTAGATGTGCAGCCAGACCCAGGCTGACAGAAATGCTGCTAACAGCACCTAATTTGCTAGAGGATCATCACTTGATGTAACGGATGGAAACTAGATTAGATAGCTGGTAAACTCATAGCACAGTTCATTACTGTAGAGGGAGATTTTTGCCCATTGAAACAGAACTTCTTGTTGTGCCCAGCTGTATGATACAATAGATTTGCAACCCTCTGGCAGAAAGACACTATCACATTTTTTCCAAATATTTGGCACAGCTGGCATAATTCTGAATATGAAGATGCTAAGCAGAGAAAGACACCCATGAAGTTACACTTAACTGCAGTTCCATGTCCATTTTGATCTGAGCATCAAAACCTTCTGAAGTCTAGTCGTTATCCATGTTCTGCAGACAAGAAGACTGGGGCATGCAGAAGTTTTCAGACTGGTTTTCCAAGTGGCACAGAACCCCTCACTCCCATTAATCTCAACTGACAGAAAAAATCCCCCAACACTTAGAAACTAAATTATAATTTTATTTTGCTCCAAGTCCTACACTTGGTCAGGAACAGAGCTTCACACAGCACCAAAAGGCCTGTGGCTCAATCTCCAATACTAACCACCTCATTAATAAGTGCCAGCCACACTGGAATTGCTGCAGTTACCAGTGGACTACAGCCTGATCTGCTGGGGAACACAGCAGCCATTTAATGCAACCAGGTGCTACTGCACAAGGTGTTTGGATGGGATGTAATGAAGGACAAAGTCCATGAAACATTCTGGAGTAGCAAAATACGGCCAGTAAGCTGGAGCGTACTCACACCACCAATATCTCACCTAAATGCCTGCCATGGGATTTGCAGCAAGCCTGAACCTTGCTTTTGTTTGAAACAGCCTAGAGGCAGCAGACCAGTCTGCAGCTGCAGTGGAGACAGAGTTCAAACATGTTACCTGACCTACCTTCCAATTGAGAAGAAACCTCACAAATCATGGCTTCTTGTTAAAGACCAATTTAAGCCAGTTATTCAAAAGCTGTTTGCAAATGTTATTTAAAAAAGGCAGGAACACCAAGCTATTTTTCTTTTCATCCTTATTCACTCTCCAGCAACTTGTATTGATTTCTGCAATGCAATTAAAGCAATTCTTGTCTTTCATCTCCTCCAGTGCTGCCAACGGCTCTGCTTCCTGGTCATTGGTGCACTTTTCCTGGGACTGAACATTAGCTTTCAAATTCGTTCCTCCGCTCCCCATTCTTTCTTACTGGTCTAGAAAGACATCCTTATATACAGGGAAAGAAATACTCCTGCAGTTTAAAGGGCCTCAGCCATTGGCAGGAATAAAGAGGCAAAGGAGAGCATTGACAGTTGCCATGACAGTATCCACAATTCCACATCCTCTCTGGATACCGAGATACAGAAGCAGAAAGGGCTGTTGATTATGTCCAGTTCCTACATATCAGATGTGTGGGTCAACCACAGACCAGCTCTGAGCAGCCGTGTCCTTCACCAAGCACAGAGTTGCTCTCCTCCTGGGACCTGGAGGGACGCGTTCCACAGGAGCACATCTCACAGCATGTGGCCACAGGAGGGTTTATTTAAGTTGCTGAGACTGACAGCCAAAGAGACCACGTATCTTCCCAGCTCAGAGGGGAAAACCAAAGATGGAAGAAGGCTGAAAAGACAGTGCTCCCAAGGGGAAAGAAGACAGAGACAGCACCACTCTGCACCTCGCACAGATCTACCTGCCCTTCCATCCTAAAAGGGAGGGTTGTGAGGGTATTTTTACAGACATGACTGCAGGTACAATAAGGAGATTGACTGCCTCCTATTAAAGATTAAAGTAAACAAAAGAACATTTAATCTAGAAACAAGTTAGTCATTCCCAACAGTGCCCTCTCTCCAGGATTAACACATAGCCCCTAGACAAGCTGCTACAAATACTAACACATTCTCCCAGCTCTTCACTAAATTCATCCCACTGTGACAGCCCCAGAGAATTTCCCCGACTTACAGTAATCAAAAGCTATGGATCTGGGCAAGATAGTTTTAATGAGGGAGCCCCCACTCCTGGAAACAGCAGTTCCTGGAACACACATAGAAAAACTAAACCTGCATCAGGAAAGCTCATTGATACCAAATAAGAAGAGAGCAACTTAGCATCGCTAATTTCTGCAAAACTGTCACACTGCCTGACAGTTTGCCTTATTATCTTATTTTTCTCCTTCTTTCTTTGCATCTCATTTTCTCATTTGTTGCTAAATCTTCAAGGCCTCTGCTGCAAGGGAATGCAAACAAAGACAAGCCCTCCACCCCCACCCCAGTCTACACCCTGCATCTGGGGTGACTGTAGTCAAACTGGGACCAAATATAAGACAGGAACCCTCTGTGCCCAGACTCTGTACAATCATCTCAACTTTGTTGAGAAAACAGAGAAGAAAAAATTTGATATTAAGTGAAAGACACAAGAAAAAAAATCCAGAGGCCAATCTCAGCTCAATCCCATGGGACCCAAGTGAGATCTCTCAGGCTTGATGTAAGCCTTGCCTCTAGTAGCATCTCCCCTCCTGGGCTCTATGAGGCAATACTTAAACATGAGCTGGGACCTTTATTTCTCTGTACTGATGAATGAACTGTCACCAGGATGACTAACAGCATCACATGTACAAGAAAAGGTGACAACACCTATAATCCAAATAAATACCCCGAATGGCCTCTGACTGGCAACAAAGCAACAGCTGAGGTTAATATAAGTACTAAAACAAGAGCTCTCTAGTGCTTTGTTCACAGTGGAAATCAAGTTGTTAAGCAAAAACGTGTGTTACTTTATAGACAACTCAAAGATTGTAGCACTGAATTTATTTTGCAGTCTCAGCAAGAGGTTTCTACTCGTCAAGCCACAGCGGCTTAGCTGGCAGGGTCACTGACACCTCTACTTAACACAGATAAGACACAGATAAAGCCCCATCTTAATGCACAACATTTCCTTGATCTCAAATAGCACAATAGGCCCCTTCCCCTTAAAGGCAGAGTGGTCTTGATGCCAAATACCTGAAGCTGTCAGAAGAAAATATGTTTGACTGAACTCATTTCCCAGTGGAAAGCGGCTCTCCCAGTGCTATCAGTGGAATCAGCAAATTTTGCTGGAGCCAGAAAACAGTTTTGGCTCAAAAGTGAAAGCCAGTAATTATAGATACCAAGTTCATCTAACATTAATGAGGGGAAAGTCAGTAACATAGAAATCACCATAATTGTAGAATTTATTTGTTTTCACAACCTTATTTGAATTCCTTTATTTTCCAAAGATAGACGAGAAAAATAGGAGAAAATAAAAAGGATAATTCATTCTCTTGACAAAACAAGTGGGCTGAAAAAAATCCTACATGAATTTTAAAGCTTCATTACATTTTCTCTCAATGGAAGGAGCCCACAGGAAGACCAAGTATAATGGGGCAAAATGCAAACCCTTCCAAGAGGGAATGTTTAATTCCACTGTGTGGTTCACCCAGGCCAAGCACTTCAGATTTCCAACAGAAACCATCAGCATGGGATTTATTTTCCTGATCAAACACTGCTTATGTTCCAATGCCTGTTACACCAGTGTCAGTCCATAGTAGCTATACTTATTTCAGGAATGCAAACAGACATTTAGATGGTGTAACTGCATTTAGCCCAAGAAGGGCATGGAGCAGCAGTCCCCATACACAGGAACATTCACTGAAGCAGGAGACTTGTGGCCTCCCTGGGAAAAGAGATCATCATGGGGGAAAAAAAAAAAAATGTTTGACTTGCTCTAGACGTTACGCAAGCCTTCCGGGCATAGATCACTGCTCTGAACTTCAAGGGTTAGGTCTGGCTTTTAAAAGAAATGGCTCCATTTATGTGATGCAAAGCTCCAAAAATACCCAATTCACTGTCTTAGGGCTCATCTACAAAGGGATAATTCAGTAGAGCTATACTCCTATAATTATTCTACTATATTTACACCTCTAAATTAACTCCCTTTTCAAAATAAGTAATTTTACTCCACTATAATGAAGTCAAATAATTAACAAAATAGTCAGTAAAATGGGACACACATGAAAAGGCCTACACAGTTTTAGCCATATAAAGAGATAATCTGGCATAGAGCTCATGCCCAGGTGGACACCCCTCCTTTGCCTATCACTAAGCAGCTCCCCAGCACTTGTGTCTACTTAGAAGAGACAAAGAGCAAATGAAAAAAAGGCAGAGTGAATAATTCACCTCAGA